>NC_089815.1:15477714-15790214 GCF_029633855.1 Hoplias malabaricus | reverse complement strand
CTGCACCGTATTTGTGTCCAACCCTTTCCTGTACACATGGAAAAATGAGGAATTCCGGCGTTCCTTGAGGTGTGTAGTGCGGGGTGAGCTGTGGAGGGGCTCCACTGTTGGAGTGGAGCCCAGTGCCGTTAGCAGCATCTCACACCTGCTGCCTCGCCAGAGCAGCCGCAGGGCTTTTCTCAGCCAGGACAACTGACGAGAGCCCCATGCAGTCTTGCTTAATCCTGCTAAATTCTTCTCAATTCTCTGCAAGTGCTGAGACCCGCATAGTCCTGCAGAGTCTTGCACCGTCCTCCTCTATCCAGAACCCTCCACTCAGTCATCTTCTTAAGTATCATCATCATGGTGAGAATGGGAGATGTTGATAATAATGCTGATAGCAGTGTTGATTTTGATAATGATGTGAATATAGCAGGTAAAAATGCTGGATGGTGATATTTTTATAATGATGATGTGATAATTGTTGGTGATTAAGACACTGATGATATACTATAATAATCATAATGGTTGTTATATTTAAAGATGATAGTATTAACAACAGCAGCACTGATGAAAAAAAATGTAGATGAAGATAATGATGTTGATGATTCTAAGAACAAACATGATAGAGGTGATGGGGATACATTTATTCAAATGTTGTTTTAGTTTGTATAAAACTCTAAAAGACACAAAAAGAACAGTAAACTGGAATGTATTAAAAATAAGGAGCACTGATATAAAACGATATTTATAGTTTTATAGCGAGTGAGCTATAAGCTTACACTGTAAAGTTTATAAATACTGTGTTTTTTTTTTTGTACCTTTTCTGTTTGGGTAAAGTCAGGTTCATTTGTGTTGATGTTAACTCTGGGTCACTTTATTGTAGTTTGAGCGAACTCAGTATTTTAAGCCAAATTTGTTATTGATTATACTGAAAACTTTTTTTTATTTTTACAGTGTAGTGCTTCTTCACTACTGACGCACAAGTGCCGTTTTCTGTATGAGAAAAGTCTCTTTAATTGACATGCTGAAAAATGGTGTATCATTTATATCACTGGCTTCAAGCATGATGTCAGCTACTATCCCTATGGAAACACACTGTATGACCAAAGGTTTGTAGAGACCAGTTTGCCCTCTTTTTAACATCTAAAATGGAGTGTACTAAACAGGAGTTTGCACTTCTCTTGATGCAGTAAGACTAGATTAGATATTGGAACACTGCTGTGAGGATTTGAATGCTTGAATGATTAGATCTGATCTAATTCCAGAAAACGCAGTACCACTGCTTCGTAGCCAAGTGCCGAGGGCTTTAAACCCCTCTAGCCAACACTTGCCACTGGCACAGTGGCTTCATGCTCAAGTTGCCCCAAAGTGTCTTATTCTATTGGTCAGTGCTTGCAGTGGAGATTATACAGCGTTACATATGCTGGTCTGTGGGAACATTTGAATATATAGTCTACAAAATGTAAAAGATTTTTAAGAAATAACCACACATTATTGCAACATGAATTTCACAGGGCAATGAAAAGAATCTTCATCAGGGGGCTACTTTGGTCTAAGCGCTGTTTGTGGCAACTGCATGCGATTTGACAATGAAGATACATCAATAATCAGCCAATGGTTTTTAAATATTGTTTTGTAAACATTATATAAGATTGTGTGAGTTTTATTGTGAGGAGTTTTGCTATAGCGTCTGTATGCTGCTGCTTTTTCCAATAAAACATTTTATTAACATTGTAAATAAACTGTAAAATGTCTCATCTTGTATTCATATTGTTGCTGGGTGATTTGTTCTTTATTTTCATGAGATTATCCTCACTATCATGAGTGAGAATGAGTGCATGGTTTCAAGTCAGCTGAGTCAGAATAACACTAAGTATAGGCTGGCCGCTATACTGCTGACAAGAAAATGTAACAATCATCAGATGTAATAATATGACTTACAGCTAATGCATATTTAACTCATTCTAGTCAGTCATGAGTCAGATTTACTCCTATTAAACGATACGGATATTTTTCTAAGGTTACTACTGAACAGATGCTTGATTTATTTCTCAAGGACACTTTCATGGTCAGACTAGGAAATAAAACAACACAAATGTTGAAAAAGTTGCTTTCAGAAGTCATATATTGTAAATACATCCTTGAATAGAAAGCTTGAATAATATCTAAACTTATAATAGACTTTTAGGGTTCCACCATTTACATGATATTCAGATGAAAGAATTAAATTATCTGAATTTAAATATGAACACGTCATCTTCAGAGAACACTTTTCTGCAATGACTGTCTCGGTTAATTTAATAAACTGGAAGAATAAAGTGGCTGAGCATTCATTCATTATCTGTAACCACTTATCCAGGTCAGGGTCGCAGTGGGTACAGAGCCTACTCAGAATCATTGGGCAAAAGGCAGGAATACACAACGGAGGGTGTGCCAGTCCTTCACAGGGCACACTTTTGAGTAGCAGATCCACCTACCACTGTTTTGGACCATGGGAGGAAACCAGAGCACCAAGAGGAAACCCTTGCCGACATGGGGAGAATTCCTCACAGACAGTTACCTGGAGAGGGACAAGTTATATATATATATATATATATATATATATATATATATATATATATATATATATATATATATATATATATATATATATATATAGGGCGGCACAGTGGTGCAGCAGGTAGTGTTGCAGTCACAGAGCTCCAGGGACCTGGAGGTTTTGGGTTGGAGTCCTGCTCTGTGTGACTGTCTGTGAGGAGTTTGGTGTGTTCTCCCCAGGTTTTACTTTAGTATTTCCATTTTGGGTGAACTTCACTAAATTTCAAAGTCAAGTATTATACTTTTCACTCCACTACATTATGAAAATCTACCGTTCCTTTTGGTTTATGTGTGAATAAAACTGTAACAAATCCAAACTAATCTCCCTGCTCCACACAGCTCTCTGCATGACACACAGCGGCACCGTTGCTAAGTGATGAACTAACACAGTCGCCACTTTAAAGCAAATTTTTCTCCACCTAAAACCAATAATATGAAAGGGAGATGTTTTTTATTAACTGCTTTGTGAATTTGAGACTGTAAGTAATCACTTTCAGTTCTTAGAACCGTTATAAATTAACAAAATTAATTGTACCGTTTGTACTACTATTCATTCATTTACATGGTTTATGGATCTGTAGATGTCACAAATCACTCACCATGTGTGAGAGTCAGTTGGAGATTTATTAAACACAATTTGTGAAACAAGGTCAAAACCAGAAGAAATATTCTAAAACCACAAAATCAGTACAGAGGGATAAACAAGTCCAAAAGACAAAAAAGAGTATCAGGCAAAAACACTCAGAATTGCAGGAATAGCTCAAACTATACTCTGCAACTATGTAGAAAAAACAGATAGCTTAAAGGAACACTATGTAATATTTTTCCTTAAATTTACAGCTTAAAAATCAGTTTGATGCTTCACTGTAATAGTGACCTGTAATAGTGAGAAAAAAACTACTCTTGGCTCAGCACTGCAGAAACTGCACTATGTAACTTTTTGAGGAGGGTAGAAAACCATGCCTTCCCTCCTCCTCCCTACCAGTTTCAGTACAGTGCCGTAAAAATTAATTGCACTAGGGGGAGCCTCAGGAGCAGAAAAAAAATCTTACCTAGTGTCCCTAAATAAGTAAAAAACTGTTCTGATGCAGAGAACACACAAAAAAAAGCCAATTTATGGTTTTGCATTGACTCAATGAAGAGCCTATGCAGTAGCCTGCACAACTGTCCTATGCCATTGTGAAAGTTAATACTTGTGTGTTGGCATCTGTGCCACCCCTACACCGCCAAACCACTAGGGCTGAATTTTAAACATCTTATTCAACCCTATGTAGTAAACAATGTAGTGGTGTAGTGGTAGTTTCATAAATCTTTAAAGTGTACTATTTAGGGAGTGTAGTGTAGAGAAGTTAAAATTTATGGACTTGACTTGACAGTCATTGTGGTCTGCCTAGACGTGATGAGTTATGTTTCTGAAGAGGTGCACATCAGGGCACTCTGCCTATGGCATAGGTTCAAAACAGAAGCAAAAATTGGACTCAATACTCAGGAGACAGCAACCTCTGTTGGTTTGGAGGGGCAGCATTTTGGGTTTATTTAATAGTTGATATAACATCATTCTTTGTATTTAATCTTTAGCCATTTCTGCTGTAGTCATCAGTGTCAGACTAAGTAATGACGATTCAATTTGATTTGACTCTTGGGGAACCAAGAGTGACACTAGAGTCTTTTCACCTACTTTGCATTTGCAATAATTCTTATTACAAAACTTGTGATAGGACATAATAGAGCATTTTTTAATAGAACATCTATTCAAGAGCAATTATATTCAGATGCATAATTTCGAAGCAAAATATTCAAAGGTGTAAATCTGAAGACTTAAATTCAAAAGCAGCAAAATTCAGATAATTTCAGTGCAAAGAAATTCAGTGCTACAAATTTAAAAGTGGTAATATTTCAAAGACTGATGTGACAGATTTGCTTCTATACACAGTCCTGCTAATAAATTTAAGAATTGCTACATCTTTTTGCATTTGCTAAGGCAGTGTGATTATTAAAGCCAAATTTCTTCTTGTAAAAACAAATGCCTCTCGTTCCTTTACACTTCACATTGCAAGCACAGTTACGTTGTGCCAACGACAACTTAATGTTTTGGTGCCCACAAAGTTGTCAGCTTAGTGCTCGCTACGATGTCACAATGTTGAAATGTAATTCCTAAGAAGGTTGTGACAATGTTGTCTGACATTGTTTTCTGGGATGGGGCTGGATATTTTTGATCGTGTTTTGTGTTTGTGTATTTGAATGGTTAACTCACTGTGAGATTAGCTGGCCTTTAGGTATACTCACTATCATCCAAGATTGAACAAAGAGGTTTTAGGTTGAATATAAGGCAAGGAAGACCCAGCCCCATGTCATATAATAAAGCAATATCTCAACATTGCTTTTGAGGATGACTCAGAGTGTCTTGTCCCATAGTAAGATACTGAAAGGAATGCTTGAAAGGGAACAGTTATTTTGGGGCTTGGAAGGAGGGAAAATTAATCAATTTGTAATGAATTAATGCTGTGAAAATAAGGATCCAATTTGACACAGATGCCTATTTACCATTTATTATGGTTTAGATCATGCTATATCTCTAAAAGTCAGAACAAGTGTCCCACTCACAAGTGCCCTTCATGCCAAACATAACAAAGATTACCATGCAGACAATTTTTTGACAAAGATAGGTGAAAAATTTACATGCTATTTAAGTATTGTTGGTTCTTTCCCAGCAATCACCAAAAGATTTTTTTTAATTCCAGTAACTCCTCTCTTTCAGTGTTCAGCCAAGCTTTCATTTCTTTGAAAGGCTGCATTTCTGGGAAGGGCCTCCATTTTAAAATGAAAGTACACACAATACTGAAACAAACTGGTAAAAAAGACTGTAACATTTTAAAATGTACAGTTCACAATTTTGTGTACAGTCACAAACATACAGAAACTAATCTGCAAAAATTGCTTAATTGCTTAATTAATTGTTTTTGTGAATTACACAAACAAATTCACATCCAATTTTCCAGCCAACAGCAGTTAATCCTTTTCTCTGACAGTGAAATGTTGGAATATCTGCTGCATTTTTAAAAAAGGAAATTTATATATATATATGTCTTATGTCTTAAAGGCACAGTAACAAGGACAGTCTGGATACTGAAGTCATTGTAGTCATATGAACCAACACTAAATGTGTGCGCATAAAAGCACATAATTTTTGGGGCCAGAAAATATACTATAAATTACATACATTATGAGGTTGAAGAGTGTAGTTCCACTTATATCCAGGAGAGAGCGCCTGTTCAAGTGATTGTCTGATTTTCTCTTCACAAACTGACTGGAGGCCTCCCTGGGATAATCCAGCCTGGACTTATATGGTCTTAACAGGGGTGTGGGTTCCTCTGCTTCTGCCCCCACTCCCTCCAAAGTACCCGCTAATCAAGGGTATAAAGGAGGGAGTGTGAAATGAATGTTGTGCAGTGGCAGATTCAAGAACTTGGTGTTATTCTCCTTGGTGGATTTTAAGTATTTCAGCATGCTTCTAAGTGTGACCCTGACTGTTCTTCTGTCACTTGCAGGTGAGTTTTATGTAGCTCTTATGAACAAAAAAAATAAAACAATGGAATTATTCTTGTGCCATGAGGAGTTTGAATTTTGCATATTTGATTTTTTGGCTGCTTGATTTGAATTTGTATTTGAATGTTTGATGTTGAATTAGAACTGAATTTGTATCTTTAAGAATTTATTCACTAGTGCATAGTCCAATATGATGAATAATACACTGTGATATATACTTTATTGCCAAAAGTATGTGAATACCTGCTCATCAAGCATCTCTTCTGAAATGAACAATAATAACTGGAAGGTTGAACTTCATAATAACAGTCACTTTTGTCATAAGAAGGCTGTACACTGGATGTTGGGACATTTCTATGAGGATTTGGGGGGCATTTTAGATGTTCTAAACAAGTTACTGAAAACTGTCTTTTTCACTTTTTTCAGCTGCTTTGCAGGTGGACCTCAGTCCGAGAAAGGCACTGTTTAAAGTTGGAAATAGAGAGGAACTAAAATGTAGCATGAATGAATGTCCAGAAGATGTGAAATTCTCCTGGATTTCATTGGACGACAAACCCCTTTATGCAGCTTTTAAAATCTCCTCAAATGAATCAGTTATGATCTTCAACAGCGTGACCAAAGACCATGAAAACATAATCCAGTGCAAAGCGAGGTGCAAGGACAAGACAAAACAGGCCACAGCGAATGTGAAAGTGTACTGTAAGTCTGTTTATTGGTATTTATTATAATAAACTTATCATCTGGAGAGGTCGGGAGACAAATATAAAATCAAAATTCTTATTACAATAATGGATCAAGTAAAAGAAAAAAGCAGCTACTTGAACATCAGTAAAACTTCTAAGCATAGGGCCAGAAGTTTCTGATGCTGTTTTTATGTTGGAGCTTCCTCACAGAAAGGCCTGAGACATTTTCTATAGTTTTGAAAAAAAAAACACATTTTTAAATATATATACTACATTTTTTGTAAAAATATATATATACTGCAAGGACGTTTGTAGTATTTTACCATTGTATTAACATATATTTTTATAGACATCTCAACCCCTGGTTCCTCTCATTACCACTGTAAAGAAAGAGTCACCAATCAATCACCACATCAAATCACTCTGAATGACTGTGTTTAAATGTCAACAGAATTCTTTCTCAACAAAAACTAAACTGTATCTAATGATGTGTTTTGTGTAATTGTAACCCTGACCACTTTGTTTTGATATTTCAGCTTTTGCTAAAGACCCAGTGATCTCGGGGCATGACAGCTTAATGTTAGGAGTGGAGAACACTTTGACCTGCAAGGTTGCTGATGTCCATCCACCGGAGGATATGACTGTTGTGTGGCTGCGGGGAGGCACTGTGGTGCACACAGAGGAGGGTGTCTCTAATATTCAGACTGTTCATTCTACATACACTTTCACACCACTGAAAGGGGACAACGGAGAGCAGATAACCTGCCAGGCTTCACTTTTATCATTGGACTTGCCGCCAGATCAGAGAACCAGAAAGACCAGCGTATCCATGACTATATTGTGTAAGTTCAATTTCAGTTTTAGTTAAAGACTGCCGGCCTTATGTAAATTTTGCCGAAGACATATTTCTACAGTTTTTCCTCTTGGATCAATTGTACTCCATCAGCCTAAAATCTTTAGCATTTGAAATATGCCTACTTAAATGTTTAAAATGTCTGTGAGCAATTGTTTTGTTTACATTTTGACAATGTTAATTGGATTTGTTGCTTTGTTCAGTTTTTATTGTCTAAAATGTAACCTTTTTTTAAATTCCTCTCTACATACTTGAATAGAAGTGAACATATTACATTTCTGAAGTATCTGAAGTACAAATCCCTAAAACTACTTAAGTACATGTACTCCAGTAAATGTTACTAGTAGGCTACCTATATTTTCATTTCTACATTCAGGATATTAGGTGCATGCAGGTGTCTGTAAGGCACTGTGTATTATGTGTATTCTGGAAGTTGTATTCATTTTCACTTTGTCCCGAGTGTCCCAAACACTTTCCCATCATTGGATGAAAAACTTATCAGAAATTGGACCTTGGCTTCAGTTTCAGATTTCAAGCTGGCTGATAACCTACCTGCATTTGTGTTAACAGAAAACTGTGTAGGGATTGTTGCTTCAATACTTCTTTTTTGTTGTAAATATACAGCAGCAATTTATCATAATTCCCTGTTGTTTTCTTCAGCCCCTCCGAGTGGAGTTACAGTGTCCGGGTCCACTACAGTTCCAGTCGGCTCGGCTCTGGCTCTGAGCTGCAAGGCGGAGGGCAGACCAGAGCCTGACTTTTCCTGGATGTTTTTCAGAGCTGACGGTCAAAGGGTCAGAGTGGCAGAGACCTGGGAGCTTTCCCTGACTAACGTGTCTTTCTCAGATGCTGGAACTTACGAGTGTGAGGCCAGTAACGGTGTGGGGAAAGAGACTGCCACAGTGGTTGTTACTGTTCACGGTTAGTGTAAACACTGCACTGTTACTTACTGTCCAGTTACACTTTTGAAGTAGAGATAAGAGAAGCTTCTACCCTTAAAAGTGTTTGTTTTAAAGGGGAAATTCTCAGGTTTTTCAAAATATCTCTGAAATGAGATCATTAGGGGTTAAACAAATGCAGGGTGTTTTGATGGGAAATGAACCAATCAAAAGAAGCTTCTTGTCCCAATACCCACACACGCATATTCCCTTATGTGTGCCCCCTTTATTGTGCAAAGCTGTAGAGTTTCCCAGTTTTAGAATTTTAACCAACAAGGTTTCAATTTTGTTACACAAGAAGCACCCCTTTCTTAAATCATCATCAGATGACATTTTGTGAAGACAATCACCCATGTTCCACTGTGAGCCTGTTACATTTCCTCAGATAAAACAAGAATAAGATGTTTTGAAAAACTGAGAAACATTTATTCTTAAAGAAGACTACTTGGAATGTTTTATATTTATTTATATTGATGGAGTGGGTCATCTTGAAGCTAGTGATATAAACATAGATAATGGCAGTCAATGAAAATCCTGGCTTGTTCAAATTGAAGACACTCTATTGAAATGACAGGAACTGACTTGACCACATTTTAATGGTAATATTTAATGTTACTAGCCAGATAGACACTTTTAAGCCAAATCTGTCTCACTTTTGTCCCTTACGACAGTTGCAGCACTGGCAAGTGTTGTGTGTGTCGAATGTGGGTCAGATATCATGAGCAAGGCTTGATTTGAGTTATGGCATGTGATGTGTGGGCCAGCCCAGATTTGTTCCACAACACATCTGACATCTGGCCTGTATAAGGTGACTGAGCTGAGATGACCAGACTCAACCTAAGTCAATGCTGAAGGGGCGTTAGGTGAAGTGTGTGCCAATTCTGCTCTCAACACTCCAACCCCCCCCCTCCCCTATTTTTTAACACTTCGACAACATGCACACTTCAAAGAATGCCTTAGGACTTGTGATAGGGCAAGAATTGTGATAGGGGATTGTTCATGAAACCAGACAACTGCCTTTATTATCTCAATACACTGCCTGACCAAAAAGCAGTCATGGATGATATGCTACATTCATTGCCCATTTTATCAGCTCCAGGGGTGCATATAGTTCTACAATTACAGATTGTAGTCCAGCTGTTACACTGCATATTTGTAAGCCCTTTCACACCATTGTCATCAATAATTAGGACCCCAGAGGACCTAAGAACATGACATTATTTGGGTGGTGGATCATTCTGCACTGCAATGACACTGAAATTACGGTCATGTGTTAGTGTAGGCTGTGCTGGTAAAAGATCTGACACAGCAGTACTGCTGGAGTTTTTCAACATATTTGTATCAGGAGGATAGCCCACCAATTAATTTTTAGAACAACCTCTGCAGCAGCAGATCAGCTATTGTATGTGACTTTGCCTATACGAGGTGCACCAAAAAGGTAGGTATGTCCAGTAGAGTGGACAGTGATTTAAAAACTCCAGCAGCACTGCTGTGACAGATCCACTTATACCAGCACAACACACACTAACATGCCACTAATTTATGAGTGTCACTACACTGCTAAATATGATCCACAATCCAAATAATAGCTGCCACGTGGTTGTCCTGACCATTGAAGGACAGGATGAAAAGGGGGCTAACAATGAATGCAAAGCAACATATAGGCTATAGTCTTTTGTTGGAGTAAAACATGCAACAAAAAGTGCAGTGAAGCTGATAAAATGGATAATAATTTTAGAACAAAATGGGTCTAAACATTAAACATTAAACACAGCCCTAACACCTATCCCACTGAATTTTTAATTACTATCTCCTACATCTATTCATTTATTGCATTTACTTAGGATTCAGACTCTGTGTTCTGAAGGTCACTCATTTGGTGCTTTATTTTGCAGGCCCTCCAACAAACACTGTAATCTCTGTGTCTCACAATGAGACAAAGGAATATGAGAATGTGTCCATCTCCTGCGTGAGTGACAGTGTTCCGCAGAGTCATCTGACGCTGAGTAAGCTGGTGAACGGTGCAGAGACTGAGCTGGGGTCTGAGGATGGGCCTGAAATTTCCATGTCTTTCTTGTCCGCCAGTATCAATGACTCAGGACTCTACACCTGCAAGGCTTCCAATGTTTATGGCAACCAGAGTGCCAGCATCCAACTTACTATTCAAAGTAAGTCACTTAGTGGTATTGGTTTTTAGCAGAGATAAGGGTGGTCCTACTAGTTTAAGAATTTATTATGGAGAAATTACTGAATGCAGTCTTTAATCAATCTGGGGAAATGCCTCCAGCTTTGGAGTTTGGAGTTTGCCCATTTATTAAAATTGCATCTGATACCTTGCTGTAGGCCAAAGTAATTATATGAAATAAACATGGCGTTAGAGCAAAGATTCATCAAAAGATTTGAATTCTGGGGTGTGTCCCAAACATTTAAACAAAACACTGAAAATATAGGAAGTTATAGTTTTAAGGTGTTTGCCAGGTACTATGTGTTTAAAATGCATTATATGACATTTTAATATATTGTGCAAAATTAAAGAAAAAGAAAATTAAAGATAAGTTGGGGCAACCACTGTCTAAAGGTTAAAGAGGTGAGCTTGTGACCAGAGGGCCTTTGGCTCAATAACTGTTCTTCTTCTGATATGAATTATGTTGTGTTTAAGCACTCTTAAGAATGTCAGATTACAATCTTGCAACTTCAGATGAGCTACTGAAATAAAACCCTGGGCTTTCTAACAAAACACTCTATTAACTATTAAAAACCCAGGACAAATCCTGGATGAAGAATGTCTGGAAAAGTGACTTATAAATACATATAATGTTTGCAAACATGGGCTTGTGTACCATGTCTGGCAAATAATCTGTGATATCTTAGCTCTAGGGTAAAAATTAAATTAAAATTATTTTCTGCCCTGTCTGCTCTTCTGTTTTGATGTAGTCATGTTTTTACATTTTTTGACAGCTTTAGTAAATTACATTGTGGACCCCTTTTTCAAATGTCTCTTGCTTTGTCCCTCGCAGCTCATCCCCTGCAGGTGACCTTGCATCCAGCTAAGAGTATAATCACAGTGGAGCGAGGGTCAGATATTTCACTGTCCTGTGAAGCCTCAGGCTGTCCCCACCCACACTTCAGCTGGAAAAGTCTGCAGGATAAATTTCTACAGAGTCAGACCGACACTCAGTTGTCCATATCCCAAATAAATCTGGGGCCTGTAGGGCCCAATGACGAGGGAGATTTTATTTGTGAAGTCGTGTGTGGCTCTGTAGTGAAATCCAAACGCACAGAGCTGAAAATTTTTTGTAAGTATCATTAAAATATTCCTATTTCAGAGTCAATACTGTTTGACTTGTTTTAAATCAGAATATTCCACAAAATCATATTTATATTATTATCCACTAACCACAAATAGATCAGCATAAATAGATCAACATGATTTGCATCTAAAGTTTGCTTCTCCAGAGCCACTATTTAGCATTGTGCAAGCTGCATGTCTGTGTAATCAAGTTTTTTTTTCTGACAGACTATAAACATGGGCCAATATTTATAGATAAGATGACAGTACCAGTATCTTGAAACCTCAATTTTGTCTGTGCTTTTGTACATCTGTACAGAGCATGTCATGTCATTAAGCAATGTAGTTTAAGGCAAGTGCAGTTAGCATATCATAACTTTTGACTATAAATTTGCATCACTTTGTAATGATATAAACCTCCTGTTCTAATCATAATCTGCAGATTTCAGACATCTTGTCTTGCTTGACTGTTTTTGAAGTTAATAATTAGGAAAATATATTACTGCTTGAAATGGGAGGAATGTAGTTAAACTCAATATTCTACTCAAATATTATGTCCAAAATTTGTCACATCTTGTACTTTTTGTGAAATAGCCTTGTCAGATCATTATTCCACATGAGAGCATTTGCTTTGTTGTTGTACTCTAGTGAGACAGCATCTATCAAAAAGAGACGCATTATGCTTGTGTGCCTGTAATGACACACTCCTTCAGTAAAATTTTGTGCAAACTTTGCAAGCCATTTACTCCAGCTTTGATAAGATGAAGCCACTGATGCAGCTATTAGGGAGGATGGAAAGGAACAATGATGAAAGCAGCTTGAGGGTTACTGAAGTGGGAGTAGCCATCAGTATTACATGCTTTGAAGTTAAACCTTATTAACAAAGAGCTCAGTAAATCTCGAAAATGTATTCTGTTCATTCTCTCCTACTGTCATGAGGCCACTGTTGTGAAAGAGTGAGTTTGTTTACATTTTTCAGCAGAATGATGTGGCAGCTTTTGGAGGTCAGGTTCCTCCTTAGATTCAAATGGAACATGATGTTTCTTTTTTTCTTATTCAGCCTTCCCCTCACATCCTACTGTCAAAAGTTCTGGACCTTCTCTGGAGGGTGAGATCACCAACCTGACCTGTACAGTTCATGACGTATTTCCAGCCAGCCATTTCTGTATTCAGTGGTTAGATGGGGAGACAGAATTGAGCTCAGAGACATGGACCTATATGAATGGACTGCAGGACCTTAGCTCAACCTTCTCTTTTCAACCTGATGGTGTTGACCAGGAAAAGACCATCACCTGTAAGGTTACACTGGAGATGGATGATGTGCCAGCTTCAGAGAAGTCAGTATTCACCACTTTGACAATCCACTGTGAGTAAATGCAGTTTTGGGGGCTCTTGAGATTCTCATAAAGCAATAAAAATCTGAGTAACTATAGGGAGGATTGTAGCATAGCCATGGAAACAGGTATTGTGTAACCAGTGAAATGTATGAAGCAGAGGTGTTTCTAGACTATTTGTTTTACTGGGTCACACAGTATTTACAGGGGCACAGCTGCAACCCTCTGTTTCCCAGTCAGTCATAAGGGCACACGTGCATTTAGTATAAAGAAATAACAAATAGAAAATGTATAAACCTTAGTTTTTGAACTTGTGTTATCAACACCCCTTTTGTGAGCTAGAAAAAAACATACAGCTTATGCTAATGTACAGGTGGCTTTTCAATTTTTATTAAACTTTTTTGCTTTAGTGGTATAATAAATATTTTTGATAAGTTATAATATATCATGCAGCTGACGAAGTAATGATATTCTTCAACATTAAATGAAAAAAAAGGCTTGAAAAAGGTGAATCTATATAGTGAGTTTCACTTTTTTGAATTGAATTACTGAAACAAATTATATATTAATTTAAATTTCCCAAAGTAGTAGTTTTACAGGAGAAGAAATAAAACCTTCTTAACTTTCAATGGAAGTCAATGTAAACAGATTTTATTCCAAGTAATTTTGGAACATTCCTATTGGTGCATTCATCATGAATTTTTCACACAATGTGCTCCTCGCTGATCACTCCTTACAGTATTGTGGTTGTTTTGCAGATCCTCCCAGGCAAACCACCATTATAGTTAGCCCCATGGAAAATCTGAAGGAAGGGGAATTCATAACCTTCTACTGTATGACTGAGAGTTTTCCAGAAGGGCGTGTGCTTTTGAAAAAAGTGCTTGAAGATGAGCAAATAGAGCTAGTGTCAAATGAGGGGAAACAAACCTCCTTTTCAATCTCCTTTGCTGAGATGGCAGACTCTGGCATATATGTATGTGAGGCCATCAATGAATATGGCAGTCAGAGAGCAAGTGCCCAGATTGCTGTGCAAGGTAAGATTGATGTAGCTGCTTTCACGCTCTGTTTCACTTCTGTGTTTGCAATTGTGGATTTAAATATTCTAAACCTTGTAGACTCAGCATACCTAAGATTTTTTTTAACTTCTATCAGATGACATTCAACTGATTATGGTCAGGAACTAGAACATTTGGCATTGATCCTTTCGTTTTTTTAACAAACAGATTTTATCTTAATATAACACAATTTAACCCTAAGCCCTAAGAGAGACCCTTATGTACACCCACACATATTTATAGTAAATAGTTTTAAGATACTACATAATAACACTTGTGATGTATCTATTGCATAGTAAATTGCTTAAGAATAAACACATGTTCAGAATGGGCAGCACGGTGGCCCAGCGGGTGGTGTCAGTCACACAGCTCCAGGGACCTGGAGGTTGTGGGTTCGATTCCCGCTCTGGGTGACTGTCTGTGAGGAGTTGGTGTGTTCTTCCTGTATCCGCGTGGAATTCCTCTGGGTGCTCCGGTTTCCTCCCACAGTCCAAAAACACACGTTGGTAGGTGGATTGGTGACTCAAAAGTGTCCGTGTCTGTGTTGCCCTGTGAAGGACTGGCGCCCCCTCTAGGGTGTATTCCTGCCTTGCGCCCAATGACTCCAGGTAGGCTCTGGACCCACCGCGACCCTGAATTGGATAAGTGGTTACAGATAATGAATGAACATGTTTAAAATAAGTGAAATGCTAATTTAAAAAATTAAAAATCTACTAAAATCCAGGATGTGGATTCAAGGCCTGGGATTCTGGCAGTGGTGGACAGTAATGTAGTAAATATTCATTACTGTCCTAAAGTACTTCAAAGTCATATTATCTTTTTATTCCACTACATTATGAAAATCTGCTGTTCCTTTTGTGTGAATAAAACCGTAACCTGTCTGAACAAATCTCCCTGCTCCACACAGCTCTCTGCGGGACACACAGCGGCACCGTTGCCAGGAGACAAACACAGTCACTGTGCTAAAACAACCAATTTCTATTTGGAAGTGGACCACTGACCCTTCTCTTCTTTTTTCCTGCACACAGCACCTCCCAGGAACACTACAGTGAAGGTGCTACCATCCACACAGGTGCTGGAGGGCCAGAACATCACCATCTGCTGCCAGTCTGTCAGTATCCCTCCACCTGCCATCATTCTGAGGAAGTTGGACAGTGGGATAGATATCTATTCCCCAAATGGCACTTTCATGCTGGTTAACCTCACTCCCAATGACACGGGCATCTACCAGGTCAATGTCACCAATGCCTTGGGCTACCAGACTGAGATCTTCACAATTCAAGTAAAGGGTAAGTGAAAAGACACTAAGAAAAAAAATTTAAATGTTTAGATTAGGGCTGCAAATAACATTTATATACAGAGCCATTACACTTTCTGCTTATTTTTCTCACTTTGCTCCAAGATTGCTTTCATATTTATGTTGTTTTACAGTGAGAAACAATAGCCATGTTGTCCCCTGTTTCCTGTACTATAGGTTATATTACAGTTTGTTAGAATGACCAATTCCTCAATGTGGAATTTTATTGCTATAAAGTAAACAGCACAGACTTTTTTCTATAATCAACACCACTGTGAGAATATTTTGCTTCTAACCAAAAGCTGCAGTGTTAGTGATGGTTTCAGGAAAAGGTCCTTCTAACATAATTGTAATGCATTGAGAAAAAATATTAAAAATTAAAAGGAAAAAAAATACCCTTTGACAGTGTTTTAAAATTTTTAGTGATTTCTGAAAATTCTAAATTATTTATTTATTTATTTATTTATTTGCTCTGCAGAGAGACGTTCCAGTCCTCCACCCACTTGGAATATCTTAATTACTCCCTTTATTGGTCTGGGAATTTTGACTTCTGTTGCCTTTGTGCTGGAGTATCTGAGGAGAGCACGGCTCAAGGGCTTCTATGAGCTGAGCAAATGCAAACCAGGCACTGTGTAGAGAGACATAGAGACTGAAAGAGATTATACTTCCCTGAATTAAATCAAACTTCATGTTGAACTGAGTCAGACATCTTTCATCTGAGTCAGTTCATCTGACACAGTTTGTTACACTGAAACAAACTTTTCAGTCTGTGGGAGAATAATAATACCTGCCAAACTTAATCACACTGTACTGAACTGATAAAGATTCTCTGACACTTGAGTCAGACTCTGCAGAAACTGACTCCACTGAAGTGCATCATGCTGAAGTGAATAAGACTCTGTGAGGCACTGAATCAGACTGTGTACAGAACTGATACAGATTCTGTTGAACTGAATCAGACGCCAGGGTGAAGTGAATAAGGATACTGCACTTTCAGTGCCTGCTTTTACACTGATGTGGATCTGGAAGTTCGAGTCTCCAGTGGTGCACAGCTGTTGCTGGAGGACAGCCTGGGAGAGATAATAAGGGCTGTCCAGCAAGTGTCCACTCAATGAGCCTTATGTTATTAGAGCTAAGGCAGCACTGTTTGTGTTTGTGAGTAAATGAAAGTACTTTTCAGCAAGAGAATGTGAAATGTACATTAAGAAAATGAATTATACCGCCGCTGTCCAAGGAAATCTTCATTTTTGTTTTTACTTTTAGTTTACATCATCAGCTGCCCTTCACATTGTGTGAACATTTCCAATGGACCAATAAAAGTGCTCCAAAATGACTTTTTAAAAAGATGATAATTTTACACCGACCATTTAAATTATGAAAGTGATAGTCCTCCTCCTGTAAAGTTTTATTCATTCATTGTATGTAACTGCTTGTCCAGTTCAGGGTCGTGGTGGGTCTGGAGCCTACCCAGAATAACTGGGCACAAGGCAGGAACACACCCTGGAGGGGTTCCAGTTCTTCACAGGGCAACACACACACACACACACCTACGGACATTTTTGAGTAGCCAATCCACCTACAAAGCTGTTATTGGACTGTGGGAGGAAACCGGGAGCACCCAGAGGAAACCTGCATGGACACAGGGAGAACACACCAAACTCCTCATCTCAATTCACCCGGAGCAGGACTTGAACCCACAACCTCCAGGTCCCCTGGTGCCGCACTGTAAAGTGACATTCTATTATTTTGTGAATATTTCCTTATTCTTTGGCAGCTGTCTTGTACAAAATATGGCAGCATTAGTGAGTGATGGTTTTGCACAAGGCACAAATTAGACATAAAATTATGTTGGACAGTATGAGTTAGACTTGCATTAGAAATATAAATACATACAGCTATAACAGAACTGGTCACTTCAGTTTTTTATGTCTCCTTTGTGGCTGTGTGCTCTGTATGTCTCACCTTTGTAATTGTGTGAGATTTTTTTTTTTTTTTTTAAAAGGTCTTACTGTAATAAATATTTATTAAATAAACAATGTTCTAACACTGTTGATTATATTAAGGCATTTCATAGCAGCTATACACTTATTTAAAAAGCAGTGTTTAGTGTTGAATTTGCATAGTTTCTTTTTTTTTAAGGATTCTTACTACCACTAGTACAATGATCATTTCCACTTGCCCCAAATTGGTAAGGGTGTACATTCCCTTTCTTCCATCATGCTGAATATGACTTTAGGCCAGCTCACTTTAAATTAAACATTTAAAGCATCAGAAGTTGGCAACAGACATTCAAAAGCATAATGGAGTGGTCTGTTAATCAGCTGTCTGGCTGCTTCAGCCCAGGCCTTGTTAAATAAAATGATTTGCTTTATATTGTCAAGCTTCATGAGAGCTATAGAAACACAACAAAAACAAATGGTTATCATTTAATTAGATTTTCCAGTCTCCAGATAAGTTATATACCTGTTGTAATCCAAGTCAAATCTGACACGGCAGAGCAGAGAGATTCTGTGGATAAAACTGCACACAAACTTGATTCAGACTATTGTTTGTGTTGTGACAGAATTATTGTTGCATGTTATAGGATCAGATTTAATCCTATATTTAATTATTTGCTTATCAATTTCCCTCAACTGTAGGCCTGTTATACAGAAAATCATACAGCATGGTGGTGGAACAGAAAACCCCTTTGATGTGTTCTAACCATACCTATGTCATGAAAAGCGAAAACACAAATGGAGAATCTATTTCGGGATCCTATTATGTACTATATTCAGCTCGAAACATGACCCTGGGAGAGCACATATGAGAACCGAGGATCCTTGGTGAGTATATGCCATGTAAATATGTGTTTTTTTGTTTATTTTTCTTAACCACTGCTTCTCCTGAAGGTAACTGTATGCTAGATCCCATTAAAGCTACTGTGCACATACATGTTGCCTACTCACCTGCATATTTCCTACATATTTCAGTTTGTAATGACAAGCATTAAAGCTGGAGTAGGTGTTTTTTGTGGTAACTAGTAAGTGCAAGCCAGTTTTGTTTTGTTTTTTTAAACCAACTAAACATTTCCCACCCACAACTTTCAGCCCTGCTTCCAAAGCCACTGCCCTAAACACAGGAACATCACAGCTTGATAAAAAACACCTTGCCTTGGATCACAATGCACCTACCTCATGCCTCAGTCACATGTAAGAAACTGTCCAAAACATTGGTTTGCCCTCTGGCTTTTTTCCATTTTGTCTTTGTTCGGCTGTACTGTCTGCACCCTGCTCTGCATATAGACATAAGTTTGTGCATACACGATTCAATTATTTCCTTCAGTCTGAATGAAATGATTAGACAAGGGGTTTACAGTACTGTGGCCTTGTAGGAAATGAGTCTTTTTGTCTTCAGAGCATTTGATTTTCTCATTGTTATCAGGATGTAACAAAACATGTTTTTATGACAAATCATTTACTCCAGCTTTAATGCATTTGTGAGATCCTGATAATGTAGGATTCATCTCTTTAAATGGTGCACAATAGCTAATGGTGCTAATAACTACTACTCGTGGAGGATCTCCTGCCTACTTATAAAGATTTCATTTACCTCATTTAGCCATGTATATATTTCTCAGTACCAAAACTAAGAAAAACCAAACTGTGTTCTTGAAAAGAATATTCTTGCCAAATTACCTTTCAAGAATGAAACTGCAAGAACATAAGAAGGGTGAACACAGAGTGCTATGTAGCTGTTCACAACATATAAACAAATTTGTTATTTTATCTTATTGCTATAATACATCTAAAGTTAATATTTACTGAAATACTACACTTGTAATAAAGTGTATTAAAAGTAGTAAATAAAATTGTAATAAAAATATATAAATGTTATTAATTAGATTGTAAACACTTTAGAACTTATAAATAATCATCTATAACATATAGATAGAAAGGGCAACAGTGACCTGTTCTTTTACCAAAATAGTGAACTCACATCCACCTACATTGTTAAACCTCAGATCTTGCAACTTTTCTTTGTCTTTTCTGTCATTTGACATTAAGCTTGCTTCTGCACAAATGTTTAATAAATGTAACAATTTAACCACCAATAGAATGCCTCTTTGCACCTTAACCTAAGGAATGACTATATTTACTTTCTCAGGTCTTAGCTTATTTTTTACCTTGATATTTTCAGTAAGTTTGCTGACATTTTTTAATATTAGACAATAAGAGGTCACTGTTACCATTTCTATCCCTGTGTTAAAATTATTATTAATGAACTTTAAGGTGTTTACTGGCTAATTAATTACCATTTTAAGAACAGATTATAAACAATTTAGAAACATTTATATACAGATGTACACTTATTTTAAAGTGGTTCTGAAATATTTTACTGATAAACTGCTACAATGTAAAGAATTTGCATAAGGTCACCATACCTAATGGCAAACCGGAGGGCTGTAAATAACCAAATGAGTTTTGCACTTACACTCACTTTTTTTTTTTTGAGTGAATAGAATAATTTTTAATTGAGTTATTACATGTAATCAAGCAATTGCAAAAACCTTAAACTGTTTTTATTTTTGTTGTTGTTCTTGTTGTTGTATAAGATAAGACTTCCAGGTGCCAGATAAGGTTACTTGGCTGGTTTGAGAATATTCAGTTTTGGTTTATTACAAGGTAATTTGTTACTTCATGGCAGCAATTAGGGCAGCACAGTTGCTCAACCGGTAGTGTTAATGTCACACAGCTCCAGGGTCCTGGGATCGTGGGTTTGAGCCCTGCTCTGGGTGTCGTTGAGGAGGATCGTGTGTTCTCCCTGTATCTGTTTGGGTTTCCTCCGGGTGTTTGGGTTCCCTACAATGGTTAAAAAACCTCACACAATTGTAGGTGAATTGGCTAGTCCAGGGGTCGGCAACCTTTACCACTCAAAGAGCCATTTGGACCCATTTCACACAGTAAAGAAAACACTGAAAGCCACAAAACCCTTTTGAAATTTTAAATGAAATAGCAATGCGCATAACAGGTTTTTTTTTTGCCTTTGTGCTATGTATAAGCAAACTATATTTTTTTACATTTATGAAATCAATAAACGACTGCAGAGAAAATGAAATAACATTTCTGCATGCAATGAAACATTTTTAACTCGAAAAAAGATGTTGGGTTGAAGGATAAGTAAAATACTCAATGTCTATTTGAGTCCTTGTAGTAATGGAAAAAAAAAACGCCGAACTTAAATGATCCACTGGCAGCAAACAAATTGCTGTCCTCTCTCTGCGTGCCGTTATTATTTTACTGGCGCCGTGCAGTCAGCTGTCAAAAAGTTCAAGAAACCGCACACTGGCGGGTGTCGCACATTGGAAGTTGTCACGTGTATTAAGAGAGACAAAAATATTTTAATAATTGAAAATGAACGAAACAAAATAAAATACATTTTAATTAAATACTCTGGACCACTTCGTCTGTGAAAACCTCCCCTTTAGGGCGGGGGGAATTTGAGAAGCTCCCGGCCTAGAGGTTACGTGGTGTGTAGTAGGCCGCTAGCAGTTAGCATTCAGGACACATACTCCGAAGTGGGCTACACCAAGGCTAGTTTATTTAGCTACATACACGGACCATACAAAGCCAGGTCACACGGCTACTACCCCAGCCGTTCATACATAAAGAAAAGGGCAGCGCGGAGCTTCTTGACAGTGTTACTGGATTCAGTAGAGTTTACACTAAAATGGAGGAATGCAGCCTAAAGCCGATACACCAGCTTACCCCCTTCTCCTTGGAGGTCACTCTACTGGGCCCCACCCCTCATTGGAGAGACCCTTATATACCTGCACACACATATATAAACATAGAGGGCCCCTCTCTTAAAGGCACAGTGTAGCTGTAACCGTTACAACTCAGTAATTATTTTAAAAGCCGAGCTGCATCAGAGGGATCAAAGAGCTGCATGCGGCTCTGGAGCGGCGGGTTGCCGACCCCTGGGCTAGTCATATGTGTCCATAGGACTGACACCCCCTCCAGGGTGTGCCTATGCCTTCCCTGATAGCAAGGAGACGGCAGACCACTGCTGTCCCACTGAGGGCAAAGTTGGAGGTCCACTAGTGTTTTGCACAGCGTTTTCTGGTGGGACCGCTGGTGATTAAAAATAATTTTAGACAAAATGCCACATTTAAGCACTTTTCCATTCACAGTCCAATTTACATTTTTTTCTTTCATTGTGTTATTTTGTTATTCTTTATAAATAAGATAAGCGGTTACAGATAATGGATGGATGGATATATTTAATGAATGATTAGCAGGGATTAGAAATAGGTATATTGGTGGGTGACAAGCGTTCTGCGCGTCGCCGCTGTGCGCTCCGCTTGGCATCGAGCGGTGTTCGCGTCATCAGCACACTTTTTTATGCAGGCTTGTTGCTAACAGTCTGGCTAAATTCATATGTGTAGTGGCCTCGTAAATGTGAAATTCCGAGTACGAACCTGGTAGTTCGCCATTCTCCCTCACTATGTCGTGATATACTTTTAAAGAGCTCTTGGTACTGAGAAACTGTGAGAATGTGCTTCTCAGCCATATCTACAGTATTTGTCAACCCGCGGCGCTGCTTGTGTTACATCACACACTTAAGCCCATCGCAGCTGCCGTAGGTTAAGAGAATTTTGGTTCCTGGTTGTTTCCTTGTCGTGATTTTCCTGCCCTCGTGTTTCCTCTTGTCATATGATTACTCCGCCCATGTATTTCTAGTGTTGCGTGTCTTGAATAGTCCCCAGGTGTTTTTTGTCTGTGGTGTCTTTTTATAGCCTGTGTCCGTCTCCTAGGTGTGGGTCATTGTTTGCTATCAGTATTCTCTTCATGCTTCTCTTTTAGTCTCTGTGTTGTGTTGTGTTATGTCTTGTAATCCAGTGTTTAGTCTCTCTTGTTTTGTGTCTAACCTTTGTGTTTAACCCCTAACCTTTGTGTGTTTAGCCCCACTGTCTAGTTCTTTAGCCTGTCTAGTTCTCTTGTTGTAAACAATGTCTCCTCACACTTTGACCACATAGTGACGACTACTTTGCCTTGCACACGGCAAGTGCTGGGGAAGTTAAATTTTAATCTGAGGTTGTGTAGGCTGAAAGTAAAACCTAGAAAGTGTAGAAGTCTGTTGATATGCAAAGAAAAACTTGTGCAGGAAAATATTTTGATGAAAGGAGATATCACCTCATGGTACTGGATAGACCAGTGAAGAGTTTAGGTAGATGGTATAGTGCAGTGCTAAATGGTACCGAGCAAGTTGTGGCACCAAACCTGAATTGGTGAAGGCTATAAATAGCATTGCTAGATCATGTTTGCCAGGGAAGTTGAAATTGTGGAGTCTGCAGTATGGCCTTCTGCCTTGTATTAGATGGCTGCTGATAGTTTATGGCATTCCAATCACAGAAGAAGAAAGGATGGAAACAGTTATGAACAAGCTATAAGGAAGTGGCTGTGGTGCCGCAGTGGGGTGCTGGAGCTACCACTTGCAAGTTTTGTTAAGGTAGGTAGGTAGGTACATGAGCTTTGCCTGACGTAAACAAGGACTACTGACGTGCAGTCTGACCAATAATGGTAGCTCTACAGTCAGACCATGCAATCAGAAGATTTTAGGCTACTTCACCACTCCCCCTTCTCACTCAAGCGAACCAAACGGAGTAGGGGAGGGCGGGACTAGTTTGTGAACGAAACGCTTCTCGAAGTTTTAAGCTCTAGAAAAACAAAATCCCGGACGTTTTTGAAATTCCACTCTGACATATTTTTAGTCTAAAGAAGAGGACATGTGTGGATAAAAGAGGATGTCTGGTCACCCTAGTTAAGGAATTTAAATATACAAAAATGATTTTGTTAGGATACATTGGTAAAAGCAGCAGCGCCAGTCACAAAAGAAGAAAGAAATTGGAATCTGCAATTTGCAGTGCTTGTAGCCAGCAGGTCATTAGAGCTAATGGCCAGCCATGAGTCAGGAAATTTGTTGAAAGCTTTAACTAGGCCACATCACCAGAGAGAAAGCAAATGATGACTAGTTTTATTTGGCAAGCAGGAAGATTGTGCAACAGCAGTGTCAAAGGCAATAAAAGGCTAGTGTCCTCGTTGGGAGAATCTAGAAAAGCAGAAGATCAGTTAGCAAGATTTGCTGGCATCATTATGCAATGTCTAAAATCTTGGAGAGTGGGTAGGTGAAGACCCCAGTTGTAGATTATGTACAGGGGTTGGCATGCTGAAAAATCAGGTTTCTATCAGCTTGTGAATATAGATTGTCACAGGGTCGGTATACATGGAGACATAATCAGGTGCTAAGGGTTTTAGTGTGTTTGATGGACAGCAAATGCCTAGAGGTTAATGCAAGTGTTTGGAGTGGTTAGGTTTGTGCATGGGGGACAGACATATTTGACAGTGTACACAGGCTATTAATACCTTTAGATGGGGTGAAGCACGAGATTGGAAAATGCTGGCAGGCATAGGCAAAAAAAACCCCCAAAAACTGCAGGTCCCAGAGCGCACTGGGTTTGTAGCCAAGTCTGCCACATCCCTGCTTGTGCAGTTTTGTGTTAGGGGCCAAAAATTAAGGGCAGCTGTGAAGGAGTTATCAGAAACAGCTGGAAGGTCTAGTCAGCGGATGTGGATGATGAATGTGCAGACAAGTTGAGGAAATACACTGCAGAAGTATTATTGTGGTTGTTGGTGATGTCACATGTAAAGATCACATGGAAGTGGTGGCAGTGAGCATTAACAGTGCCACTGGAGCTAGGTACAGTCTGAGTCACCAGGCAGGCCAGTGTGAATTTATGGTTATTGGTGGTTAACAGGTTTGGGATGCCAGACTTCACTGTTGAGCCTTCTGGATGTGTTGTGGGCTTAATTCAGTGAAAGACAGATGAGGAGGAATGCATACACGATGACCCCTGTGACGAGGTAGTGGGTGGTTTGTGTACTCATGGGATGTGTTCAATGAGTAACCTTAGTTGTTAGGGGTAGGTGGCTGCTGATCAGATCATAAACAGCCACATCTTTAGTAGTTGGGTGTAGGATTTAAATAGGCGATGATGATAATAATTCTGTGGCTGCAGGTAGGAAGAGAGTGGGGTGGGCCCTATGTGAAGCTTTATCCTGTGTATGATTACAAGTCTTGATATGGGGAAATTTTAGTTCAAAGAAGCAGAGGAATTTCCACTGGAGTTTCCTGCTGGGTTGCCCCAGGGAGAGACACTTTCACTTTCAGCTTCTTTTTCTGGGAATTCAATCCATGGGAGTGATCCTGGAGATAATTTGGCTGCAGCCAATTGGAACGGAAGTCTCATGTTATACAGCTCATTCAGAGGATGTTTGTCAGTAGGCTTTTATTTTAAAAACATCTTTCATTTTCCATTCTTCAAATAATCAGTCTCCACTATTGAATACAAAGTCATGTAATCTACCTGAAATGATTAATTTTTGAGAAATCACACATTTGTACTGTTTACAAAGGGGCAGTTATTGGATTCAGATTCAGATCATTCATTCATTCATTGTCTGTAACATCTTATCCAGTTCAGGGTCTCGGTGGGTCAGGAGCCTACCCAGAATCACTGGCCGCAAGGCGGGAACACAACCTGGAGGGGACGCCAGTCCTGCAAAGGATGACACACACTCACAACTACAGACACTTTTGAGTAGCCAATCCACCTATCAATGCATGTTTTCTAATTTGTTTTGGTCTATGGGAGGAAACCACAGTATCCGGAGAAAACCCACACAGACACAGGTCGAGCACAACTCCTCACAGACAGTCACCCGGAGTGAGACTGGAAAACACAACCCCAGGATCCTTCACCAGCAAGGAATAAACCACTAAAACAATTATCAACAAAAGTATAAATATGTACTTACTGTGTGCTAAATTTTTAGGAAATATTATAGTATACGGTGTTCCCACCTTGTGCCTAGTGATTCTGGGTAGGCTTCAAACCCACAGTGACCCTGATTGGATAAGCGGTTAAAGGCAATGAATGAATGAATAATACAGACAATGTATTCATTTGTGTTCTTTTAAGTATCACACTCAATTTTATTTCTTTGTTTAATAGTCAGCTATTTTTAAGAGGGTTTAAAAAATGCTTAAAGTGTCACTTGCCTCCTTTTTTCTTGTATTTATCCTCTGCACCTCATACCAAACCCTATTTCAACCCTCAACTTCTTTTCTATGGTTTTCCTTCTCATGGGCCATTTATTATTGGAATAATTATTAATTTTGCTTTGTAGCCCCTGAATGAAACAGCTTTTTGTTTCATTGAGTGGATCCCTAACATGTTAACGGCAATATTTAAAATAGGGTGTAGTGCAGAGTATCTAATATGTCCTTGTGCAACAGGTGTTTCACTTTTTTTATTTTGATATCTACTCAAGAAAGTCAGTGCTTTTAACACACACACACACACATACACACACATTTTATTTTTGTCACAGCACACAAATGAGGGTAGAAAGTGTTCTAACAAGCCTGAATCCAGTTCCTCTCTTCTTTTTTTAGTGTCTATTGATTGCTGGTCCCAATGGTTCTGAAGCAGGGTGTTGTCATGGTGACAGGCCGGCTCCCCTGCCCCTGGAGAGAGGGAATGGCTTGTTTCTCCTGCTGCTTCGACAGGGGGAGTGGATGAGGTGCTGCAATGGAGGTGTAAATAAGGGTTTATTCTTGGGCTTTTTATCACACACACATTCCATATCTGAGAGTAGGTGTTACTGTGTGTGTAAAGAGGATCTTTCAGTACCAGCATTCATCTTGCTCTCCACCTCTCTCTCTCTTTCTCACTCCCTCTAACTCATTTCTTTTCTCACACTATAGATATATTTAGTTACAGTATTGGCAAAGCATTGTCACAATGGCCTTTATTAGTGATACTTGAGTGCTGACAGAGTTTCTTACCCTCTCTCTTTTCCTGGTTAAGAATATGGAGCTCACTACTCCATTAAAAAAGATATCTATCTTAAACACAATGTGTAAATAATGTAATGCACAGGTCATTAGGAAGATTTTTTGTTACCAACCACTCACTCTCTGTGGTTTTCTGCTAAAGACTCTGAAGGACATTTTGTGCTTTAGTCCAGTTCTGAGACTTTCCAGGACTCTTTAGCTTCAGTCTCACATTAGACAAGGTCAAGCCCTCTAAGTTAACTTTTTTCCCCTCAGCACATTTCTTCAGCATTAGATTGATGTTTATAGAGCAGTACTGAGCTAAACTGTGGCACATTTCCAAATTATGTGCTTTAATTAGAATGTACTGTTTGATTGTGTCATAGCTTTCAATCATTTAAATGTGGGAGGGCAACAAATGTGTTTTTTTGTTGTTGTCATCCCACCCCAGAACAAGCTGTTGAAGGCATTTCAGGCTTTTTTTTGTGTGCTACATTTTCTGACCCTTTGAGCCCTTATCTCATCATGCCAATCCCCAATCCCCAAACACAAGAGAGCGGGGGATGTTAGTGCAACACAACAATTTGTGTTGGCCTTTTCCATTTGAAAGCCTTTCTGTGAGTGGGATTTGTGTATCTCAAGATCTTTGACCCTGAATGAGTTCTCCCTTATGTAAGGTTTAAGAGGAGGATGGTCAGCAGAATAGGAGTAAGTCAACTGATTTGTGCTGTGTTCTGTCACTTTTAATCGCTTCCAGCTGCTGGTATTTCCTGCCCATCACTGATGGTGGGGTTGTTGGCCTTTTCTGGTGCTTTTTTCAAGCTTGCTGATTACACACTGAACAATAACTGAATATTTATAGAGCAGGAGAACCCCCAGGTTGAGCAGATGGCATATGACCCAGGGTCCCTCACACTCACGCAGAGCAGTCTTCAGATATCTGCTGCATTTTAACACTCTACACTGCTCGGTGCTGTATTTAAGCAAGTGGTATTGCTATTGTGTGTATCAGTGTACACCACATGTTAATGGTGTTAATAGATAACGAGAATGCTATCCCATTATAAATAATATAATAAAATATATCGTACATTATCTAGATACTAGTGTTCAATATTTCATTTACAAATAATATCCATAGAAATCCATGAAATAAAATGAAATGGAAAGAAATTAATTGAATGAGCCTGAGTATGATATCAAAATAGGGTCAAAACATTTGAGAACCCTAAAAACGAGAAGTAAATTTTGAAAAGGAGAGAACTTTAATTAATACTGAGCTTTAAAAGCAGGTTTATGCATTTTAAATGCATTATTTTGTATTTGCACCTTCACTGAGTTCTGGCCCTATTTTGAAAGGAGGGCGGGAACTATTCAGCCATTGGCTGCTGGAGATAAGCCCCACTCAACAGTTACATTCTACACACCATGCAACATCAGCAGAAGCCAGTGATTTGTACCTCTTCATACACACACACACAGTACTTGCCCTGCAGTTCAGTGGAACTGCTGTCTGAAACACATACACAGCCACTGTCTGATATACACACACACACACACACTGCAGGGCTAGGGGTGAGTACACTGTATATATGTATGTATTTAATTTCTCAGTTTTGGATTCCACTTTTTGGTTCTCAACACTTTACAGACCTCCAAAGTAATGAGTCAGGAGAGGCTGGGTTTTAAGCAGAACATATTTACAGCACAAAACCCCTTACCAAATATTGTGTATGCTGTTATGCCATAACTTAAAACCTGTCATACCAAGATGCCTGCACCTCAAACCAAGCAGTCTGGACCTCAAGTAGGTTAAACCTAACAATAGGTTGGTTAAATATACACTATGTACACTAAGTATTTACTCACCCATCCAAATGACTGAATTTCACTGAGTTCCAATCACTTCAATTGCCACAGCTTTATAAACCAAGCACTTAGGCATGTAGACTGCTTCTACAATCATTTGTGAAAGAATGGGTTGTTCTCAGGAGCTCAGTGAATGTCATTGTGATAGGATGCTACCAGTCATGAAATATCCTCACTACTCTCACTACTAAATACTCCAGTCAACTATCAGTGGTATTATAACAAGGTGTTTGTAATTGGGAACAACAGCAACTCATCCACAAAGTGGTATGACAGAGTGGGGTCAGTGGATGCTGAGGTGCATACTGTTCAGAGGTCACCAACTTTCTCGTTACAGACCTACAATGGATGAGTCTGGGTTTGGTGGTTGCCAGGAGAATCATACTTGTCTGACAGCATTGTGTGGAGTTATTTTTCAGGAGTTGGGCTCAGCTCCTTAGCTCCAGTGAAAGGACCTCCCAATGCTTCAGTATACCTGGAGTTTTGGACAATTTCATGTACCCAAATTTGTGGGAACAGTTTGGAGATGGCTTCTTCCTGTTCCATTGCATAAAGCAAGGTCCATAAAGACATGGGTGAGCATGTTTGGTGTGGAAGATCTTGACTGGCCAGAACAGAGCCCTGACTTCAACCAAAAAAAGCTTTCACAGAAGAGTTGATGCTGTTATAGCTGCAAAGGGTGGGCTGACATACTATTAAATCCTATGGATTAAGAATGGGATGTCACTCAAGTCCATATGCGAGTGAATAATCTTGTTTGCTCTTATACACCTGTGTTTACTTTTTTACTCTTTCTCATTTAGATATCAGCATTGATTTTTATGTCTAGTTGTATTTTAGTGAGATTTGATGAGATTTGGACTCTTAACCTGTTTGTACTGACCAGGAAAAATAATGCTCATCTTATGAAATGTGACATACTGAGTGCAGATCAGTGCTAATGCTAAATAGCGTATACCTGAAGGATTAGTGCATATTAAATAAAAATATTTCCAAGTATTTTTTTCCAACCAATATATGTATGTTTTTTAAAAGAGTGTCCATCATCCAGTCATATACCAAAAGTACTTATAAAATGAGACCATTTCAAAGCAGCAACCTTCCAGTTATATTCACAGTATTAAAATCAGTATAAATAGATCTGGAAAACCGCATGAACTTACTTGTCTTGGCATTTAAGACTTATTTATGCTTAAACAAATCAGCCTGTAGAGCAGGGGTGTCAAACTCATTTTCACAGAGGCCCTCTGTGAAATAGTTGCCCTCAAAGGGCCAGATGTAACTGTAAAACAGTATAAATATAACTAAATGTAAACAAATGTAATGTAGAATAAATGTAAGTACTCCTTAATGTTAAATACTCAGAATTTATTACTTATTCAACTTATAAATATTTGCATAGATGTAAAAGTATGTCTGCTTGTTGCTCTTTTAACATAACATAAATCCTGTTCATTTGTCAGGTTAAGAAACTTGTATTACTCCATCAATCAACGATGAAACTATCCAAGTGAATCACAGCTGTGTCGTTTTGGGCCGTAATTCTTGTGAACATATTCTCCTGCAATCGCGGTTTGTCTTTTAATTTTTGTACAATTTGTTGCTTTTCTTGAAGGCTAACTTTGGCATACTTAGCTCCGTATTTGGTATCAAAGTGCCGACATAAATTGTACTCCTTGGCAACTGCCGCCGCTTCATAACACAGAAGACATATCGGTTTTTCTCCTTGAAGCACAAAAATGTATTCGCCTTCCCATGTCTCTTGAAACTGTCTTCTATCTGCATCAATTTTTCTTTTCCTGGACATTTTGGGATCAATATTTGTAGCTATTTCTTAATTCCACTGGTTGGATTGAAATTACACTGAAGAGAATACACTGTAATCTAGTGGTGGAATGCCTCACTTGGCGGGCAACATAATCGACATGCATTTTGGGAAATGTAGTTTAAGGTCAATGCATGCTTTAGAATTAGTAGCGGAATAATTAAATATTAAGTCTAAAAGCGTGCATTGGCCATAAACTCCATTTTCCCCAATTCATGCCTATTATGTTACCTGTGAAGCGACGGCATTAAGCCACTAGATTGCAGTCAATCAGATCTTTTAAGCTCTTGCGGGCCACATCAAATGACACGGCAGGCCACATTTGGCCCGCGGGCCTTGAGTTTGACACATGCTTTAGAGCATTAAATGTGCAGTGCTGTACTTATTGCAGCATGAACAGATTCACCTTCTCATTATAAAATCAGGTCATCTGCCTACAGGTGTATTTGGCAGTCTATAGCAGCAAGTTAATTTTATATATACCGAATACAACTCTTCTCCCCATGTCTGCGTGGGTTTCCTCCGGGTGCTCCGGTTTCCTCCCACAGTCCAAAAACACACGTTGGTAGGTGGATTGACAACTCAAAAGTGTCCGAAGGTGTGAGTGTGTGAGTGAATGTGTGTGTGTTACCCTGTGAAGGACTGGTGCCCCCTCCAGGGTGTATTCCTGCCTTGCGCCCAATGATTCCAGGTAGGCTCTGGACCCCCCGCGACCCTAAATTGGATAAGCGGTTACAGATAATGGATGGATGGAATTAATGAATACAACTGAACTGTCTGTGAGGAGTTGGTGTGTTCTCCTCGTGTCCGCGTGGGTTTCCTCCAGGTACTCCAGTTTCCTCCCACAGTTAAAAAAAACAAACAAAAAAACAAACACACACACGTTGGTAGGTGGATTGGTGACTCAAAAGTGTCCAATAGTGTCCGTAGGTGTGAGTGTGTGTGTTGCAGTGTGAAGGACTGGCGCCCACTCCAGGGTGTATTCCTGCCTTGCGCCCAATGATTCCAGGTAGGCTCTGGACCCACCGCAACCCTGAACTGGATAAGTGGTTACAGATAATGAATGAATGCATGAATACAACTGGAGGGTGGCACAGCAGGTAGTGTTGCAGTCACACACCTCCAGGTACCTGGAGATTGTGGGTTCAAGTCCCACACCAGGTGACTGTCTGTGAGGTGTGTCCTCCCCATGTCCACATGGGTTTCCTCCGGGGACTCCCCTGGTCCAAAAACACACTAAAGGGACAAAATGTAAAATTTTACCTCAAAATTACAGCTTGACCTACAATATGAAGAATAGAGGCTCTGTTGTTGCTACGTTACGCTCAACACTACAGAAACTGCACAATGTAACTTTTGGAGGAGGGTAGGAACCCACCTGTTCCCTTCCAACTTCAGTACAGTGCTGTAAATGTTAATTGCACAAGGGGAGCCCCAGGAGCAGGAAAAAACACCAAATCTTACCTATTTTTATTGACTCAATGAAGAGCCTAAGCTGTAGCCTGCACAAGTGTCCAATGCCATTGTGAAAGTTCATGCTTGTGCGCTGGCAAATGTGTTGTTCTGCAATTACACCACCAACCAACTAGAACTGAATTTATCTGAATCTTATTCAACCCTATGTAGTTTCGCAATATAGTGGTGTGCTGGTAATAGTTTTATGAATCTTAATATTTTTATTATATTTCTCCTCCTTGGATCACCACCTTAACGTGGTGGAGGGGTTTGCGTGCCCGCGTGAGCCTAGGAGCCATGTTGTCGGGGGCAATAGCCCCTGGTAGGGTCTCCCAAGGCAAATTGGTCCTAGGTGATGGGCCAGACAAAGAGTGATCCATAAAGACACGAATAAAAAAGATAACAATGAGGACACAGCCTCCCTTGCCCGGAGCAGGGTTACCGGGGCCTCACCCTGGAGCCAGGCCTGGGGGAGGGGCTCCTTGGCGAGCGCCTGGTGTCCGGACTTTCACCTATGGAGTCCGGCCGGGCTTAGCCCGAAGGGGATACATGGGTCCACTCTCTCATGGGCCCACCACCTGTGGGAGAGGTAGTAATCCGGGTCTGGTGCATTGTGGATCGGGTGGTGGTCGGGGTCGGGGGCCCTGGCGTTCCAATCCTCGGTTACTGAAACTGGCTTTTGGAACATGGAACGTAACCTCTCTGGTGGGAAAAGAGCCTGAGCTGGTGCGCGAGGTTGAGAGGTACCGACTAGATATAGTTGGGCTCACCTCGACACACAGTATGGGCTCTGGAACCAATCTCCTCGAGAGGGGCTGGATGCTCTTTCACTCTGGAGTTGCCCAGGGTGAGAGGCGTAAGGCAGGTGTGGGCTTCCTCATAGCCCCCCGGCTTGGCGCCTGTACGTTGGGGTTTACCCCAGTGGACGAGAGGGTAATTTCCCTGCGCCTTCGGGTTGGGGAAAGGGCTCTGACTGTTGTTTGTGCTAATGCACCGAACAGCAGTTCAGAGTACCATGCCTTCTTGGGGACCCTAGAGGGAGTGCTGGAGAACACTCATTCTGGGGACTCCATTGTTCTGCTGGGGGACTTCAACGCTCACGTGGGTAATGACAGTGAGACCTGGAGGGGCGTGATTGGGAGGAACGGCCCCGCTGATCTGAACCCGAGTGGTGTTCAGTTATTGGATTTCTGTGCTCGTCACAGTTTGTCCATCACGAACACCATGTTCGAACATAAGGGTGTCCACAAGTACACTTGGCATCAGGACACCCTAGGCCGCATTTCGATGATCGATTTTATAGTCGTATCATCTGACCTGCGGCCATATGTTCTGGACACTCGGGTGAAGAGAGGCGCTGAGCTGTCAACTGATCACCACCTTGTGGTGTGTTGGATCAGATGGTGGGGGAGGATGCCGGACAGACCTGGCAGGGCCAAATGTGTGCTGAGGGTTTGCTGGGAACGTTTGGCAGAGGAACCTGTCAGAAAGATCTTCAACTCCCACATCCGGCAGAGCTTCGACTGCATCCCGGGGGAGGCCGGTGACATTGAGTCCGAGTGGACCATGTTCCGGACCTCCATTGTTGAGGTAGCTGAACGGAGCTGTGGCTGCAAGGTTGTCGGTGCCTGTCGGGGTGGCAATCCCCGCACTCGGTGGTGGACACCCCGGGTGAGGGGGGTTGTCAAGCTGAAGAAAGAGTCCTATCGAGCCTGGTTGGCTCAGGGGACTCCGGAGGCAGCCGACAGGTACCGAGGAGCCAAGCGGCTCGCGGCCTCGGCAGTCGCTGAGGCAAAAACTCGGGTGTGGGAGGAGTTCGGTGAGAACATGGAAAACGACTTTCGGTCGGCTCCGAGAAGTTTCTGGCAAACCGTCAGGCGACTCAGGAGGGGAAAGCAGTTTTGGGGGCTCGTCTATCACTGGGGCTGAAGTGGCCAATGTGGTAGTGAAACTCCTTGGCGGTAGGGCCCCGGGGGTGGATGAGGTTCACCCCGGGTTCCTCAAGGCTCTGGATGTTGTGGGGCTGTCCTGGTTGACACGTCTTTGCAACATCGCGTGGACATCGGGGGCAGTGCCTCTGGACTGGCAGACTGGGGTGGTGGTTCCCCTTTTTAAAAAGGGGGATCGGAGGGTGTGTTCCAACTATAGGGGGATCACACTCCTCAGCCTCCCCGGTAAGGTCTATGCGGGGGTACTGGAGAAGAGAGTCCGACCGATAGTTGAACCTCGGATCCAGGAGGAACAATGCGGATTCCGCCCCGGTCGTGGAACACAGGACCAGCTCTTTACCCTCGCTAGGATCCTGGAGGGTGCATAGGAGTTTGCTCAACCAGTTTACATGTGTTTTGTGGATCTGGAGAAGGCATTCGACCGTGTCCCTCGGGGTATTCTGTGGGGGGTGCTCAGGGAGTATGGGGTACTGGGCTCTTTGTTACGAGCTATCCAGTCCCTGTACAAACAGAGCAGGAGTCTGGTTCGTATGGCTGGCAGTAAGTCAGAGTTGAACTCCGTCAGGGCTGCCCGTTGTCACCGGTTCTGTTCACAATTTTTATGGACAGAATTTCTCGGCGTAGCCAAGTGGCGGAGGGTGTCCGGTTTGGTGGTCTCAGGATCCCATGTCTGCTTTTTGCAGATGATGTGGTCTTGTTGGCTTCATCGAGCCGGGACCTCCAGCTCTTGCTAGACCAGTTTGCAGCCGAGTGTGAAGCGGTAGGGATGAGGATCAGTACCTCCAAGTCCGAGTCCATGGTACTCAGTCGGAAAAGGGTGGAATGCTCTCTCCAGGTTGGAAGTGAGATCCTGCCTCAAGTGGAGGAGTTTAAATACCTCGGGGTCTTGTTCACGAGTGAGGGAAAGATGGAGCGTGAGATTGACAGGCGGATCGGTGCAGCGTCAGCAGTAATGCGGGCTCTGTACCGGTCCGTTGTGGTGAAGAAAGAGCTGAGCAGAAAAGCAAAGCTCTCGATTTACCGTTCAATCTACGTCCCAACCCTCACCTATGGTCACGAGCTTTGGGTAGTGACCGAAAGAACGCGGGTACAAGAGGCTGAAATGAGTTTTCTCTGCAGGATGTCTGGACTCTCCCTTAGAGACAGGGTTAGGAGCTCGGACATCCGGGAGAGACTCGGAGTGGAGCCGCTGCTCATCCATGTCGAGAGGAGCCAGTTGAGGTGGTTCGGGCATCTGGTTCGGATGCCTCCTGGACGCCTTCCTGGAGAGGTGTTCCGGGCATGTCCAACGGGGAGGAGGCCCCGGGGCAGACCAAGAACACGCTGGAGAGACTATATGTCTCGACTGGCCTCGGAACGCCTCGGTATACCCCCGGAGGAGCTGGCGTCGGTGGCTGGGGAGAGGGAGGACTGGATTTCTTTGCTCCGACTGCTTCCCCCGTGACCCGGACCCGGATAAGCGGTGGATAATGGATGGATGGATGGAAACTTAATATTTCTGGACTCCTTGACTTGAGCAACTTGAACCATGTTCGTCCGACTACAGACCAATCTCAGTTGTTGTGGTCTGTGTAGATGTGAAGAATTACATTTCTGGACAAGTGTACATCAGGCCACGCTACCTACAGCATAGAAGCATAAATACAGAAGCATAGGAGACAGCGTCCTCTGTAGGTTTGGAGGGGCAACACCTTGGGTGTTTGTAATAGATGATATAACATTAATTCATTGTATTTAATCTTTAATCTTTGTATTTAATTAAGCCATTTCTGCTATGTTCATCAGTGTCAGACTAATTAATTGACATTTTATTAAAGGAGAAATCTGTAAAACTGACACCAAGCAATTAAAATCTGAACTATAATACAGTTTCCAAATAGTGGAGAGAGCTGTCTGCCTCCTCCTCCTCCCCAGACGTGAAGCTGAAGCAGGTTGCCAGTTTGAGGAAAACTGAACAAACAAGCAAGAGACAAGTTTAAGAACTTGTGCTGTAATAGCTATGAAGATTCAACACATTTACACAGAAAAGTGTTCATCGTTACACTAAAACATCAATCTACAAAAAAAAAGGAACATGCGGCCACTATTTCCCTGCATTTACAAGCCTTTACTGTCCGAATCCACCTGAAATATTTCAAAAAGACAAGGCTGGTGTTACCTTAAACAGCTATGCGAAGCTTAAGCTAGTGCAATGATTTATAAACAAAACTCGTTTTGAAACACTTCATATTTCCCATTTTATCCATTTGAAACATATGACCATGTATACATCATGTCACTAAAATATCTACCTACTAGTAAAACACATATTTGCTGTGTATTACTAAGCTTGATTTCTCTGGGCAACCAGCAGTGAATCTAGAGTCTTTTCACCTACAATGTTTTAAGCATCAGTCTTGTTACAATAATTATAATAGGAGATTAGACCGATAATACCTCATAGTACTTTTACATTTGATACTTTTACCCAGTACATTTGAAAGTGAATACTTTTGTACTTTTACTCAGTTGAATGCAGAAGACAGAGCAGGGTTTTCTTGTGTATTCCAGATAAGACAAGTGCTTTTCTCCCTCTAGAGGCACCTTCAGAGCTAGAAATTCATAGCATTTTTCTTTAGAGACTGTGCTTAGTAATGTGGTTTGTATATTTACTTTTATATAAATAGCTGTTCTACTATTAGCATCTTTGATGTTTCTTGTGGACTTTGATGAAAAACCTAGGCCTTCTACCAATAACTACTGGAATGCAAAATCATTACTTAAAATGATTCTGGAGGCAGTGCTGCCTGCAGGCAGAAGGAACATAATTGGGAAAACAGGGATTAATATGACTGATTAAAATAAATTGGTTGAGTTATCCAAATACAGACCAGTAAAGCTCCACCTAGATTCTTGTGCTTGCCTGCTCTGACTGCCAGACATGTCTGTTGGATAGTAACCAATTATGTTCCTTCTGCCTCAAGAACCATTTTGCATTGAGCATTAAGCACACTGAAGAGTGATCTAGAGTTAAAAACAAAATAATCAATTTACTCAAGGTCTAAAGGGTGAGGCAATTTATAACTTCATATATCAAATTTATAATCTATTCAAAATTTGATTGGTAAACAATGTAGCACGGATAGTATTATACTGATATCGGCAATCTTCCTGGATCATTCATAAACTCTGGCTGTGATGTTCTGGACCTATTGAGGTTATTGATAAAGTTATTGATAAAGTAACAAAGTTACTATCTGCATCCTGCATTGACAGTGCATTGCTTAGCTTAGCAATTTTTTTAAAGATGAAGAAATGCTATACTTCTAATACTTACGTTCCTCAAAGGACAGACCAGAATCAGCTCCGACTCCAAGGTTTTTCATGGATATGCCAGATGAAACAGAAATTATGCAAATTTAATATTAAGTTAATTTACTTTTAGTACATTTGGACTAAGAAGAAGAACCTCTGTTTTGTCTGAGTAGTTAGAGGTTACTTGACATCAAGACCTTTTTATCTTTAATACTGTCTTTATTAAACTGGGTTTTATCTAATGGTTTTGCTAATATATCACCGCTGTCAAAAGAAAATCGTGTAACTATATTTTTGTGGATTTTAGTTTGCTAGATCATTTGAACACAGCAACTGTCCTTCATATTGTGTGAAAATTTCATGATGAATGGACCAGTAGAAATTCTTGAAAACTACTGGTAATAAAATCTTATTACATTGACTTCCATTGAATGTTAAGAAAGGCTATTTATTCCATAAATGTAATTAATTATTTAATGCTAATTTTATCCATAACATCCACTAGTTTTAAAATATAATGCAAATAGTTGAGGTCCTTAAACAGAACCTTGTGGTACCTCATGTTTAACATAAGTAAATACTGATTGTCTCCATGCACATTTACTCATTGTTAGTGATAGTTCAGGTGAGATCTAAACCATGCTAGTGCTACTCCTGTAACCCCAGTACATCTGGGATTTAAGGTGTAATTTGCTGCACTCAGGTCGAGTAAAACAACAGAGCTACATAGCTTTAGTTAGAGAATATTAAGAGGTCATTTACATTTACTGTGATAAGCCTTAATACCTGACTGAAAGTTTTTTTATTCATATAGAAATGCAAATTTAATTGCTGCAGAACAGAATTGGATTTTAAAAGATTATTTAAAAAGGTTAGTTTGAGAGCTCACAGGGACCAAAATTAGGTTTCTTTATTAAAGCTTTAATTACTGCTAATTTAAACGATGTGGTACATAGATAAGTCTAAGAAATGAGTTCATTATCACGTTCTATATACACTGAACAATTAGTGGATTAGGAACTCCTACCCTGAATCTACACTCATTCATTCATTGTTTGCAACAGCTTATCTAGTTAAGGGTCACGGTGGATCTAGAGCCTACCTGGAATCACTGGGCACCAGGCAGGCAACAAACACTCACACATTCAGACCTATGGCTATCCACAAACCAGAGAAAACTCACATGGACGCAGGGAGAACACACCAAACTCCTCAGAGTCTCACCTGGAGCGGGCCTCAAACCCACAACCCCAGGACCCTGGACCTGTGTGACAGCTACGCTACCGATTAGCAATTAGTGGTTCTACAATTACAAATTGTAGGCAGCTCATACTTTCTGCATACTTTTCCTACTACATCTCCATTTCACCCTGCTCTTCAATGGTCAGGACCCCCACAGAGTAGGTATGATTTGGATGGTCGATCATGTTTGCACTGCAGTGACACTGGTGTTTTGGTGATATGTGTATTCTGCTGGTATGAGTGGATCAGATACAGCAGGGCTACAAGAATTTTTGAAGCCCTCAGAACTGCTGTACTGAGAATAGTCATTGTGTGGCCAGCATTAAGTGGCCACTGAAGAAGGACTAAGGACAACCAACACAGACTGTGCAGCAACCGATGAGCTACTGACTTTACATTTACAAGATAGACCGATGATGTAGGTGTTACTAACAGAGTGGACAGTGAATGAGCACAGTGTTTTAAAACTTGAGGAGCACTGCTGTGTTTGATCCATTTGTATCAGCACAACACACACTAACACACCACAGCCAGGTTAGTGTCACTGTAGTACGAGAATGATTCACTACCGACATCATATCTGCTCTATGGTTGTCCTGACCTTTAAAGCACAGAGATAAATGGGGATAATAAAATATGCTGAGAAACTGGTGGACTGGTTGTAGAGTCTCTTGTATCTATAGACCATTTAATTCCCTTCCCGGCCATACAGTGATTAAATGGACTATAGATACAAGATAGGTGTTCCTAATACAGTGATACCATGATTTCTGGTACTCATGTGGACATGCTGAGCTCTTGAAAAGTTAGCTTTATAATGCATGTCATGTGTCAATAGATATAAGTTAACTAACAAAGTCCTGACTCTGTATTTTGCTTCCCTGCCATTGGAAACAAGTGATCAAGTTAGTTTCTGAGCTGGGATCATGATACCAGCTTTGAGCTTTGCTTGGCACAATGTTGTGGTCCACACAGGTTTGATAAATAACTAGGGCTGAAATTCTAGATCCTGTCTGTGAAGTAAGTTTCATTATCAGTTTATTTTCATTTTCAGACATCCCCAGATAGTGAAACCAGACATGGAATTTGAGGTCAATGTTTTGATTTTGCATCTCTGTTAAACATGAGCCTTGTTATGTTGAACATGATATGCCCTGACCAACACAAGGCTTGAGCTTGGCATCCATATATGGAGATAAATCAAGAGATCACCTCCTCCAAGCGCCAGGGTAAACTCTGTTTAAATAGTTCTGAACCCTAGTATGCGTGCAGATAGAGATAATAGTTTCCCTGGCCTAATTCCATGTTTCTCCATTAGTGTTTTTTTCATATATTTAATGAGACAAAATGACATGAACAGAACAAAAGCATCATCAGTGACTGAATTTGTAAACTTCCATGTGTAGCTGAATGCCAGGGGTGTAGCACCAAATTCTGGGCCCTTTGCCCATGGGCCCCCCTCAACCACCAACCAGTGCTTACCCGGAACATTTACTAGGGCTTGAGGAGTATAAAGTCTGGGTAAGGTCCAGGACAAATGTTGCGGGTGGTTGCATTCACACATACAGCTCCTCCGGGTAAACGCACATGCAGCTCCTTCGGGAACATTACTGGATTAACATGCATGTGTGAAAGGGGTATTTCTATTTTGAATTTGTATACTATTGCAATGTTGTGGTAGGCTATGCAAACAAAAATTTATTTAGAGTTTACCTCAGAATACAGATAAGGCATCGTGTTATTTCTAATTTTGTGTTTTGTGCAGTTTTTAGCACTGACAATCTTTGTGGTATTGAAGCATTTTATAACCACAGGAGTTCATTTAATGTAAGCTATTATTTGCTTTTACATTTGGGCTCAACTTTCTTGGGAAAGACGTTTATATGCTTTCCCTCATTTCTTTTTTATCTCTTCCTGCCACTCTTCTTTTCTGAAAAAAGGATATAGCTTTCTTAGGCATAATTTTCCATGGCACGGATACAACGCGCAACGCCACTTCACCAGAATGAATGCTAAGTTAAATGCGCCTAGTTAAAACGCCCGGGCCAAGTTTCTGACCACTTATTAAATGTGCTGCCCATTGTGTTGGATTGTCAATGCAACCCTCTTCTCCCACTCTTCACACACTGATAGCAACACCACAGGAGAAATGCTAGCACAGGCTTCCAGTATCCGTAGTTTCAGGTGCTGCACATCTTGACGGCATTGTGTGGTATATGGGGTACAAAGATAGTGGGGCCATTCTTCATCAATGGAAACCTCAAAGCCACTGGATATGCAAAATTGCTACATTATGATGTGTTTTAATCTTAATCCACTGAAGCTGGCACGTTCCCTGAGTTTTTCCAGCAAGATGGTGCACCACCATCATGGTCACTACCCATCTTGAAAAGTTTCCCCCCTCCCATATACTAATGTGCCACAAACAGGAAGAATATCACTATATTAATAGATTTACTTATCCAAAACAATGAATTTACATTAGTTAGCAACATTTATTGTGATATTAATATTTAAAGTAAAACATAATTCCAGACTCCTCAAGAGCCCTCCCCCCACTTGGGGCCATGGTAACTCAGTCCCACTTTTCACCCAACTTTGACACCCCTATTGAATGCAGCAGCTCATTTTCAGCAATAAGTGTCTGTGATGAGGTCAGTGAATTGGCCCCATCACCAAAACTGTGGAATGTATGCTGATATTATTACTTACCTTGTGTTTCAGGTCCTGTTCCTGTGGGAATGGTGGCGAATTTCCTGTCTCTCTTTGTGCTAGCCGAAGGGCCCAAGGTGAAGTATAGAGGGATGGGGGGAGAGCTTGATCCGGGAACCTGTGAAAGGGAAAAGGCAAATAAGTAAAAAAAAACAAAAAAAAAAACACAAACTATGTACATAGGTAATACTCACTGGTGAAGCCTGAATAAGATGTGGCAGTGATATCTGTTAATGGTTATATCGTAGGGTGTAAATATCTTCTTGTGAGTAACCTTGATACCCTCTTTGCCAGAGTTGGGTTAGTCCAATTAAGAGATGGGTGGGGCTAAGTTACTAAAAGGAGGGGGATTTGGCTGCGGTAGCCAGTGAAGGTAGATGGGACTGCAGTACGGACAAACTAGGCCTGTTTAGTCCTAACATGCTGTTTTTAATTATTAATTATTTTTTATCATGACATCACGTGCGCAATCTTTGAATAAATTATCACGGAATGAGTTATTTTGAGTCCTGCCTGCTCCTTGCTGAGTGAACCCTCACTTCTTCAGCCACACCCTCCACACTTCAATTCAAACATCCTTTCCACAGTGTCATTACTCAAAAGATAGAATATTCTTGTCCCTGGACTGTAGACCCATTTGCAATTTTATGTTGGAGGAATTTCTCACTTGAACTGAGTTAGTGAGTCCCTAGACATGAAATATCACAGAGGTGCTCGTCCGCCATAGTGCCATGAATTGCACAATGGTCAAATCAAATATGGCCGCCATCTGCTATGATGAAAATCTTTTTTTGTTTCTGAATGTTTATACACATATAATACCTCCATTTAGACTAATTATGGTATGTGGAATTTATGTCTGCCATTGATATGGCATTATTGGGTTATTTTGATCTTGAAAGGTCATGGTCAAGTTAATTGTCCTATTTTGAAAAATCTCAAATGACATTTACATGCAAGCTAACTCAATTTTATATGTACACTGTGCCCTTTTACTGTGAACACTATACAGAGTTCACAGAAAAAAAGACAAGGTTTTATCAGAAGTAGTCCAATTTAAAAGATTTCCAAGGCTTCTAACATTTTCATCTCACTATTGAACATTGCACATATTGATCAACATGGAGCATTCTAAAATACCTGGCCCCAAAAGCTTGAATTTGGTTGCTTCAATGGCAGATCAGGACAATCTTAATCAAGGGTTATGCATCATCTGTCAAAAATGGCTCATGGTATCTTGAACAAATCAAGGTGCTGAGCTCTATTGGTGCTTCTCTATAGGCCAGTGGGTTGTGCGGGATTGCCCTGGCTGGTTCTCTTCTGTGGGAGGTGACATAAATGTCGAGCAGATCATTCAGCCAGTGCCAAAGTGTCCTGGAGGTCATTATGTAGAAAGAGCCAAGGGGCAAACACAATGCAAATGCTGTAGCAGAGTTTGAGCTCTTGTTTCATGACATTGGGATGATCACTGATATCCTCATCTTTCTCACAAACAACCACACTTTGAAACAGACATAATGCCCTCTCCAGCATGCACTGAGCACCACTCACCACCTTACATTCAACCAAAATTTTTCAAAGCTGCTGGACTTTGTGCTAGAGTGGCAGAATCCATACTCTGTGACAGTCAATGTCCCTGTTCCACTGCACAAAAGCAATCGAACCAGTGGCAATGCTACTGTCATTATCAGCTCTGTTGTCGTTGATGATGAGGTGCTACCAGCAAAGGCAGCTGGTAGTGAAGAGATCCCAGACCTCTTGAACTGGATTGAGGAGGCTGATGCCAGGTGGCTGGTGCATAGTGAGTGGGCTGTTCATGTGAAGCAGTGCAAGAGAGTTGTCATAGACTCCATTGACAAAGGCACCTTTGCATTGCTTCTCCACTATAGCCCATACTTCCAAGAACTCAGGATGAAGGAGATGGCACTGGTGAGATTCGGTGAATGCTCCCACTCCATCAAACAGTCTCTCATCTTGAAGCATCACTGTCAAAGACACTTATCCTGACTGGAGGTGACTGTATGAGCAAGGTGGGGACTAAACATGCTGCTATGGCCAACTTTGGAGAGGCAGACACCTTGACAGAGCAAGATGCAGTGTTGACTGAGTAAGCCAAGTACTTGTGCATGTCTGGGCTGGGGCCAGATCAACTACAACAGCTAAGGCATTTGATGACTTTGGGGTAGAAATCTACACCATTGAAAGTGGAATTGATTCTCACAATGCACAGTGCCATGTGTGGGCTGGTGGGGGTATTAATTTCCAGAGCACTGAACTGTGGAGCTGTTTTTCCTGGAGTGGTGGATCACTGTCCAGTATTATTATGATAAATTAAAGTTTGATTTATTATTCACCTTACATTTCTAATGTTGGTGTGGCTGAGTATAATCAAATCCAAAACTTTCCATTCTAGTATTTTGTGTAAAGCCTTCCTAGAATGTGAACAATTGAGTCACAAATGGTGAACACTTCATTATTAATCTCTTTTTTAAAACAGTTTTAGTAGAGCTGGGCTTGCACACTGGGCTTGGATTTATCAAGATGATAATCTCAAGATTTTTCAGAAATTAAACACAGGAATCTCAATATTCAGTATGCGTTCTTTTGTTGTGAATAACTTTGTACTTGGACAAAAGAATATCATGTCTCCATTTTGTCAAATGTTGTTTCTCCTAATTCAACCGTATAGGGACTGTGTCTGTTCCTTGATATAAACATGACCTTAGAAAATAATGGTTTGCCCTAACAACTTGTTCAATGAATGATTATTTATGTTATGGAACAGGCATTAAACTGAAAACTAGTGGCCTGGATGTAGTAGAGATTCTGCTAAAAACGGTTGTAAACATGGCCACATCTTCCACAATCGGCTCCAATGAGCATAGACTCTTAGGGACTACAGCCTGAATTAGATTTTTCATCTCATGTGAGCTAAACTTGTAACAAATATAAAAACAATAATCACTTTCATAAATACTGCTTGCTGCATATTGTTGGAAAATGATTAATTGTGCAGCACTTGAGCATTATTTTTTCTATGCTGGGTTTTTAAAGATTCTTTTAAAGGATGAAACAGAATTGTGTTTTAAATAAGTATGGGAGAGTAAATATAACAGTAACTTACAGATCAAAAGGAAAAAACATTAATTTAATATCCTCCTGCTCTCAGATTTACTGTTGTGTGGGGGTCTTGCAAGTTCTTTACTGAAGCTAATACAAAACTACAAGATTTCATACTGATCCACGGGAAGTGCCAGGTCACATGCCATATGAACACAATGGTTAAATTAAGCATACAGTTCGACCAATCATCTGACCACCACAAAGCACATCTCCTGACACAGAGATGAAGATATGCTTGGCCTATGTTTGCTGGCCTCAGCAGAATTCTGTACTGTACACACAGTCCTTTCATTACACAGCATTTTTTTTGCACACCATGACCCCCCCAGCATTGCCTCCTACTGTGAAAAAATGTGCTTTCTTCTAGGGAGGAATGAAGAATGCTATTTAAATTGCAACTGCAATTTGAGAGAGTGCTATTTTCTATCTCAGGTTGTTTAAATTAATAATTCATTCATTCATCTTCTATAACTGCTTGATCCTGTTCAGGATCACAGTGGGTCTAGTGCGTACCCAGAATCACTGGGGTAAGGCAAGAACATACTATGGACAGAGTGCCAGTCCCTCACAGGGTCTCATACTCAGTCACTCACCCCAATGGACAATTTTTATAGCCAATCCACATACCAACATGTATTTTTGAACTGTGTGAGGAAGCCAGAGCTTATTACTGCTGACAGGTGACTAGTTGCCACAGTTTGGCGTAGGGAAACTAGGAGGTGGATGTAAATGTCAGATGTCAATATATTAGACATGAGAACAAGGAATCAACAATATACCACAACACAAAACACAAACACGAAAAATAAGACTAAGAAATAAGACTGGGACAGAATATCACACCAAGAAACTATTAAAAGGAGTAAAGACAGAAAATGAATCTCCAACAGAACAGGAAACAAACATGAACAGAGACAAAGACTAACCAATAAACTAAATGGTAAATTAAAACAGACAGAGACCAAAGCAGAAACAGTTACAGATAAAGAACAAAAAACTAACTCTCGACCAAAAACTAAAACAAACAGACTCTAACAGAGGAGACAAAAGCATTTAAAAAATCCTGAAAACAAACAAAGGACTTTAGAAGTAATTGCATAAACAAAGAGACTAAGGGACACAAGAATCAAGAACTAAGAAACAACACCCCAACCTGACCAAGACCCTGAGAAACATAAACAATGACCAAAACCAAAAATGAATAACATGTACAAACGCTAAGGACAAGCCTTATATACAATGGACAAACTGAGAACACCTGTGAGAATCACATGAGGGTAAAGGGGGTGTGGCTAAGACAGTAACTCCAGGGTGAGTGACATGAGAGGAATGGGCATGGCTATGGAGACAAGAACCTGAGGAAATGGCAAAGAACCCAAGGAAAACAAAGAGGAAACATGAACAGACAAGGGAACAGGAGGAAAGGGAAAAACACAGAGGAGGAGGGACCAATCATGACACTAGTGACCTGCTAAATCTGCTGCAAATCACCAGCCGGTGGCCTGGTAAAACCCGTAGCATTTTGCTGTCAATTTAGTGAGCCTATTTCAACCCTGGTGTTACTCAATGTCTTGCTATGTACTCTCACCACTGCTATCTGTGCTGTTTTGTACTTTATGTATTTTTGTTTTCTGTTTGTCTTTGGTTTGTCTTCTGGTCTGTTTGCTCTTCTGATCTGTTTGCTCTTTGTACTATCTTTATTAGTGCTTTGGGTTCATGAAATACTGAATATAAAAACATTGCAATTAGCTTATTTAAAGAACAGTACTAGCCATTGTAGTTGTCTGTTTGCTGTTATAACAGATCAGGATATTTGACTTTCCCCTAAAGCAAAGAAGTACTAGATGCCTTCACAAGTACTTACATCCTTCCAGGTAGTACTGTTAGTGATTAGAGAAGTCCTAGCTAATAGGTAGTAGAGGTGGGAGATACCGGGAGTTTTGGTATCGATCCGATACCAAGTAAATACAGGGCCAGTATCGCCGATATTGATACCGATACCGATACCGGAAGTCTTCGCCATATGCAGCTGTAGAAGCAAAAGGCAGAGCGGTGGGAGAGAAAAAAGGCTTGAGCCTCTTTTTCCACTAGTATTGATCAATACCAATCCCAGCACTGGTGTCAATATTATCGATATTTGGATCGATCCGCCCACCTCTAATAGGTAGAACTGGCAATGGCCAAATTGGAAGATACATTTTGGAAAGAAAGACTGGTGGCACTAAACTGAGAGCTCAAATGACAAGCCTAAAAATAGGCTGCCAGCACAACATTATTGGACACACTTGGAGGAGAAGGCTAACTGCCCGGTTCTGTTTGCAATCTGGAAAGTAATACAGATCATACAGATCAATCAACAATTCTTCATCACACTATAAGATAGCTATTCTTCTAAAAATGAGAGGTCTAGATGTATCAGAAACACAGTAAACCTATTTTAAATATGGATGCCCTGGATAGAGGCATAAAAATTGTTACAATATCAGTCTCAGCATCACATTTTTTTCATATTTGTTGAATAAACCTGAAATACATTTTGGTTCCTTCTTCTTCCTTTTTTAATACATTTATTACTCGAGTAGGTACCACATTGTATAAGTTGGTTTTTACCCGGTCACAAATTAGTCTGCGTAGTCTAAAAAGTGATGTGTAGAAGTGCTACTCTTGAAACTGCAGCTAGTCCAGCAGTTGAGGTTGTTTGTGTGTGTCTGTTTGAGTGATGAGTGTGGGAAGAGTCGCCTCTCCACAGCTGAATGAAGCTAACAAAGGAAAGCTCTAGCCAAAACAAACAATGGTATAGACTCTTGTTTTTGCTTTAGAGCTTCACAGGCCTGGTAAAAATCTGCCAGAGATAACTCCAAGCCACTGGATTCTCTCCAGAGAAAAGCAAGGTTCTGAGGGTACTCTCTACCCAGAGTTCATCAGAGACAATGCATACTTAATACTCCAGAAGTGATGTCGTCAAACGTAATGAAAGAACTCTTTATAAAATTCAGAGGATTTTCTTCCCCATTTACTAGTTCTCCAGTTTGTTTGTGCTCTGGGAAGAATGCCTAATGTGTTTATAAGGTCTAATGTGTGTAAAAAAAATAAAGGGTCTCAGGATATGCTAAGCTTTCTCTCGCTGCTGCTATCCCTGAACCGAGAAATGGATAAGAAATGGAACCTGTTAGATGGCCTCCAAAAGTTTAAAAGCATGAAAACAAATGAGGATATTTTACTATTTGTTCTCTAAAGGTGGGTATTACTGACTTAATTTTGCTGTTTTAAAATACTTAATGTAAAACAGATTCTAAATTCAGGACATTGCTAACAGCCTGAAAGTAATCACTGAATGAAAGTACTACATAAAAACTTGAGTTATAAATGTTTTTCTGTGGGGAATTCAAACAGTGAATAAACATTTACCAGTTATCTTCAGCCAAGTACAAGTAACAGTTGTTTTGTCTTCTTTCAGACATACCATTCCTCCCTTGAAGAGCTTCTGAACATAAACAAACAAGTACAGCAGTTACCCGAAATCATCAACTTTGCCTTTAAGCTTTGGGGAAGGCCCAGTGGCAGGATTAATTACGCAAAGGTGCTATGGAAATATCAGATGGTTTGTCTTTTATTGTGCTTGATTCCACATTTAGAGAGACATAACAAGTACTTAAAACAAGTGTAACTTCTAAGGTGTGGAGACTAAATAACCCAGCATGTGGTTTGGCATGTGTTGAGAGAGAGAGAGACAGAGAGAGAGAGAATTATGATCTTCTGGTGATCTTCTGGAAGGTTATTAATAGAGCTTGTCCCAGGATCAGCATTCATTCAGCCCAGCAATAGCCCACTATTGTTAGCACATGCATATTTATATCTGATGAGGAATGTGCTCAGATTTTGGAGAATCTACTATGAACCCTTTCCTTCAGCAACAATTACCGTTTTGGTGGCCGAGAGACAGGTGAGAATACTCCAGCATTATTGTAGAACTTTAACAGATTAATAGAGAACACCAAAATACAGAGCACAGAGAAATATTAAGCGATGACTGCATAAGGAATACATTAGCTTTCAGACACAAGTACCATATCACAAATATCTGTGGGAACCCTACCTATGTGCTCTTCCTCTCTCCCTCCCTCTCTCTCTCCCACTCTGGGGTTTTATTTTACACTTTATTGCTTTATTATCATGATTCTTTGGTGTTACCAAAGCTTATTAAAAATAATTAGATTAGCAGTACATTTAATTAGTCCTACTTGAGCCGTTAATAAAATGAGAAATAATGAGATTGTATGTGTGTGTGTGGATGCCCCCCACAATCGCTTTCTCTCTCATTTTCATACTGTTTTCTCTCTACTTGCTGTCTAAGAGACTAAACATCTCTTCATTCTTTCTGTCTCTAAACCACCTCACCATCTCTCTCTATGCCCACACCCCCCTCTCCCACTGGTTCTTGCTTTCTCACTTGTTCTTATCCATTTTGACACATTCAGACTGTGTGGCTGTGTATTGGCCAGTGCTTTAGTTTTTGCTTTGCTGGAACAGTTTCCATGGGAACCACCTTTAGTCTGCAGCTCTGCTACTGAGGATTATTCGTCCCATTATGCTTTCAAGCATTAAAGCGTTTAAAATGCAGGTCTCATGCAGTCTTCTTAAGGTTTCCGCTGTTCATTATCCCAGACAAGAGTTGTTTCTTTCTTTCTTTTTCTCACTTGCTGTTTTAGCCTCCCTGGTGCTCTTACTGCATTTCCTTCACTCTCTCAACTTCTTCCATTTGTTCTTCTTTCTTTTTTCTCACTCTGTGCCTCTTTCTCTAATTCTCTCTCTGCTGTTTCTGTTCATGACTTCAGCCTAGTTTTGGCCTTTGTTCTTTTTTTTTCTGTGAAATAATCTTGCTTGTTTTCTTTGTGTGGTTTATTTTTATCTTGTGCACAAAAAGTTAATGTTGCTGAGAAACAGATATTTTTCATAACCTCTCTCTGTTGAGTAACTCTTAACAGTCAGAATTTACAAGTGAGTAATATCCAGATACAAAAGGAGAGTTTTAAATTACAAAAGTTAATCCATTGGTTTCCTACATATACATCTACAACTACATCTGAGTCAGCACAGTAAACGTTTGTTTATGAGATCTTACTTGATGAGAGGTAATGTGTGTCTCCGGAAACCCCTGACTGAGAGAGAGAGAGAGGGAGAGAGAGAGAGAGAAATCCGTGGTGATGAAAAGAACGGAAAAACTTCCATTCAGCAAATATAACACCAGTTCATTTATAATATAAGTGCGACACCTGCTGGTTGAAAAGTGCTATCACTTACCAGTTTATTCAAGCATTTATTCATTCAATCGTTAATTTAGTGAGCATTGTCTTTGAATCATGGTAACTGGTTTGAAATGTATGAACACATTAGAAATGCACACTTAATATCAATATTTATGGCGGCGGAGCAGGTAGTGTCGCAGTCACACAGCTCCAGGGACCTGGAGGTTGTGGGTTCGATTCCCGCTCCGGGTGACTGTCTGTGAGGAGTTTGTGTTGTCCGCGTGGGTTTCCTCCCACAGTCCAAAAACACACGTTGGTAGGTGGATTGGCGACTCAAACGTGTCCGTAGGTGTGTGTGTGTTGCCCTGTGAAGGACCAGGGTGTATTCCTACCTTGCGCCCAATGATTCCAGGTAGGCTCTGGACCCACCGCGACCCTGAATTTAATAAGCGGTTACAGATAATGAATGTATGAATTCTAACTAACTTGATAGAAACACTATGATGTCAACCCTGTTATGCGCATGTCCACCCTGTTAGGCCTTTCGAGGTAACAAGGTGGACGTTCTGACATAAAGTTAGCCATTATCCAGTGTGTGAGCATACCAATTTAGAAAAAAAAAAGAACTTAAGCAAATCATTGTATGTTTTTAATATGATTATTTTGAAATGATTAAATCTTACTGCTTTTTCTCATATTTCTCAAAAGAGGGTGGGCATGTTGTGATTGATCATGTCAGACTGATGGGATAAAATGAGAAAAAAACAGACATTAACATGAGGAGTTAGCCACTCATCTTCCATATTTGTTTTCCCTTCAGAAAAATATGTTGTGAACTCCAGGAAATTATGTCAGTATGCAAAACAGCGCTTCATTTAAAGATACAGTACTTAGACCTAACAGGGTAGACAATAACTTGAGGATCATGCGAAAAACCCTTATAATGAATGATAAAATAAAACTCATTGTGGAAAAAATATATAGTTTAGACTGAAAGATTTTTATGATTATACCTTATATTTCCATCACAAAAAAAAAGAATCCACAACATTAGCGACATGGGAAAATGCCTAATATCTGATAAATAAAAACAGTATAAAATGTATAAAATAATTTTTTGGGGTAGACTGCATTATGTTTTTATGTTTTTTTTGAAAAATGTTAATTATTTCAGTAGGATTTAAAGGAATAATATTGTTTAGATTTTTACATACATAAGTACAGTGATCAGTACTGGGGATGCAAAAGGCACAGAATTGTAGGAATGACCCAGATCCAGGACTGGGGTTGTGGGTTCAAGTCCTGCACTGGATGACTGTCTGTGAAGAGTTTGGTGTGTTCTCCCTGTGTCCAGGTGGGTTTCCTCCCACGGTCCAAAAACACATGTTGGTAGGTGGATTGGCGATTCAAAAGTGTCCATAGGTGTGTGAGTAAATGTGTGCATGAATGCTGCCCTGTGAAGGACTGCCACCTCTTCAGGGTATGTTCCTGACTTGTGCCCAGTGATTCTGGGTGGGCTCCAGGCCCATTGCCACCCTGGAATGGTTAAGGGTTACAGACAATTAATTAATGAATGACTGAATGAACTGGATTATCAACTCCTATATACAGAACAGCCTCACAAATGGCCTCACAAAAATTGTTAGATTTTTCAGGACCATCCACAAAGTTTCTGTTGGATTAAGGTCAGAACTTTGAAGTGGCCATTCCAAAATTTTAACTCTACTTTTTTAAACAGAGCAGGGTGTGTGTGAGAGAGAATATGATTTAAGCAATAGAACATGAACACTAGAGGGATATATATATATTTCCAAAGCACAAAAAAAAAGCACCAGCGTCTCAGTTTACTATAATTCCCTGTGTCCATGGACACCCCGGATCTGCCACCTTTATCTATGGGGGAGCATTAGCTACCAAAAGATAAACTAAACAAATGTGTTTTTAGCCTAGATTTGAAGATTGCGACTGTGTCTGAGTCCCGAACATTTTCTGGAAGATCATTCCAGAGTCTGGGGGCTTTATAAGAAAAGGCTCTTCCCCCAGCTGAGGCCTTCTGAATTCTGGGAACAATTAAAAATCCAGTATTCTGTGATCTGAGTGAACGTGGAGGCTCATAATAGGAAAGATCTAATGAGCTCCTGGCTACCTGCACTGCCACTTGTGGGTTCCACTTCCTTCCTGCTTTTGTGACTGGCGCTGCTTCTTTAACCACTGCATCTTTCAAATCCTGGCAAATTCATCTTGGGACTCACCTTTGCACATTTGAATTCCTCAACTAAACATGTGAGTGGTATCTCCAGTGGTACCTCTCCCATACCATGCCACACTACTTAAACACTGTGGCACCCCTAGCCACTTCCTTATTGCCTTGTTCATACCCCTTTTCATCCTATCTACTTCTGTGATCGAAATGTCGTAAACTGTCAACAATCATCTAATATGAGGCAGTAAGCCAAACTGCAAAAGCCACAAATTCAACTTCCCTAGGAGACTTGATCTATTAATGATGATAACAGCCTTCACCAATTCAGTCAACCAAAATGTAGTTATATAGCACTTTTTCAACACAAATCAGCTTTATATAATTAGTATCAGAACTGAAAATTTGAATCAAAGCCCAATGTGAGCAAGTCGAAGGCAACAGTGGCAAGGAAAAACTCCTTCAAGGCTTGAGGAAGAAGCCTTGGGAGGAACTAAGACTCACAAAGTGGATCCATCCTCCACAAGTATCATCAGTTAAGTTTCATTATGCTACAGTGTAATAATAATAATAGTAATAATAATAATATTCCTACATGCAGCCACCAAAATTCCTGTTAAATCTTACACTAAGGTTGCTGTGGCCATTTAAGATCCAATCAGCAACCAGCTATCCTTAACAACTACGGTTACTCGTTGAGCCCAGCCCATGAGTACCCAAACCAGCCACTGTATCATTATCTCTTCACAGGAATCATCAGGAAAGTTACCTCTACTTGTTGGTGTTTTGTTGAATTAAGCCCGCAACACCTCCAGAACGCTCAACAGTGAAGTCTGGCATCCCAGACCCACACCCCTCCAAGCCAGCTTTACAGTCCTACCTCACCCTTTACCATAAACAACCATAAATCCACACTGGACTCCCTGGTGGCTAAGCCTGTACCTAGCCACACTGGCACCCTTACTGCAAGTTCAGTGGCACCAATTCCATGTGACCTTTACATGCTACATCACCAACAATCCTAGTAGTACAGTGCATTTCCCCAAGTAATCTATGCTCTCTTTATCTACAACTACTGACTAGACCTATCTTTCTGTCTGTCTGTAAATGTTTACACAATGAACAGATGGATGATGCTATGTGGGCGGATCCTGGGCCAGGATGACGCAGCTGTGTGTGTGAATTATCACAGAGTGTGTGTGTGTGTGTGTTTAAGTGAATCGGAGAGGCTTCACCATAGATATGTTACCGCTATCGATAAAAGATGACGAGTACAAACCTGCAAAATTCAACTTACTTATCAAACTCTCCGGATGGTTCCGGTAAATACTCGCTTTTCTGGGGGCTTTTCTTGAATGAAACTGGCCCCTCACAGGGTTAAGTTCGCTAAAGCTAAGCTAGTTCAGCTCCTGGATGTTAGCAGCTGCATTTTTCTAAACGTTTATTTAAATATTGTCGGGTTTAAACGAGCACTGTATGCTGTTCGTTTGTGTGCTATGTTGCTTGGCTTAAACGTTAGTGGGAAACGAGGCGAGTTCCTGTAAAACTGAGGACATTTAAGGTGGAACGGAACAATTTAAACAGGAACTTCAGCTGCGTTCAGCTGTACACCAAAACAGACGAATTAACAACAGTCAATTATGTTTTAACGAGGATGTTTGAACTGAATAAAGTAATGTTTGTGTCTGGGAGTTTGGTTTTGGGAATGAACAGGACAGTTAATATTAGTTGTGTTTTGTTTGGCTAACGAGGCTAGCGCTGCTTTCAGTGAGGGTTAACATATCTCTTCTGGTTTCTCCCGGTTTTTTTCAGCTCAATCCTCTCTGACAAAACATCGCGGAATTTATTTTTCTTCCTGTGTCTGAACCTCTCTTTCGCCTTCGTTGAGCTCCTGTACGGAATATGGAGTAACAGGTAAAGTGGAGTTATTCTGTGGTTTGTTCTCTTGAGGAAGCTCTAGGCTCAGGATGTGCCACGTCGCTCTAAACGTGAATCACGGCTGGGTTTAGCGCGATTCGCTAACGTTACATTAATTCCGCAAGATAACCCGGTTTTATTTACTGCCGGCATTAAGCTCCAGAATAGAAATTCTGACGGAGTATCAATACCCCATCAATAAGTGATAAGCCTTTGGCATTTCCTAGTGCTGACACACAATGACACCGAAGTATTGCTGGGATTTTTATGCATTAATGGTGTCTCTAAAGATTCCCAAAGAGAAGAAAATATGTCATAGATTGTAAAATGTAAAAGTATTACTTGAGAAATAATTTTAGCATTTCAGGCACAGTAACATATCTGTAAAATTTCGGAAAGGAAAAGGGGGAAAACATCACCACTAGTACACCTCTTAGCAATGGAAAAAATCCCATAAAAGTTGCAGAATCTATTCCTCCTTTTGGTCTCTCTCTCTCTCTCTCTCTCTCTCTCTCTCTCTCTCTCTCTCTCTGCTTCCAAGAGATTAATCAAACTGATCAAGTACATGGTGTCATTACATCTTAATAAACTCTGATTGAAGGGCTACACTCTGGCTGCTCCAACAGCTAAAATAATTATGATGTCCCCTTTTGCAGCCCCCTTAACAGCAAACACTGAAGTACAGAACGATGTCAATTAAGAGAGTATTCTTTTTGGTTGATTGTAGGGTCGTCATCATTTGTGTATTTTAGGCCAAAGTGCAATGGTAGATACACACAATATGGACAAATATTTGTGGGTGCTCATCCCATTTATTTTTAAATAAATTATTTAGTAACATGCTTAACTCTAGATTTGTTTTTTTTTAGTGCTTATATAAATAATAATAATATTTTGTGATGCTTCTGTGAAGATTCTGTCATGAGCAATAGTGAGGGCAGTTATCGTTTCTTTTTTTTTTTTTTAATGATTAGTTCTGGATCATAGACACCACCCCTATTCATACTAAATTAATTGGGTGTGTTGCCATCAATCCAGAGAGTGATGTTGTGGGCATGGTGACCTAAGGCTTATGTGCAGATGTTCCAATTCATCTCTTTATATTTCATGCTTTTCTGCATAGGACATAAATGTTGTTGCTCTGATTGGAGATACAAAGCTGAAAAATAACTCTGAAGTGTTTTGTATCTCCTTGTGTTCTGGTATGTCCTCACCAGTTTAGGGTTAATCTCAGATTCGTTTCACATGTTCTTCGACTGCACTGCACTTTTGGCAGGACTTGCAGCATCAGTGATTTCTCGATGGAGATCCAACGACTCCTTCTCATATGGGTAAGATCTCAGAGAGTCAACATTGATGTAATATTTTTATAGATTTTAATTGAACACATTTTAATATCTATTCACTGTTTTGAATAATTAAAATGGCAATCTGTAAGATTTGGGATGTAGGGACTTTTGAGATTTGTATTTGCACAGAGCCAGTGGAAGTCTGCTTTTAAAATCCAAACCCTTTAGACTTTGCTTTGAACAAGGTCTCTGTCACCACCTCTCTTTGTTTGTAAGATCTCTTCAGTAGTAATCTGCATTTCCGAATGAATGAGTAGATTTAGACTGATTTTGCTGTTCTAATTTCTTCATTCACAGTAGGTCTCAAACTCAGCACCATTAGAAATACTGTGGTTGTTCTGGTAACAGCAAGAACGTAAAATGTGTGACATAGCCATAAAAACTCTCAGAAAAAACCAGACCAGTTTATTTTTAGAATTAATTAATTAAATTTCCATTGAGTTTCAAACAACACATTCATAATATTTATATTTTGTGCTATGCACACTTGGGAATACTACTGTTTTCAATGAAAAGGAAAATATTTTAAGGACTGGCACTTAAATTTTCAGATTTAGTAGTGTTATTTAAAGTAGTATTATATGAAGAAGTGGCTTAGTGGTGCGTTTCAGAAATTCTTTTGCAAGACTACATCATCACATGCTTCTGTTTTGCAGCTATGTCAGAGCAGAAGTGCTTGCAGGCTTTGTGAATGGCCTCTTCCTCATCTTCACTGCTTTCTTTATATTCTCAGAAGGAGTGGAAGTGAGTATAGCATTCTAGCATTCTCTTCCATACACTCATTCATGTTTAAACACAGTCATATACTTTGCTGATGTTTGATTTCTTTTGTTATCCTCCTTCCCCAGAGGGCATTAGAACCTCCTGACGTTCATCACGAGCGCTTGCTGCCTGTTTCTATAGCAGGACTCCTGGTTAACCTTGTTGGAATCTTTGTGTTCCAGCATGGAGGGCACGGACACTCTCATGGTGGAGACGACGGTATGTTTGTCTGCTCCAACCAGGTTTCCAAATGTAAATATTGTCATGGCAATAACAGCATAGTAAAGCATTGGCCTTCTTTACAGTTTGCATTGTTTTATATTTTTGAAAATTTTCTACATCAAGTTTTATATCACTTTAAAGTAACATCAACAGTAATCAGGTCACTCGTTAGTTAGTCTTTGTGCATATATTTTACATTTTGTCATCTATGTATATTTAAAGTCTGAAGACAAGAGGTGAATTAAAATTGGTCCTGCAGTGCATTTAGATACTACTAATTTAAAATTTTTATTTGAAATATTCGGTCACAGTGTATGTCCAGTTAAATCTTAATACACTCCAATTACATATGTCATTTAATTTTTGTACCTCATAATAGGGGTCCATTTAAATACTACATGAAAGCAAGTCCCTAGTATTCTTCCCTAGCTGTAATATGTTATATCACTTGAGTAACCGATAATTTAACTAAGTTGCGCATTGCTGCATTGTTCCAGGCCTGGAGTTTGAGAACCCTTTATGCTTCTATTGTAGACATCCTTAGTAATTATAGAACAACACCCACTGGTCTAAGCACTGGCCCTGTCATCAAGAGATCACCAGATAAATACACTGTGATAACCCAGCCAAATATGGCTAGCAGTCCAAGAAAACCAAATTGACCCTCCTCCTGTAAGAAAGCAAAATGGCTGTCCTTCTCTCCTTCTCACAAGCACAGTGCATACCAGCTTGGGCGTCTCATGGCTGCCATAGCTGATCAGCTGTTGCCATTGCGTTTGCAGTTTGAACAAGGCTGTTCTTTCCTTCAGCCTCCATGTTTGGCTGCATTGTGTGAGAATGAGGGGAGTAGGAAAGGACATTTCTTGACTTATCTCCACACTATGAAATGTGTCAACTATGTGGCTTACTTCTAACACTTCTATCTCCACTTTCGAATGAGCTACGGCTTTAAAATATGAGGACACAAATTGGCCAAAATTAGTAGAGTTTACAGAAAAGGGGGGGAAAAAATCATGGGAATTTCTGCCCTTTTTTAAATCATGAAAGACAATCAGAGAAATGAAGATTGGTTTGTTTTACATGTGTAAAAGAATGTGAGCAGAGAGATGCTTCAGGGACAAAAACAGTGATACCCAAAGGATAAAGAAATTGGATGTGAGCAAATCTCAGACCCCTTCTCTCTTGTTTGTATCTTTGAAGTAAATGTGATTTTACAGATATTAATTTGATTTATTTAATTATAAAGAGATGTTTGCTGACCTTTCTTGTCTCCCACATAAACGCTATGGGATTTAATTTCAAAATACCTGATTCTTTGACTTGTATCTAGCTAGGTCCTACTTATGTATCCCTGGCACCTCAACAATCTGAATAAAGTAATTATATGTAATGGCCTTTGAACAAACAGCATACTTTGGAAGAGGAAAAAATATTTAGGCAACACTTTTGTAGTCATTTAAACCAGTATATTAAATATAGTTAATATATATTTTTGTAGAGGGAATAATCTCAGGTTCTGTATTCCCATGTATCAGCATCAGTAGAATCTCACATGTCATCAGTCCATGGTAAGATATGTAATATCTTTTCGTCTTGACGTGTGCTCTGATTTTTTTCTGTAGGTCACGGGCACAGCCATTCTTTATTCAATGGCAGCATAGGCCATGGGCACAGTCACGGTGGCCATGGGCACAGTCACGGGGGGCATGGACACAGTCATGTGGATAAACATGGCCACGGACATGATCATGGGCATGGACATGGGCATGGAGGACATGGCCATTCACATGAGGACTCGCACTGCCATGGTAAGGCCAGAAGTTTAAATTTAGTCTTTTAACAAAATTAAAATGAACACGAGTAACTTGCACCACTGGTAACTTTCATTGGGCAATTAGACATTCAAAAATAGTAGAATAATTGATTTTCCATAGCTTAATTTGAAACATCAATATTTTAATATTTTATATTAGTGGAATGTTAAATGTTTATGGTTAACAACAAAAAAATGCATCAAATAGTATTCAAATGCACAGCCAAGACTCTAAATCGAAGCTTGTGTCAGAGGCAACTGTCTGTTTAACAGATTCCAGGCAAAGTTGTTGATATGGGGGGGGGGGTGGTCTTTAGTGCTCAGATAAGGGAGGAAGTGAACAAGAAACTACACCTCAAACAAGGTGAAAAACAATTCCAGGGAATGGGATCATTTTTAGAACCAGTATTTCAGGTCTTTTTATTTCTATGGTGGTACCACTAAAGGGATCATTGAGGCACACCAACTAGAGTGGAGGAGATCACTGAGGCCAGGCTTGTGGTTGAAGAGGGAAAGTGAGATATGGGGGGTTGCTGTATGACAGACAGACGGAGACAGACCTTTTTGTGGTTTGGTCTTCTGGAAGTCATGGAAGTCTGGAAGTTTATTCCCTCTTCCCAGTATCCTGCAGCTGTTCTCCTTATGAGGAGCCAGCATTGCCAGTTCAGAATGACCTGTCTTCCTCCTCCATGTGTTTTTCCCATTGCAGACATGGATGTTAAAGTGTGTAGTCCCTGGACATTGCAGGGAACTGGGGAGTGTGAGAGTTATGGAGTGGCTCCCTACTTTTAAAGCTGAAATTAATTATGCAAACTAATATATCTATGCAGGACCGTTTACCTTTACAATTATAGTTTTCTCCAGTGGCTAGTTAAATGGGAAACACATCTGATATCAGTATGATAGTCAATTAGTTACTTGACTACTCCTTATAATGTGGACTAGTGGATGTACTGGCTGAAAAATGAAAATATTTTTGAGCTGGCACAGGGGACTTGTGGCAGGGCAGAGTTGTGGAGTGCTTAAAGCCACTCACCTATGTTGAATTTGAGTGGTGTTCTTATGGCACTTGCTCTGCTGGGATTAATGGAACCAGGGCGTCTCTACTCAGTGGCTTGAGCATCCGTACCTTTCAGGTTTCTGAGGGCTGAGTGTATAATGTTTCTTTAGTTTTGGCCTTTTGCTTATATGCACAAATAAACCATAACATTTTTTTACCGCCTCCTCATTTCTACATTCCTTGTCCTTTCTCTCATCTCCACTGATCATACACATGAACTTTGCTTTTCTACAATTACAGGCTGTTGTCATAAATCAGTCTCAGCGCTTGTAGTGACACTGATGAGGTGGTGTGTTAGTGTGTTTTGCATTGGTCCGATTGGATCAGACACAGCAGTCCTTCTCGAATTTTTAAACAGAGTCCACTCACTATCCGCTCTATTAGATGCAACTAACTTGTTGATCTACTTTGGAGATGTAGAATTGGAGAAAGAAGTCCACATGTTGCTGCACAGTTTGTGACGGTTGTCCTTTATTCTGTCATCATTGTTCAAAGGGCGCTGCCCACAGGACACGGTTGACAGGACGTTTTATAGTTGGTGTATTATTCTCTGTTTGGTTGGTGGACTGTTCTCATTCACTGTGTTTCAGAGTGCTTTAAAAATTTGAGCAGCACTGATGTATCTGATACCTGCCCCCACACACTAACATATCAGTGTCACTGCAGAACTGAGGATGATCCACCCTAAATAATACCCGTCTTGTGGGGGCCCTGAACACTCAAGAATATAGTGGGTGTGGTGAAACAAGAATACAAGGTAACCAGTGGACTACACTCGGTAAAGGTAGAGCTGCAAAGTGCATGTGTATTATCAATGGAACTGAGAGAAAGGACAGGGAATGTATGAACAAGGAAGTGGTTATAATATTTGATCATTTTATGTGCTTATGTCTTTAGATTTTAGGTCTTAAATTACCTGCCGGCAAGACACCATTTTGTTCTTAAACAAAACTATGCTAATGTTTTTGCAATGCTTTTATAATATAAATGCACATGTAATTCTGCTGCTAAATGTATGTTTACTTGACTTATCTGAACACTAAATATTGCAACATTTGAATTTTTAAGAGGAATGTTATTAAGCACTCCCCCACCTTTCAGTTTTTTTCTTGTTCTTGTAGAGCAGATAAGGTTCCTGTTCTACACACAACTCTAAAATGTCACTTATCTGTTCATCGGTATGCTATGTCTTCATCTTATTCATGTTCTTCCTCTCCTAGATGATCACTCTCACACGCCGGGCAAAGGCTCCAGCAAACAAATCTTACAAGGTAAAGCAATGGTTTCATAAATATGGTTACCACAAGATGGCGCCAGAGGACTCCTGTTTCCAATAATGTTACTCAGTGAACAAGATTCACTGTGTTGTGTGTTTCAACACCTTTGAAGGGAAAATATTTGAACTCGCTTGATTGAAATCACTTGATTTTGATTTAAGGCTTTAATCTTAAAAAAAAAAAAAAAAGACAAAAAGTTCCGATTAACAGAACTTGAAGTAGTTCAGTGATCACATGACCCCTTGAATAGCATCAGAGGCGATTGGTTGATGGAGTTTTATTTGGGGTAAGGTGACAGGTCAGTCCAGCCCAACAGCTGACCTTTGGCCTGGGACTAACTGGGTTAACACTGACATCTGAGGGATTGCAAGAGCACTGTCACTTTAAAACTCTTTGTGTTAGCCTGTGTGGGAAAAGAGCAGAGAAGAGAAAGTGAGCTTGTCCCCTTCACCCTGGCACATAGAGTGGGAGAATAGGTCCTTTGGGAGGCCGGCTCAGGGGGGTATGTGGAGGACTCTGTTGAGAGGGGGTACATCCAGTATGGGAGGGAGGGAGGAGGTGACAGTGCAAAAGGTTACACTGCCTCCATCCCTTGTTTTGCCTTTGCTGAGTGACCTTTTCTCTGCCCCATGATGAATTGCTAGTCAATTTTGTCCACCCTCCCCAAAATCCTCAAATCCTCTTCATGTTCTTTTAGATCTATCAGTGAAGGGCTTTTAGCATTCCTGTTTGTTATGCTGGTGCAGCTCTCACCATTGCGGTTGTGTATTCTTGGAAGTCAAAAGTTACTGTAATCATGATGTCTTCAGCTCAGCTGGGTTTTTTGTGGGTTTTTTAGACTGTCATGTTCTCTATTACTAGATAATAGTTCATATATTTCTGTGTGGAACTCATGGATTTTCTATGTATTTACGAGTGAGCTACAGAGAATACCAGTGGTTCTCTTTAAGTTTCATTTTAAATTTTAGTAATAAACCAACCAGTTGGAGTCTCAGATGAATTCTTACGTTATTTTTATGTTTATATATAAATTGTTAATATATTTTAACAAGGTTTTTTAATTAAAAGAGCAACTGTGTTTGCAGGGGTTTTTCTGCACATTGTCGCTGATACTTTGGGCAGTATTGGGGTCATTATCTCAGCTTTACTGATGCAGAAGTATGACCTGATGATTGCTGACCCTATCTGCTCCATGCTCATCGCTCTTCTTATTGGAGTCAGGTTGGAACACCTCACTCACTCTCACACTCGCACTGATGTATGTTAACAAATCTAAAAATGAAGCTTAGAATTTTAGACTCAATAATAAAAAAAACTCAACCGGAAATTTCAACTTGAAATTAATACCAATGCATAAATATTACTTCAGTTATCAATACCTCAGATTCATATATTTTTCTTATCCACTTCCACATTCATTCTTGTATTCTACTCTTTTATTCTATGTCTCAGGGCAGTGCATTTTTCTGACCATACTGTAGGTAGACCTCACCACTCAACTCCACCCAAAACCCACTGCAGCACCTTATACAGAGCAGACTCAAGCCACTTCACAGTGACCATCTTCCAGTGGGCTCTCTAAATTCTACCCCAACTAGCTGAATTATAGAACACATACACATACACACTTGCACATAGAGGGTGGAGTTCAGAGCAATCCCACATGTGGTGAAACCAAAAGAACAGGAGTCATCTTTTTCAAGTGTCTTATTGCTGGTAGTGACAGACACCACACTTTTGTAAACTGCATCTGCTGTGCTTTTGAGCGTCTCACAATTTATTGGCATTCATGGTTTTATAAATCTCATTAATATATTAATCAGTGATATTTGTGTTCTATTTAAATATCTTGTGGTATTTTTGGCCTCAACGATTGGTTATAAGTTTTCTCAAATTCTTAAATGCACCATACATTTTTGCATCACCATCATTCAGTTCCTTTATGATTAGAATTAGGGATGCACTATTTGGCAAAAACTGTAACTGAAATTTAATAGCCAAAAAACAAAAACGAGAAAAAAATAAATATATTACTTGAACAAAAGAACAACTTAAATCCAACCATTTGTCACATTCGAAAAATGTGTGCCTCTTAAAAGTAATTGGACACCCACTGGAAATCCTGTATAAGTGATTGGAGCTCTTTTGTTGTCTATGTACCCACTGCTCAAAAAAAAGTGTGGTTTCATTGGTTTTAGTGCTCCAGTGACTGAAAGAGAACAGTTGTGATGGAGAAGTTGAGGGAGAGGGGCCTCTTTTTGCAAATGCATGACTCACAGCAGACTCTCGTCCACGTAACATCTCTCGTCTCCCGTTTTCTTGCTCTCTCTGTTCAGGGCTTTTCTTCTCCTCACTGTGGAATGCGGTTGTGATCTGTGACTGTTATGTTAAAAATGTGAGAACAAAGGTATCTTTTTTAGATGGACTTTCCCTTCACCCTCTTTTTCTCAGAAAGAGAGGAAGGGGTCTGTTATTGAGAACGGGCTTAATTTTTCCCCCTTGTCTTGCCCCTTTCTGTCTTAATTCCTCTTTTCAATAGCAATGTGGTAAATGCAAAGAAATTAATTGTGTTGTAGTGGGGCTATACATTCCAACCTTTTCCCGGCCTTCTTCCTAAAAAATAAAGAATGGGTACTGAATGAGAAGGAGGAATTATAATACAGGTGCAGCATGACGAGTGAGACTACAGTAAAATGTATCCATTACGTAGTGAAAGCTTTAAGAGATGTTACACAGCCAGAAAAATTACAATTGGCAAATTTGAAACAGATCCAGGGGTGAAAATGAAGAAGAAATATATTATAAGGAGTAAATTGAGTACATGTTATTGGACGTGAGAGGAGAAGGCAAAAATGTCTTAACTTAGTAAATAGAATGTTAGTGAAGTTAAGTTAGTTTTGTGTTTGTTCATTTTTGTTGTGCCTGAAAAGCATTACAATGATATTCCTCATATTGCTGTATATTCTGCAGTAAAATAATGCTACATATCTGATTAGTTTTTAATGAATATATGTTTAAAAATGTGGCAGTCCCATAGGAATAAATTGAAATATATCTGTAAAGCTATGACCAAAATTTCAAACTGCTCCATTCTGGTCAATCCAAGCCCACCAAAACATGGTTACCTGGGTACAACAGAATCCGTCACGACAAATTTCAGACCACTCAAATTCCTCCATCTCGTTTTATTACTAGTTACATATTCCTCCACCTATTTGAATGAAAAATGTGATAAATAATCGCTTTTGCAAAATATTTATTTAAATTTCTATAAAACACACAATTATTTTGCAAGTCAATCAACAAAGGGTCTCTACCCGAATAATGCAATTTGTTAAGAGATTTGAGAAATATTTTTTGTGATTTGTTGTGAGGAAATTCAGTCAGGGATTTCCCCATTCATTTTAATGAGAATTGATTATTACTCTTTAAAGAAAGTTTTAATTGTTAATTCTCCTTTAGCTTTTAAGCTAGAAACACTGATTTATTGCAGAATTGTAGGATATATATCTAAATACTGTGTGCAGTCTTTGTACAACATTTAAAATATTTCCCATAGGATATGAGTGGCTGAATACTTGACCCCATTAGGATAAATGTACATCTCTCACACAAATTTACAGACAATTTTAATGTTATAATATAGATACTTTATAAACCACCTTTGGATACAGCATTTTATATTCCAACTGTATTAAAGCTAGAAACACCAAACTTTGCAGGATCATAGATTCTACGTCTGAATAGTGTGCTTCTGCTTTTGTAAGTCTCTGTCTGAAGTAGAGACTGCTACAATCGACATTAAAGTATTGTAGAAATCATAACACCCACTGTTTCAGCAGGAACTGCACTCTATAGTTATCTTTATTATTCCACCTGATGGGCCATAAACCAAAGATTCATACTTCTTTAGAGGTCACATTTTTTTGACCCACCAAATTAGACACAAATGTAGAACTAATGGCTTAGTTTTATGCTTTTTGAACCAATCTGACTTACGGTTTTCATAAGTCATAGGAATTATTATAGGAATGAGTGGTGGAAGGTTTTGAAGGTTCAGAAAGTTTCTGATGATGTCTGTGTGAGCAGCACTTCTACACAGCTTTGTCGGTTTCTATCCTGTACTGTCTGTGCGTAGGTGAGCTTTTGGACTAATGATCTTTGGAGCAAAAGCATCTGGCACACCACATTTTTTTTACTTCATTGCACTAGCAGTTTCTGCAGGAACTACACACTCTAGTTATTTTTCAAGTTAACTGTTGCTTGATCATGCACAATAAAGGCTTTGCGGGAATGCCTGGGGCCAGGATAAATGGACACTCAGTTGTTTGGACAACACAAGCCTGCATTTTCTTCCTTAACCTCAGCTTGGAGATTGATATACTCCAGAGAACTCTGACCACATTTGGAGTCTGAGTTTCTTGCTGAGAGATGGAACACACTTGTCTACTTCAGAAGTGGCGCTCGGCACACCATTAGTGTATGCATGTTTTAGTGAAGACCCCATGCTATATGTGATAGATTGTGTGCTTAGCCTGGTAGTCTGTCCATGGAGGAATATCTGGGATGTATGTGGTGGCTAGAGCTGTGTGTATACTGTATGATTAGCTTGAGGAGTTGTGGGTATAAGCTGTGTGTGTTCAGTAGGCCCCTGCTGTTGTGACCCTAAATAGCATTTCTCTATCCCCAGAGCCTTCCAAAGTGCTGCTTAATCTTTCTGAGCCCCAGGCCAAAGCCACTGGACCAGGGAGATCAATGTTAACATAAATTCATATTTTGTTCTGTGAACGCTAAGTTAGACCTGTGTGGTTGAATTTATTTGGCTGTGTTAGGAAGAAAAGAATTTAACTTCTTAGCCAAAGCTGATTTTGGCTGGTTAGTATGTCATAGTGTTAGCCCTGTGTCCTCAAAATTGCCCACTGCCTAGTTAACCTTTCCTTACAAAAAACAAGGCAGTGTGCTAAGCATGGTGTAAACAAGAATGAGCCTATTTTGTGAAAACATTTTACATGCAAGTCATGTTGGATTGGATAATCTTTGTATAAAAACATAATGCAACCTTGTTCCCATGGGGAAAAAATAGGATTTGTAAAATATAATACAAATTACAGTTTGTGATTTGTTAATCGTGTTAAACGTTATAACTGGCATTTATTTATCTGACCAATTTAATTTGTAAATACAAATATTCACGTTTTACTATTCAAATATGTATGACTCAAATTCTAGATAGCATTGCATGAAAAAACACATTCTGTGATAAATATAGCCACATGGGCTTGTGAGTACTTGTGAGTCTGACTGTTCATAAACATGCAACCTGAATCCCTTATAAAAGATGTAAATAAGGCAAACCCCTCTGAGCCTGAACTAATCTCAGTTGATACAAAAGACAGTGGAAATGTGTGCTGTGGATAGAAGAATCCCAGTTTCAGCTTGTTTTTAGGAAAAAACTTGAATCAATTTCTAAATGTCAAAGACACATCCAGGTTGTTGAGTGAACGCTACAAAAGCCAACATCTGTCATCATACGGGGCTGCCTCAGTGTCAACATGGTTATTTCAGCAAGAAAACATGAAGCTTCATTTTGCAAGTACTACTACAGTGTCATTTTTAGGCAGCGTTTGTGTGTGTTTGACTGGCCTGCCTAAAGTCCAGATTTGCCTTTTTGAGTGCATCATGAAGAGCAGAGGCAGAAAATGGTAAATAATGACAGTTGTGCAAATTATGTCTTATATCCAGCAAAAATGGGCAAATATTCAATGCAGTTCAATACAATTAGTATCCTCTGTTCCCAATTGATTTAAAGGTGTATTAAAAACCCTGTTTGTAATACTTTTGTCAAATTTTGCTTCAAGATAACAATTTATAGATTCTATTTTTATTTTACAAAAGGAAAAAATAAATGTGGTTTCTACATGCTCCAACTAGGGCTGGACAATATTCATTAAATAGCACTATTGCTAAATGAGAGGTGTTAGGAGTGGCTGTATGCTTTGTATTCCATAAAAAATTAGGCCGAAACAATGATTGACAAGTAAGCAGATCACCCTGCTTTAAAAGTAGAATTCATAGAAAATGCAAGGAAGTTAAATGATATATTAAGTTTTTTTTGGTAAAGCCCAATATCACTATAACAATAGCAAACAATATATTGTGTGGCTTTAGTTTCCAGCAGGCTGCATGCAGGTTTTGGCTTTGGGAGGGTCTAGTACATTGTTTGTTGTGGGAAGAGTTTATGGTCTGATGAGGCAGGCATGCCACAAGCAGTTTGACGCCAGCAGCTTGGGTTTCTTTAATGACAGGCTACCCAGCTGGGCCTTTTGAATGTTTTAGTTTCCATTTCAGTTGGCTTTGGCTGATGACCATGCTCAAGGGTGCACTTGTAATCTTAAGTCCTCCCACTTGAAAGACCATAGCACTCTCTTGGAAGCATGAAGGTTTCACATGACCTTTTTAATTAAGTGTCTTGCTATGCTGAACATATTTTGATAGTCATAAGCAAATCTGTGAGTATGACGCACGCTTAACTGTGATTGTCAATATTGTAGCTAGATATTGGCATTCAGTGAGATGTACTATGATTTAATGATATATTTAATGACAATGAATTGGTTTCCTTGATGGGTATTAAGTTCATAAAGACTCCTGTGTTTCAGGGAGTTTGTCCCAGCAGTTGTCCCATACTTGCACTTGGTGTGCTGTAATTTGCTGCCAGAGTTTGAAAGCTAAATGAGAGAGAGAGAGAGAGAGAGAGAGAGAGAGAGAGAGAGAGAGAGAGAGAGAGAGAGAGAGAGAGAGAGAGAGAGAGAGAGAGAGAGAGAGAGAGAGAGAGAGAGAGAGAGAGAGAGAGAGAGAGAGAGAGAGAGAGAGAGAGAGAGAGAGAGAGAGAGAGAGAGAGAGAGAGAGAGAGAGAGAGAGAGAGAGAGAGAGAGAGAGAGAGAGAGAGAGAGAGAGAGAGAGACTCTGCCATGTTTTAAAATCTTTAAGACTTGAATTTACAGGCTCTTTTACTTGTTCTATTGGCTGTCAGTGCACACTAGACTTCTGCATGGGCCACATTGCACTTGTGGTTTACATGGCACCATAAAGTGTTCCTGCCTGTATGTTTAATGAGCGTTCAGGTTTACTCTGCATAATAACCTTCTATTACTTTGTCAGTAAATTGTGTTCTGCTACACAATTAAGCTTGCAGGAAAAGTCGCAAGGTCTTAACCACAAAGTTTACTATTTAGTGCATGAAAATGCTTAAATCTGTGGTTCCAAAAGTGTGTGTTTTTGTAATAATTACACTGTAAAGGTGAGTTGTCGTTTCCCCTGTTTTTGAATACGATGTTGCAGTTGTATTCAAATTAATCTGTTTAAAATAAATTCCAGTGGAGTATAGAAGCAAAACACATGTTTGCATGTTTCTGAGGCACCTTAAAAATATCTCCATAAGGGCAGCCCTGTATAAATGTTTTCAGAAACACTGGTTAAATTTTCTTAAGAAATCCATCTGGCATATCTGGTCTGATCTCTCATAATTGAGCAGTGGTGTGTCTGTGTAGCCATTTACACAAGACATTTTTATGTGTCCCCACTGACTGCTTGTGATCAGATTTCATGACTGGAGAAAGGGTGGTGTTCAGTTTTACTGTGGCACCATCCTGCATTTGGTATGAGACAGAAATGTGCAGCAAGTCCTTTTCCATTTAAATGTACATTATTTCAAAATTTAGATGCCATGGATTGCTAAAGTAACACCTATTTTCAAGTGCTTTTTATTGTCATTTCCACCATAAACCTTGTTCAGTACAGTGAAGTGAAATATTTTTCCAGGACCAAGGTGATAAATAAATCAACTTAGTTACATTAGACTACAAATGTGCAACAATACATATGTACAGTAACATTAACCACTAGAGAGTGCAGTTTTGATCTGTTCAAAATGTACAGTTGGAATAGGGAGAAGGACTCAGTCTATTTACTCAGTCTTTGCAGTAAATAGAGATGCTGCCGTGCTTTCTTGGTTATAAAGCTGATGTTGAGGGACCTGGTGAGGTTCTCCGCCAGGTAAACATTTAGCGCTCCTGGCAATCTCCAGTGGAGTCATCTATGTTTAGTGGAGAGAGATCATGCCATGCCAGTAGCCATTTGTTTTTAGTACTATCGTCTCTTTATGTCAAATGCAGCCACATGGATATCAATGATAAAAAAAATGCAGTATTTTACTCAAATGCAAACAAAACACATGTACTTGCATTTTTCTGTTTTATTTTATCCTTTTATACCTTGAAAGAAATTTGAGACAACGATTTCAGTGCCTTGCCAAATTATACACCCTCCTTGGCATTTTTCATGTTTTGCTGCCTCACAACCTGGAATTAAAACTGATTATTTTAGGGTGTGCATCATTTCATTTAAAGAACATTATAGAATTTTGAACATTTGATTTGTATTTTTTTTTATCGTGAAGCAAACAATAAATAGGACAAAATAACATAAAACTTCAGTGTGCATAATTATTCACCCCCTTAAATTCAGTACTTTGTACAGACACCTTTTTGCTGTAAGTCGCTTTGGGTAAGTCTTGCCACTGGGATTTTTGCCCATTCCTCAAGGCAAAACTGCTCCAGCTCCATCAAGATGGTTTCTGCTGGTGAACAGCAATCTTCAAGTCTGACCACAGATTCTGAATTGGATTAAGGTCTGGGCTTTGACTAAGCCATTCCAATACATTTACACATTTCCCTTTAAACCACTCGAGTGTTGCTTTAGCAGTATGCTTTGGGTCGTTGCTTTGTTGGAAGGTGAAACTCCGTCCTAGTCTCAAATCACTGACAGACCGAAACTCTGACTCTGACCAGTTTCCCAGTCCCTGCTGCTGAAAAACATTCCCACAGCATGATGCTGCCTTCACTGTGATGTTCTTGGGGTGATAAGATGTGTTGGTTTTCCTTGGTGCCCCAAAAGTTCAATTAGGATTAATAATTTCGCAAAGCACTATATATTACACAAGCAGTATTATATGAAGCTTTTACATTTTATTATTATTATTTTGTTCAACAGATGCATAACTTTTCAGTCTTTTGCTGCTCTGTGAGTGCATTGGGATACTTTTAGCATTCACACTACCAAAGTTATGTGGTTATGTGTACATCTGGTGCTTAAGGAGATTGGCTGATGATGATATCTCCCAGATGCATTATCCTAAATTTATTTCTGTACTTTGTGCTACCTACTTAAAATCAGATTACCTTAAAGGGAAAGTCTACAACTGTGGGTTAAAGGCTGTTCTTTCTGGTTCGTTTACATTCAGAAGCTTCAGGTTTTTTGTGGAACAGTATGTTTGACAGGGGAAAACATGTTTAACTTATTTTTAAGTTTTTATTAACTGCTTGAACTACCACAAAAACTTGTTTATAATGTCGTTATAGTTGGTTAAGTTTTAGCACATTTGTTCTGCGTTTACTTTCATGCATTTATCTGTCTACCAAATTTGGAGATATTCCCACCTTAAGTAATACAAAACAGAAAAATAATTCAATATTACTCACCTATGAAGCAGGAACAGAGCAATTATCTCAGTTTGTGCTTTTCAACGGTCTATTAGCTGTCTAAAATCCATATACCTTTTCTGTGCTCTCAGAAGGGAGAGAGAAAAACTAGCATATTAAACAGATACACTTGGGTGTTTTAGCCATTTACTTACACCAGCGCTTTCTTAAACACATTAGACCAGGTTTGAGCACAGAAACAGAATAGAGAAAAGCAAATGGTGAAGAAATTGAATTAAAACTGTATTTTTGATTAAAATCATGAATGTGACCTTTATGGTATGAACATGGTCTAAGATTTTTATGGCTGTTCAGGTTATAATCTATTGAGTCTGTTTAAGTTTAAGATAGTACAAAATGTACCTGAACAATTCTCATGCAGAGTTAAGCAGCTGCAAAATGTACACTAATAGTGACTTTTTTTATTTCTATGAGCATCCTCACTATTTGTGATATAGTTCAAAATAATCTGTGATACTCTTTAACTACAACACATTACTGTATTAACTATGCCTGTTCAAATTATATCATAGCCTGTTGAATAGTTATTAATATAATAGTGTACTAGTATTTCTTTTTTTTCCCTCACCTCACACGTTTCTTTTAGATACTTTCAGGCTGTAATTGACGTGTGGCCAACAGTAACCTTGACGTAATTCACAGAGAGTAAATGATTCAGTGATTAACTTCCACTGTGCTGTAGACAGAGTGCCTCTTTTGCACAGGAAAGCTGGAACAATGCCATGATGTCAGAACATGCAGAGCTTTCCTGTTTTCATTTTGTTGTCCAGACAAGGGACAAAACATGCAGGTTGCACTGTGGAGCACGAGGCATTCAGACTGTATGGTTCTTCTGTGCTGCACCGAAGTGAATATGTAAAAAGTAGCAGTGTTAATAGTAGTGGTGAGTTAATCGAATTTAAAGTGAAATATATATCCAGACAGTTAAATTCCAAAATACTTGTAACCTCTAACATCATCAGAGTCTGACATCTCTTAGAGTTAAAATTATAATTCCTTTTTTTCTGCTTTGTTAGTGGACAGCACTAGGTAAACCACTTTAAACCTAATGGTATATAAAAGAGAAGTCTTGCATATGACGGAGGTTTCAGAACTTCACTAATGTAAGTCAACCACATTAAGTTTACAGGCAAGAACTGCTGAGCTCATGAACTCTCAAGGATTACTTGCTAGCTCTCCATTATGGCTAATGTTCATGGAGCCAGTTTAAGACGAGGACCATTACACACAGCCATGGTCGAAGTGAATGGTGTCTCTCAGGAAGCTCTTGGTGCTGCAAATATGAGTGTTTATAAAGACAACCTGATAATAACATGATTTGATGGATCATTCTGTTCCAAAACAGCAAAAGTGTATATGTTTTTGTTGTTAACTGAACATTTGGTACAAAAGAGTTCAAAAGAAGTTCAGAAATTTTAAGTATTTGGTTTGAGGAGGGTTTTTTTTTTTGTCTTTTCCCCCCTTTGTTCTAGTGACATTGGTGAGGATATGGTTTTTCGTCTGTAGAGCACTATATGAATTTACAGGAGATTAGGTTTGAGACGTGAGTATAAGAATTATAACATCATGATACATCAAGATTTGTGCGGATATACAATAGCCTCTATTATACCACTATATTTTGATTTCTGGAGCAGAGAAAGGCAAATCAAAAACATCATATTTCAAAAGATTTCTTATCAAATTTCAGACATCTAAATATTATGGCATTTACTGTATATCCTAACAAATCTTGATGTTGGAACAGAGGAAGGCAAACCAGAAACAGCATATTTTAAAAGTACAGTACAATTTCAAAATTGCTCACATACTCTGCTGCATGCATTGTTACCCAGGCCTAATTTAGCTCTCCATGTAATTAAACATGCTGTCAGTAAGTATGGGACATAATGCAATGTAATTTGTAAGTATAGTCATATTGCCCCTAAGATACAGGATCTTACTGACAGGGCCCAATCTGTGGCTGGGTTTTGAGAGAGGGGATGGGGTGGAAAAAAGTAGAGGGGCAAAAAAGAATAGATGAGGGTACAAAAAAAAAGCTGGCCAAGCCCAGAAACCCTCTAATAGTTCCCATATGGCTGTGGTTGAGCCTGAGGGTTGAACGGGAAAAGCGCTGAAGGCTGCTACAGTAGATTATCTACATAGGGCTGATGGGGCTGAAAGAGGAGTTAGGGCAGTGTGTGGTTAGCCTGGCACTGTACTGTGTCCCCTGATATCATGCATTAGCTATGCTGACCACCTCAGCAACTACATGACCTCAGCCCGTCAGTGGAGGTTCAAAACTCAGCTTCTTCAAATAGTCCAGAACCAGGGGACAGCTGTAAAATTGTCAGAAGTGATTATAATTTCTGGGAAATACACTAAACTTTCTCCATTAGATTAATGATGTTTTATATCCACCTGGTCGTCTAGTTTATTACCATAAGAAATGGTGACAGAAGACATGACACACACTGATCAAGCCTAACATTATGAGCTATGTAAAGTGTAATTTTCCTGATATAAATAAATAAAATATATGTAACAAATCATTTTTAGTGTTGACCAATTTGACTTTGGATCCAGATTCCGGGCTGGGATTTTAAAGTGGCTGTCCAATATGACACGGCATCTGACTAGTCAGGTGCCAAAGCAGTTGCATCTATATTGTCACACTGGCTGGCCATTCTACACTGCCAGCCTGGAACTTGATCCCAAGGTACAGTGCTGAAGGTCTCTGTACAACAGTGTTTTTAAAACAACAGTGTTAAAAAAAAAAAAAAAAGATTCAGAAAATAAAGTCAGAATTCTGAGAAAAATCTCGGAATAATTGAGCATCCACATGACATGATGACCCCATCCGTGCAGCCCCTGACTGCGATGCATAAGGCTTTAGTTTATTGTACGAGTCCATGAGCCATAACATGATAGAGCCTTGTGGACATGCTGGAGTTCCACTCACTCTGGATCTAGCATTTTCGTGATCATTAATTGTATCCTGTGAAACTACATGTCCTCTTCTGAATAAATAGGGATTCAGGGTTTAAATACTAATCACACTCTGGTCCTGATGTGGAAGAGAACTGAGTGTTTATTCCTGAAATCTATACCATAGTATGGCTTAAGCAACATGCTGCCTTCCACAATTACACTGTGTGTCTGCCCCATTATACGTGCAGCGAATTTTTCCAAGAATATTCTCGGAATTATTCCCGAGATTATTTTCGGAATTCTGACTTTATTCTCGGAATCTTATTTATTTTTTTCAAAGCCGTGGCCCTAAAATTCCATCGTACCTCTGCTTTAAATAAATAAATAAATAAACGCAACATGACGCCCCAGTGGTTTTACATTAGTTCCTATACACTTTTTGATGTTATTATTATTATTATTTTATTTAAGCGAAAAACAAGAAAATAAAAAACAAAAGCTACACTTTCATGTGGAGTAGTACCAATTACATTTTTTTTTATGTTTAAACTTATTACATACATGCATTACCCTCACAGTAAATAAATCAGTTTATAATGTCCTTTTAAAAATCACTCCTTTAAGACCAAAGGCAATTTTTCCTTTATTAATGAAATGGCAAATAAAGTGCAATCTTCGTTCTTTTCTTCCACAGTGTTGTACCTCTGCTCAGGGAGTCCATAGGTATCCTGATGCAGCGTACTCCGCCCACCCTAGACCATACTCTCCCTGACTGCTACCAGAGGGTGAGTTGCCCAGGAATAACACTGGTGAAAAACAGCAGTAGCTAGCATGGTGTTTTATGTGCCTTCTCACTATTTTTCTCCTTCCTATCATTGCTAGTCACACCTGTGCTTTAGGTTGATGTATACCAGTTTTGGGTAATAAATATTATAAAGTGTGATGTTTTCTGCAGGTCCAGCAGTTGCAGGGTGTGTATAATTTGCAGGAGCCACATTTCTGGACATTGTGCACAGACGTCTATATCGGCACGCTAAAACTACTTGTGGCGCCTGATGCAGATTCCCGATGGATCCTCAGTCAGACACACAACATTTTCACACAGGTAAGGACAAAGGGCAGGTGAAGACAGAAAGCATTTACCAGTTTAGCCAAAGAATTGAGATTTTTTCTAAAAATGTGCTGTTTTTTTTTTTTTTTCTTGTCAAAATTGGTGAAGATGATTTGCAAATGTATCCCAGCAGCTCCCGTGAAAAACTAATGTTGAGTAATGGGAGTATATAAATCTATGCACCTCGATCCCTGTTGAGTTCTTAAGTACTTTCAAATGGACTATATGCCTGACATAACTTCACTTGTCAAGCACTCTCAGTGGGCTTTTGTTTGATGTGTTTTTCACCAGGCTGGTGTAAGACAGCTGTATGTTCAGATCGACGTGGCAGCCATGTAGGAATCGAGCTGGCATAGGTGCCCTGGGACCAAAGCCCTCTGTGCTGCTATGGGGAAGTTCACCGCCAAAACCCACCCCTTTTTCTCTCTTTTCTGGGTTTCTGCTGTTCCACCACTCCCTCGGACCAAGCTGGAGCGGCTGCAGTACAGTACACTGACTCTTACCAGGAAAAACAACATTGAAAGCAAGTTGCCAGCAGCAATGTGATATGTCCAAGGGAAACGAAATCTTGAACCATGAGCATCACAAACACTGGGCCCTTGGTCAAGTTGTTTTCCTTTTTTTTTTTTTTTTTTTGCTGTTCATCTGTATTTGCAATCAACATCTATCTATGGTTAAAATGGGGTTATATTTTATATAAATATTTTTCCTGGTAGGATCCGGTAAGTTCCATGGACATTGATTTATAACAAACAAACCAACGGAAAAAAAAAAAGCCTGTACCAGTATGTGATCCATCAGTACTCTATTTTTGTATGTGGTCTGACCTCTTGCTGCACAGTAGCCAGCAGGTGCAGAATTATGTTGCTTACATCATCATGCTCTTCTGCTATTCGATCATCCTGGACCTAATAAGTGCCTTTTTCTATGATGGAGATCAAACAATCTCCCAACTGTCAAACATCTGGAAATCATGTTCGGCACACCCCCAGTAAAACATGGGTCTTTCATGTTGATTGAAAGTGTTAATTTAACTGGGGGGGGACATTCCTTTGTATTCAGGCAGTCTGTTTATCACAATGTGGTGTCACATTAGTTTTCAAATATCTGCTTGTGTAGTCTCTAGGAAGCACACCAACTTTCAGCCATAAAATAATTTGATGACCCATTTAAATGTAAAATGATAATTTAATTGCCCTCATGATTTTTTTTTGTTTCATTTTTGACTTGTGCCATGGGCCAGTATATTTGTGCAATGTAATAAATAATTTTACAGTCAGATTCTGTTTTTCCTATAGATGGAAACATGGAAATTTTGATGATGAATGTAAAACACTACTTTGTGCCTACTGCAGGAATTTTTAGAAGTTTGAGAGAAATCTACATTTATACAAATTATTTTTAAACTAAATCATATAAAAGCATTAGGCATTATCCCTAAATGGCAAGTGCTCCAAAAGCAAAAAACAATTCTTGAAAATAACACAGAGGTTTAACAGAGCCAGTGAATCACATCCAGAAACTAAATCTATATGTTGGCTAAAGTTTCTGTACTTTTATTAGAGGGATCAATTGATGTTCTAAGCAACATGACAAGACCTTGTTCAGGCTGATGAGACCATTTGTCAGGACATGGAAAAAGATAAAATAAAACCAAAAAAGGCACATATTCATATGGAGTGCATTTGGAAAGCCAATGCTGTTCAAAAAGGCACTACTTCAAATTACAGGACAACACTTTTCTGAAACACTAATCTGAGCCATATTTTCACCACATTTCCTCCTCTGTAATTCTCTTCTGCCATTTTCTGTCACACGACATGCACCATGGCTGCGTGTCTAATTAGGTGGCTTTTATTTGCTGAATGGCATAATAAAACGAAATGCTGGCCTGGCCATGTCTATAAGGAGGGGGGACTGGAGGGGAATTGCATGACAAGCAATAATTAGGTGATTTGTGTGGGGTTTTTTTAAACGACGGTATTGCTGCTGTTCCAGGTAGATCACCTGACCTGACTGCTTTCTGTATGTTAGGCCCCATTTCAGAATATGTATACCATTTACCAAATGTCGCTGTAGAAACTTTTCAGGTTTTTCTGAGGTTCTCAAGAGATATACGTGGAGCTGTCTGTCATTTTCAGGCTCTTCAGACCCACCGGGCCACTGAAGAGCCTGAGCATGTCCACCTCGAGTGGATGTAGGTGTCCACAGATGATCATTGAGTGCAGTGGTCCTCCCAGGTCACATGAAGCCATCTCTTGTAGAGATCCTGCTTGAATAGCCTGGTCATCAGCTCCCACCCGTGCAAGACCCACACACACTGTCTCCTCTGTGATTGCTGTGGCAACACAACAGGCATCATTCAAACCTAATCAGTTAACCAAGAATTAAATGATCAAACTCTTTCAATCAAACATAATCATATTTTCATGGACCACTTGACAGACCCCACCCCCCACACACCTCAGTGCTGACTGGGGCAGATGGTCCAGCCAGAAATCTCTTTTTTCTGAACTTGTCTAGGGGGTCCCAGAGGAGGGGGCAGGAGCCCACATGGGTTCACAATATACAAATGGGGTCACTGGGAAACTAGTCTGGAAGTTTATTCAATTATTTTATATCCATTTTATGTAAATGATTAGATGGGCAATTCACTTCTAAAATAGGATATTTCTTATAGAAATTAGACACACACCATAAAATGATTACAATTTAAATCCTTAAAGAGAAATCAGGACCAGAAACAGGAATAAATATTAAATAATTAGGAATTTGTATTTGGATTTTGCTTCAGCTGTCCAAAAACATATGGACACCCATGTTGTCCTTTTTGTCCTAGCAGTTTAAATAGAGCAGCATTTCTGTTTCCCAGTTCTAAGACTTCTGAAGTAATGAGTGAAGCTGGTGCTGAATCAAGTGCATCAACTTGGAATGTCTAGAAAATATTATTTGCTCTCTGTGTAAATTGTGCACTCAAAAACTCTTATTTTAAGTCATCTCATTTTATGAATCAGACACAAAAAACACAATGCAAAAACTTTGCAGAATAGTATGAAGCTTAATGGAGAATAAACGGGGTAATTTCAGGACTTTTGCATTTTGTGGTGGTAAAATGATGACTTATACATCCTTAAATATTTTTTTTTTCTGATCTAGATGTTCTTAATATCTCACCCAGTTCCTCTCCCCGTTCTCTGCAGTTTTGCACGATCTCCAGAAGCTGCGCAGCTGCTTGAGCCACGGTCATAAACCTGGGAGGCTCGTAAATCCTGCGGCCCCTTTGAAAGAGAGAGAGAAAGAAACACACACAAAACCCAGAGAGTTTAAGCGATGACGGATACGAGGCATTCTGCTAATGGACTGCATGTCCTTGTCTCTGCACTTGTTCTTATGGTATGTTCTTGTGGGTTTGAAGGGTTATTATGCTGCAGTGCTTACCCATGAGGAGGAATAGTTCTTGAGCTGTTAAGATGCCACAGGGAAGGTCTTAAATGTGCATTAGCATAACAGTGACGATCATTTGTCAAAACCTCAAGTTCCTTGTGTTTCAGTTGATAATGCCAGCTTCTCTTCATATTGTATAAGCATTTTATAATGACTGGACCGATTATTTAGGAGTATTTAGGAGTAAACTAGACACATTAACATTACAAAGCAAAATATTTCTCCCAAAATTTTGTTATTACACTTTTAATTTTTAAAATATCATATTTATATATATTAAAACGATTAAAGAAAAAAGCGCAAGGAAATAAAGGACAATCAATACAGTTTTAAAATCAACATATTTAAAAATTAAAAGTGATAAGTATGTTTTATTACTTGCAATATATTTATTTATAGATTTTAGAAAAATGAACAAAACGATTAGTTTAAAACGATTTGGCCCAATCATCAGGAAATAGCTGGTTCACCCTGGTGTTGCATGGTGAAAGAACAATAGGGCTTATACTTCTCTCTGGTCAGCCCTACTTCTCCCTTCATCGCAAGCACAATGCTCGTAGCCAGTGCAGGCCAAATTTTGGACACTCAGCATTTGCAAGCATTAGCAAGTTGAACTCTCCAGCACCATCTCTTTGCCTCCCAGGTTAGTAGCATTGTGTGTGTCTGGGGAGAGTCAAGTAATATGTGGAACTGGTGACAACTAAATTGAGGAGAATCCCTGGGTAAAATTTTGAAAGTCCCAAAAAAAAAAATTAAATTACAGCAGAAATCGTCCCATATTTAAGTGTGTTTCTTGTAGAGCAGGTGTCACAAATTGGCTTACTTCAGTCTGAATATAGCCCAGACACCGTCCTATCCAGACCTGGACCTATAACTGAAACTACTCAGAATTATAGAATTGAATAGCCATTATAGTGCAGGGCTAGTGGGCCAGGAGACGTACAGACCATTGTGCATATCACACGTAACATTACTGAGCCAATCAGATCTGTGAATTATAATGAGCACTGCGGCTCAATTGAACACAGGGCAGGAGTTAAGACACTGTTGTTCTGCGGCTAATAAAAATAGCCCACAGGAGTAGAATAAAGTCCCACCTTTCAGCAAAAAGAGCCAGTCAGATTGCTGGTTATCAATAAAGTCCAACCCTCCTGGACAAACAGCCAATCAACTTGGAAAAGAGTCGAGAATTGTAACTTAAAGTAGAGAAAGGCAGTAAAATCAACTACAAGACAAGACACTGTACACATATGCACATTGTTTTATTTTTTGACTTATATAAGATTTTATTTAGAGTATATATTAATAATTTGTCCAGTTCCAAATGTATTTGAAATATATTGAATTGTAATTTGATTTGAAATTCAGTTGTTAACTTCACAGAATGTTAAAATAACTTCTAGGCTGATGATACTGCAAGTTAGACATTATGATGTTCCAGTGCTTGGCTTGAGGAAATTTAACTGGACCTTAATAAATACCCTACTACTAATGTAGAGGATGTGATGATGTGATTATTTTCACTGAAAACATTCTAGAAATGTACAAAAATTTAATGTGACTGTCAACGAGTACATCTCTGTATTCAGCTATATAAACTGAATGTCTGTCTTTACTTAATTTGTAAAGGAAAAAGGGCCACAATATGCATTATTTTTTCTGAAGAGTAAAGGTTAGCAACCTCACTCGACAAGCATCTCACCCCAACCAACGACCCCAAATGCACGTGTTTATTCCATTTCCAAATAATGGTGCAACTGCGCCAGTAAATCTGGGAGAAATTAGGGCACTTTCCACTCTGCCCGAGGAACGTGGTCTTGGACTTAAGCTCTGCTCCTTCCACCATACGGAGTGGAACATGAAAACCCCACTCTGGTTCAGACAAAATGGGATCGAAAATTACAGTGCATGTGCCCATTGAAGAAATAATTATAGGACACTATAAAGTGAGCAAGGAGTTAACAAGCTTCCAGAAAGCTGGGACATAGTTCACGTGTGCTGAGGTATGAGAAATGTGTAAAATATGGCACTGAGCATTGGAGAATTCAATAAGCTTGGAAATCTAGAGACAGAGCATGTATGTGTTTACCATTCCCTATAAATTAAGATTATGGAAAAATATAACATGGTGTTTCTGGATGTGACCCAGGTCCCAGGGATAGTATTTTATGAATCCAAGTTAAACAAAATGCTACATTTCTCTTATTTCTTGTGTCTTTTTTTTCTTTTCAACCCTTCATGGCTTAAGCCAGCTGTATGTATAAATGTATGTTAAGTGGATGTTTGCAATAAACCTCAAACTCAGAGGCCCTTCTCTGACAACTCCCACAGACAAGATATAAATCACAACTGCCCCATTCCCTCCAAGCTGAAATGAGAAATAAAGAACCTCTTACCTCATTAGATTCTCCATGGACTGCTCTTTCACTTTGATATCTGTAAAACAGGAAATATATGATATTGAGATCCAGGATTAAAGCAATGGGCCACAAAATGCAGTGCGTTGCAGTGATTTACCAGTGGTTAAAGATTCTTGTTTGGCCCAACAGCTTTTAGAACCTGCTTTAGTAACTCAGTGACTATATATTATGTGGTAAAATTATGCATGGTAAAAAAGTGATGTGCAGTGTGGGGATTAAAAAAGTTCACTAACAGCCATCACCTATCACTAGCTTTCAATTGTCTTAAATCGTGCAGTGATTTAAAGTCATCTTTTTTGCTTATTCAAATTACATGGAAATGTGATGGCCTGCAGCCCTCTTCATGTTGTGTCACTGCCTTGTGGCCAATGATTCTGGGTAGGCTCAGGACCTACTGCGACCGGATGAAGAGGTTACAGGAGATGAATTATTCACTTTTCCTTATTCAGAGAATAGCAGAATAGTGAAGTGAGTGCTGAATATATTATTACTCCCCCTGCTGAAGTAAGTTAATAATTAATCCATAAATTACTATTAAAAGGAATGGTTACGACTGTGTGGAAATGCAGTTCTATGCTCCTTTTAATGTGGAACGAGGGAAATAAAGACTGTTTGTACATGGTTGAACTTGTCTGTAAGTTTTATTCACTCTTTGAATTACCACAGAGTCTCCTGAGTTTTGAGACATTTCCACCTTAAGTAATCCGAAACTCAAAAATAAGTCAATATTGCCCACCTATGGAGCAGGAATAGAGCATTTCTCAATTCGATTTGTGCTCTTCAACATATTGGGTTCTCTCCCTTGTTTAAAAATCTCCAGATCCCTCTGCCATGAGCAGAGAGAAAAAGAGAGATAAATAATAGCATACCGGAATGAGACGAATTTTCTTTTATTTGTTTACAGATGCTGTAGTTTCATGAACAGGTTTTGAACAGACCGGAGATCTAGCAAATAGTGAGGAAACGTCACCTCAAATATATATATATATATTCAGAGAAAGAATTTTTCCTGTTTGTGACGTCCAGTTAACTCCTTCCATGTTATGAAAAACTTATATCCATGTAAGAATTAAAACAGGTATTCCGTATGATTTGCATACTGCCCACTCCCAAATGCTCAGATAAAAGGTACTATACAGGTACATTATTGTCACTAATGGTACGAATAATGTAAATATTTGTAAACGTTCGTTATAGAACTGTTTAAACTAAAATAAAAAAGTACAAGTCCTGGAGATGAAATGGCAATTTAATCACATAGATTGAAATCTACAATTAACTTACGATATGGTACAGTAATGCGAAGTAACTAAATGTATTGTATATGTACCCTTAAGGATACCACCACAGTGACAATTTTTCTATGCGTGTTAAAAAAAAAATTATTAGCTGGAGCATTATCTGAATTCATGTCAAATCAGATGTTTTAGTCAATTATTTTGCCATGGGTTTAGTTATGTCTCAGCCAATCACACCCTAAAATGTAACCTCCTTTGCTCTGTTCTTCTGTGCTGGGTTGACTATAGTGACCACTTACACAACAGTGCCCTACAAAGCTCTATAAACAGAAATGATCTTAAAAAAGGTAAATACATTCATTTTATTTGGCCTGTGAGGAGAATACCAACAAAGACACTTCATTTACTAATCTCAGTAGTTACGCTAACAGCCTTCTGTGATTGCATATGGTAATCAGTGTCAGTTTGATGAACAGTCTCTCTTCTAGTTAGTAAAGGTAATGGCGAATGGACCAATCAGTGTGTGTATGTGTGTGTGTGTGTGTGTGTGTGTGTGTGCGCGCGCAGGCTTATTGTGTTTGATGAATGCGATTGCAGTCCGAGGTGGGAGGTGAAGCATTTAATCCCCGCCTCTCTGCTTGCTGTTGAATAATGAGCTTCATAACACTGATCATGTTCTTTCTGAGCCCCCTTTTCTTTCTCTTTTAAACCCCCTAACCCTTCTCAGCTTGGCTGCACCTGGGACCCCCAGCACACCACCCATGTACCACCAGCCATTGAGGGCAGAGGTATAACTCTGCACCCTCTAGGAAAGCACTAGTGTATTCATTACCCCGCTTAGAAACACACTGATGCAATAATCTAAACAAAGTATAAACTATAAATATATATTAAGGTTGTATAACCTAAAAGTTGGAATTTTTGGTAAAAAGCAATAAAAACCAGAATCTGAGATTTGTTCACTCTATTGAGCCTATTTTTTACTGAGGACAGAAGACATGTGTGTTGTGTTTAGAGAAGTCCACATTTCAGTTTTCTGGAAAAATGGATGTTGAGTTCTTTGTGCCAAAGATGAAGGGAATATGCAAAAGTATCCTCAGTTCCCAAACAATTTTAGATGTAATTACAACGAAAGTGGATGTAACACTCAGGTAAACATGGCTCTGTCCTATGTTTTAGAGTGTGTTGCAGTCATCAAATACTACATTTAATTATATTTAAAAATACAAAACCAGGTTGGCCAGTAAAAACTATAAAAATCTATTCTTTGTAGTTTTGTTTGTTAAAACAAAGTTTTAAAACAAAGAGGATTATCAAGTCACAGATATTTTTTTTTATTGCAATTTACATATAAATCCCTACTCTTTCAGAAATGGGGTTTGTATTTCTAGACAGATTGTCATTTTTTCCCCCCAGTTAATCGTGTCTAGAGACAGTGTCTACTGACAGATTCTTAGCTTGAATCTAAATGATCTGTCTTAAAACAAGTTAAAATGATCTAAACTGTCACTAGCTCATCTTAAAACAAGACAAAAAATATAGAAATAATTTAAACTATCTAGTACTGACAAGGTTTAAAATGGTTTCACTTGCTAAAATATGATTTTTGTAAGAATTTCTAAACCAGGATTCTCAATTCTTCTGACTCAGCTCGTAGTTTACTGGCAATGTAAATAAGAGTCAGTTCCAGTTTTGAAATTGTACTGTGTCCAAATGTTTGTAGAAACCTCTCATATTTGGCTACTTTTATAAAGGTGCACACATTGTAAACATGGCCTGTATATTCTCTGCAGAAAAGAATATCATGAAATCGGACGATTACCATGGCTAATGGCAAACAATGGATAGAGGGGTAGAAACTGCCAGCATTGGTCTGTTGAGCAGTGGCAATGTGTATTTTAGAGCAATGGACCTTATACCCTTGGGCTGATTTGGAAGTTTTTGTGATCCAGAACTAATCATCCTACATCAGCAGGTTACCTCAGTAATAATAACAGTTACTATATCCACCAACAACAAACAAAATCATAGTCCCCACCATATACACTGTGAACCCTCAAACAGTGTCTGCTTCCATTCTGGACATTGGAGAATGGGGCTACGTGTTCAGGAAGCTAAATCTCCACCACAAAACCCAATAAACCTAAATTATCCTTGCCCCGTGCAGACCATCTGCCTCCCTCAGGTACTGCAGTCTACCAGAGAGACACACTTGCTCTTTGGGCCCTTTGTGTTTCTGAATTAGACCCTTTAATGTGCACCACAGGGAACATATGGAGGGAAAGGTCTTTTCACTGATCTGTAGGGAACCAACAGAGCACAGGGGGCTTCCAAGTCCCCAAAGATGCATTAGGTTTTGACGTGTTCATTGGGGAAATGAGCACCAAAGAACCAGGCTGATTGTGAATGTTTATGACTTCACCTTTAAGGAGAAATAAGTCATATTTAACAAACAAAATTAATAAAAGTGATTACTTATTATTTTTACATGTTTACAAATTGCTTTTTACTCAATAACTGAGCTAATTTATACTTCTAAGACCAAGTACATCCCTTGGCAATATTTGGTTTATAGATAATAGATGTGGAATAAAAATATGGTTATACTGTTATTCATTTCTATAAAGAACACCTCATGCTCCTGTGAAATTTGTTGTGGCTTTACTTTTACAGAAAACACATACTTACCAAGGAGACAAAGTGTATGCAAGCCCATATCCCTGTTCTTCTTGATCTTACTGTAGAAGCTTTCTGGTCTCCAGTTGTCCGTCCAGAACACAATGGATACAGTCTCACCAAAATTGTACAGCTAGAAAAGCATCAGTTAAAATAATCAAGTCAGCAATTGGTGCAGCATAGTGGGTAACACCACTGCCCTCTTGACATTGTACTGTGATTCAAAGCCATGTCTGGGCAGCAACACAACTATTTATCAATAAAAGTCCTAGGGCATGACTTCTAATGCTACAGAGTCTATAACATTATCAAGAACTGTAAGTCACTTTGGATAAGAGCATCTGCAAGATGCCATAAATTTAAAGATAGGTAAGGAGTAAGAAGGTAAATCCTACTTATTCACATTTATCCTTATAGTCATGTAATATAAGAATTATAAGAGATTTTTGTAGACATGTTAGTAGCACATGAAATAAAATATCATATTGTTTTATGTAAACTATTTCAGAATTTTTAAACAGCTTCAGAATTTTTTTTCCTTCACTTTTCCTTATAATTTGAAGCATGGCAGTGCTTTAAGATCATGTTGACATTTCCTTAGGAAATGGACCAACATAAATACATGGAATAAAACCTTGTTACCTTAGTCAAAATTTAGAAAGAAAAAAAGAATAATAATAATAATAATTTTTTGCCTTGGCCTCTGCAGTTACATACTTGTAGACACATTACAAACAGTGATTATTTAATTTATTATTAATTATGTTCCATGCTTTCTAATAAACATGATCAGACAACTACTACTTCCTTTTTAGTCTTCAGTATATATATATATATATATTTTTTTTTTTTATTAATATAATTATTAAAAGGTTTACCACCCCAATTCCAATGAAGTTGGGACATTGTGTAAAATGTAAATAAATACAGAATATGATGATTTGCAAATCCTTTTCGACCTATATTGAATACACTACAAAGACAAGATATTTAATGTACAAATGGATAAACTTTGTTTTTTTTTTTTGCATATATTGCCTCATTTTGAATTTGACCACAGAACACTTTTTCACTTTGCATGGTAAAATTTTAACTTGCACTTGTAGATGGAGAGATGAACTGTGTTCACTGACAATGGTTTTCTGAAGTGTTCCTGAGCTCATGTGGTAATATCCATTAAAGAATGATGTTGGTTTTTAATGCGGTGCCAGGATCGAAGGTCACGGGCATTCAATGTTGGTTTTCAGCCTTACCACTTACTTGCAGAGAGTTTCTGAAACTTTTGATGATATTATGGACTGTAGATAATGAAATCCCTAAATTCTCTGCAATTGCAAAGGCTTGTATTAAATATCAGAATTGACTATTGGCTTATATTTGACACTGATAATTTGTGTTACTATGGACTGGAATAAAAAGTGAAATAGACTCATCCCTAACAGTCCCTGAGTTGTATTACGGTTATTGTTCATTATTTCTAAGGCCTTGCCATTCAGGTGTGTTTAGTGAATTTGATTGCTGCAGCAGATCACACAAGGTGCTTCCTGTTATTCAGAGTATGACATCACTCCCAGCTCTAGAGCTGAGACTACTTCTATACAGCTGAGACAACAACAACATACTGTTTATCTTACTGGTCCTGTGCAAAAGAGGCATACACAGGGCCTTAAAAAGCTATAAGAAAAAAGTCTGTCAGATTTGTCTGATATTAAATGATTAGTCTGAGAGAAATATTGATTTTTGTTTACCCTGGTGGTAACACACGCTAGTTATTTTATACCATCTTAAAACAATCCACATATCTGCCCCTTTTTTCACAATGATAATAATTGTTAACAAATTATTTGGTGGTTTCCCAGATAAGTCCTGGACTACACAGAATTTTGGATTGTGATACTTCATTGTAATGAGAATATTGTCCAAAGTAAGCTTAATCCTTGTCTGGGAAATCACTCTTTATGCACTATATCGCCATGAACCAAAACTACTCTTCAAATCTATCATAAACAGTGATGAAGGGGTCATCACTTCCAATGAAGGGGTGTTTTGTCCCCTTAAGCCTAGCTGGAAACTGAGAATTCTTATCCACACAAGGGGGGAACTAAATAAAAAGACTGAGGACCACAGGTGGAACACTAGGTTCAAAGGAACACTAGGTAGTATTTTTCCATTAAAATTTCAGTTGCAGAATCACTGTGATGCTCCACTGAAATGTAATAAGGACAACATTGCTACTCTGGATTCAGCACTGCAGAAAGTACACAATGTAACTTTTGGAGGAACGTAGGAACCCACCACCCCTTGATTTCAAGACAATGCTTTATAAGTTAATTACACTCCACAAATCTAGGGGAGTCCAGGAGCACAAATGCCAAATCTTACCTAGTATTCCTTTTAATGTGTAGCTGCTCTAGAACATCCCAATATATTCCATGATTTATTAGGGACATTATAGTGAATTCACTATTATTAGAGGTGTCTACAAAATTCTAAGCATATAGGGTATTTGGGATGCATGGATCTTGTCCTATCCAATGTGAAACATTGGAATTTGTTTCTTAGCACACCACGTTAACTTCATATAAAAATAAATCTAAAAATTATTATATAAAATTAAAGTATGACAAAACACTTCTAACCAATAACAGAAGGTTAGTCAGACAAGCACAACACACTTGTAACAACAATAGAAGAAGAATGTTGCCGGTGGGTATAGCCGTTCTTAATTAGGAAATCAAAACCTGCCATTCTGTTCTATTATTGCTTTGTCTCTGAGATGTAGGAGGATTGACTCCAATTAGTGTCTGATTTGGTTGGTAATGACGGCCCTAACTCGGCTAATCCCAAAGTAGCCCAGGGAGCTGGTGGCACTTTGAGGAAGAGGAAGGCCTATTGTGTTGATCTGGGATCAGTTCTTGTTGCAAATTTCTGCAAAGCCTATTTAAAAAGCAGTTCTCATGTCAGCAGTTAGTGGCACTGTGAAAAAAGCCCAATGCCACTGGCCTGGGGCAGAGTTGCATTTGGGAGCAGCTGGTCCTCAGTGTTGCACAATACTGCTGTGACAGCTCAATACGCCAGGGCTTTTATTGATGAACTCACCCTTAGCACTGGGTCTGCATGCAGCTACGCTTCTTCTTTTATTCATACACTCTCAAACACTCTGCCCACATGTCATTCTTACAAAGGTGAGGCTGCTGTTTGATCCCTATTAAAGAAACACACCAAATCATGGCTTTTTTTTTTAATAGTACTTTCATACTCAAAAAACTGGAACACTGTCATCGGGTTTTGCTTAGAGTTGACTAGTGAAGCCTGAATTTTCACTCAAGTATTGTATTGTAAAGTATTGTAATATAGATAAAATAATGACTGCAGTAAAATGTCCTCCCAAAAACCATCTGAAGAGAAAAGAAGCAGAAAAGCAGCATCTCAACAAAATCTCCTTTTCTAAAATATTAGAGGAACTTCATCCAGCATATCAGAATTAGAAAGGAAATTTGTAGAGATCTATTCTCTTAATTTTGTTCCAAAACAAAAATCAAAAACTCCAAAATTAATGGTGTGAGCAATCACAGAGTAGCACAGCAACACCCAGAATGTAATCAAAAGAGACAAGCTTCTGTTTTCTTCCAAACTCTGCCCTCCTGATACAGTACCACGATAGATTCTCTGCCAGGAGATTGTCTAATTAATCTTCCTTGGATTGTAACAAACATCCCCTCACATTTTACCCAAACAAGATTTATTTGGGTATGCATAATGAAGACCTCATCGTTTTTCCTGGCAGTGTCTGGGCTTCATTAAAGTTGAGGAGATGCAACCTCAACTTTAAGGAAGCCCAGACACTGCCAGGAAAAATGATGAGGTCTTCATTATGCATGGCAAAACAGAATATATCTCACCTAATCTAAGCAATGTACTGCTCATGATAAGCAGTAAAAATGCCCCTTGAGCATGTGTGTTTGATTGGTTGAACATCCAGAAAAAAAATATGTTAGGGTAAAATTAATAGCACATATTTCTTCACAACTTTAAATTATATATATATATAACATTTTGAATAGTGTGAACAATTCAACAAGAACAAGATTGAATGATGCAAATCTTGAATCTTAGCCAAGTGTACTGGGTTGAAAGTGAGAAAATAACACTTGAAATTAGTTGCAATGAAAAAATCTATCACCTGTGGTATGGTATAAGTATTCACCACTGATTGGTATTTGATATGGATATTTGGTGTCTGTATTAAGGAATAGCTTATATTTAGTATTGAGTACTGGAACTGGTGCGGGCTGGGTGTGTGTGTGTGTGTTAGTGAGGGGCTTACCTGAAGTCCACAGCAACCCACTGCACTCATAATGGATGCATTATGAATGACCCTGTACTTTATTCCAGCATTCACTGCTCTCAGGACAAGGTCACTGTGTGTTGTTGCTCTACAAGTGAGAAATAAAAATAATAAATTGCCAAATTATTTTATGTGCATCACATAGCTGTATAATTAGATGGGTATTCTCCAATATGTACAACGCAAATATAATTCATAGGATATTAGAAACACATTTTAAAGGGAACATATGCCTCTTTTTAAGTTACTTTTGAAGTTCTTCGCAGAAAATCACTCTCACATAAAGAGATATCACCAGCTCTAATCTTGCCATTTTCTGTCCCTTTCAGAATGAGCAGTTTAAGGGCTCTGTCAATTTTATGCAAATAAGCCATTGCTAGCCACGCCCCACCCAGTCCCTGCATTTGTCTGATTCTATAACAGCTGCAGTCCTTAAGGTATAACAGCAGAAACAAAAGAAAATGTAACTGTAGTGTGCAGGTTTTGTCACCTTAAATGATTCAGTAGTTTTGTCCAGGCACCTGTAACTGCTTCACTGTTTAAGGTGTTTAATGAAAACTTTAAATATGCCGGTGTTAGTGTGATTGTGTGAATATAGCAGCAGCATTTCAAGTGGAAATGAAATTTTGAAGAACTCAATTTAGCACATGGAAATAACCATTTCATTTATATTTTAGGTGGTTTGAAACAGTAAGCAACTTTTAGACTGTACTGGTGTCTTTGGGGAATTTTAAATGAGTACTAGATAGTATAAACATTTTTATAAAAATTCAGTGTATGTTCAGCTTCAAAGTTTGGTTCATGACACTGTGGCACTGCAAGGTTTTAAAGTTGTGGATAGCAGCTGCGAAGTGCATGCCCCATCTATAATTATATTCCCATGGCTATTATTTATTAACAATCCAACTTCGACACGTTTACCTTACTGCTGTTCCTTCAGCTCAGTCCCATGGAGTGTGTTTTTTTTTCTATTTTCATTTCCTGAAGGATACTTTCTCTTCATCTTCTGATTATACACAAACTCTTCTTAACTTGAGACGAGAGGGGCCTTTGTTAACTTGTGTGGCCATATGCAACATGCGTAGTGAGTGTATAGGGAGGTCTGGCTATGCCTGCACAAACACCTTTTTTCTCATGCATGGAGTGTTTATAGGAGCAGTAGAGACCCAAATGGAAATACACAAGCACTCAAAAGTGAGTTTTGCATAATATATCCCCTTTAAGTGTGAGGTAAACATTGCGGTGAAATAGGTCCCTACATAAATAATCTGAAAGAGCAAAAATAAGTATGAAGCAGAAATAAAGTAATAATCTAATTTCTTTTCATAATGTTTAGCGTGGGCGGCACAGTGGTGCAGCAGGTAGTGTCGCAGTCACACAGCTCCAGGAGGTTGTGGGTTCGATTCCTGCTCCGGGTGACTGTCTGTGAAGAGTTGGTGTGTTCTCCCCGTGTCTGCGTAGGTCCCCTCCGGGTGCTCCGGTTTCCTCCCACAGTCACTGGATTGGCGACTCAAAATGTCGGTAGGTAGGTTGGTGTGAGTGAATGTGTGTGTGTCTGTATTGCCCTGTAAAGGACTGCCGCCTCCCCCAGGGTGTATTCCCGCCCAATGACTCCAGGTAGGCTCTGGACCCGCCGCAACCCTGAACTGGATAAGTGGTTACAGATTATGAATGTATGCGTTTAGCGTTTCAAGAGATCTTCAAGCTTTTCTGCTGCCAGCAGTGACAGAAAACTTAATTTTACTTCATTTACAGAAAAGAGCCCAAATGTTTAGTCTTAGTTATCGAAATATATTATTAAGCTTTATTAAACCCAAACATTCTTCAGGAGATGGAAAATAAGGAGCAAAGCTCCCCATCAAGTTTTGTGTGGTTTTGGGGCAGGAAAAATGCTGAGCCAAACTTTTAGCAGACCTCCACTTCAACTTCAGTAGCACGAGAAGATCAAGACCTTCCACAAGCTTGTCCTGCCAGAACATTCTGTGTTTACGTAGCAGTCAGGTCAAAGATGGCTATAATCCTGTCCTCAAACCAGGGTTTATGCCGTACCACATAAATTCAGAGAATCGAAACCATTTCCATTATTTGTATTCCCTCTGATAGAAGGTCTTTGGAGAATGTTTGGTGGGCTGTGGTGGACAGGCACGACAGCTATTCATTGAAAGCATGCACCCAAATGAGAACTGATGGGGCTTAAAACTTAAAGTGAAATTTAGAATAAACCCAGCTTATTAATCTTCAGTCTAATAATAATAACAAAAACAAAACCAAATCCAAAACTTTAATTTATATAAATGTCCCTCTCTCAATCAGTGAGCAGTGAGCACCCCAGCTCAGGCCAGAATTAAGAATAAAAGGAAACAGGACTGTCTGGAGCAGCTGCACAAGGTAACTGTACCCAATGCCAAGCTTTAGCTTGAGGGGTATAAAACCAGTTTATCACTGGACAGTGGAGCAGCTGCATTCTGTGGAACAATTATGTTCCTTTATCCTCCTGGCACCCTAGTAAAAAAAAAAAAAAGGGTAGAGCCCATGACATCTCAAAATTATGTGTGAAAGAGGCATTAAAAGAGTGGAGACTGTTACTACAGCAAAGGGGCAGGGATCCAACTACTTATTTATACACCTAACTTCAGAAGAAATAATGGATGAGGTGTCATCCACACATGGTCATATAGTGCATGTCTTGAAAGAGTTTAGTAAAATCTATTTAGTAAAAAGGAAGATCAATTTTTTTTACCTTGTTTACATAATGTAATGAGCTAGAAAATGCCAAAGGCACTCTCAAACAGGTAAAGTCAGACAGCTGGGGTTTCTTATGTCATATATCTAAGAAAGTAATCTTGTCAGTTTGTGGGATGGGGCTATCAAGCTGCAGGCAAGAGGCAGAGGCTCTTTCCTACCCTCTTCTAAACGTTTCTTAGAGTACACTTCTTTTGGCGCTTTTCCACTGCATACAACCTGCACAACTCTACTCGACTCAGCACAACTTTTTTGTTTTCCACTGGCCAAATCTGGTACCTTGTCCCTGGATCCGGGTAGGTTTTCAGTCCCAGCAGCCTTGGGGTTCCAACCGTACCGAGTAGGTACTAAATGGTGACGTGTAAACCCTGTAGAGCGCTGATTTGCCAAAGCTATGTCAATCACCACAAAATGCAGAATTCTTTAAAATCTCTTAAATTACAGCAGCTTTGCCACTTATTCTTTATCGGACTCACAATGGCATCTCGTAACTTTACCTTGAGGTGTTTTGAAGAGGTTTACATGCTCCTTGGGTCGGCATGACAAAGGCTCCATACTCCCTATTACAGATCAGTGAATCATCACAATGTTTATGAAGCTGTATTTTTAAGGTAATTTTAGTATTCTGTTAAGATGAAAAAGCATTTACCTGACTCATTTATTAATTAAAACACTCGTGCTGATACTATTGGATCAGACACAGCAGTGCTGCTAGAGTTTTAAAGCCCTCAGAGTCACTGCTGTTATGAGTAAAGTCCACCAACCAAAAATGTCCAGCGAAAAGCATCCTGTGTCCACTGATGATGTACAACACAACCAACACAAACTATATCTCAAGAGATGAGCTACTGTCTCTGACTTTACAGCTTTCCAATTCCTGGCTACTTTCCAGAGAGCTGCTACTATTGTTTTCCATTTCAATCATTCATTCATTCATTCATTATCTGTAACCGCTTATCCAATTCAGGGTCGCGGTGGCTCCAGAGCCTACCTGGACTCATTGGGCGCAAGGCAGGGAATACACCCTGGAGGGGGAGCCAGTCCTTCACAGGGCAACACAGACACACACACATTCCCTCACACCTACGGACACTTTGGAGTCACCAATCCACCTACCAACGTGTGTTTTTGGACCGTGGGAGGAAACCGGAGCACACCCACGCGGACACAGGGAGAACACACCAACTCCTCACAGACAGTCACCCGGAGCGGGAATCGAACCCACAACCTCCCTGGAGCTGTGTGACTGCGACACTACCTGCTGCGCCACCGTGCCACCCCCATTTCAATTAACCCACTGAAAAATCTGGTCCTATTATACATCAAAACATGATTGGTGGATTCCACTGCCAATTTTGAATAGCTGGTATTTAATCTAAAATCTAAGGCCATGTACTCAGCTCCTAATATCTTGAACAAAGGCAGAGTTAGCTTTGTTGTGTTTCCCAAGGTACCATGGAGAAAAATTTTGTTTTGCTTCAATTAAACATTCAGAAACAAATCAAAGTAAGTAGTACAGAAATACTTAGAGATTGAAAAACAAGCTATATATGGCTTTAAAAAACAATCAACTAAAAACCACAGAAATGTATATCTTCACTTGCCAGAAATCATTAAAGTTTCTCTGTAGAGTGCAGATTGCTTTATGGCTGGTGCCTATTAGAGCTACATAACAAGCCACAAGACAAAAGCAGATAATAAAGGAAATGACTAGGCAGCAGAAAGATAATTGCAATGACCAAAGCAGCTTTTTGTGGTTGTACCAATCTTACCCAAAAGGATCCCCCACTACAAGAAAAGCAACATCACTGACATCAGCCCCCTTCAAAATATCATCTGCCTCCTGTTCTACCATGTCTCTGTCTGCCAGCAGTAGTTCACGTCCATAATACTCCTCCTGCCAGAATAAATATACACACAACAGTCAGAAATTACATCATCTTCAGCATAATTCATGATTTCAATCCAGTCTTGAACTGTTTAAATGAATATAAAATCTGCATTTATTCTTTAAATCCAAAAGTTTGCTGACAGCTCTTTGAACAAGTGAACTGAGCTATTTTAAGCTGCACGTTACTGATTTCAGCTTATATACAACAGAATGGGATAATCTGGAGCAACTGCACATGAGCCTAAACACAGTATGCTCAATGTCAAGCATATGCTAGAAGATTAGAACACAGAATAATATTTTATGATGAGAGGTCTTTAAGCATCAGTAGTCAATGTCATGATCATATAAGGAGCTCTGTATCTAATCAGACTAATCAATCAAATAAAGGTGTTTCTGAAAACTTTTGCCCTTGTCATTTGCTTTAGTAATATCTTTTTCCATAAAGAATTCTTCTCCTGAGTGTCATTAGATCCTATTAATTATGTAGTTTTTAAGAATTAAAGTGTGACTATAGCTAATGACTAATACTGTGGCACATCGCACTGACTGTAAATTAGAGCAAAATCTTGCCAAAACAACCCACACAAAGCAGCAAGTGTTTTCAAAATGGCAAGTTGCTCTGTTAGTAACAGCTTACATTTTCAGTAGCTAGTTCTTTATAAAAACTTTTCAAATTTTTACATATTACTTTTGAGCAGAAGTGTTTGTCTGCTTTTAGTATTATTTGTATTTTGACTCTCATAAACAAAAAATGCTTACTGCCAGAAATTTAACAAAATTTCAGAGATGAATCTAAGCTGAAAGACATGTCTTGACTATTAAATGTCATTAAAAAAGTGTGACAGTCTGGACTGTTTTTTTTTTTTTGAACAAGGTTCCACACTGGGTACCTAGTCAGAACAAAGTGCATTAGCATATATATCAGACTTGAAGTAATGTTCAGCCTGGTTCATTCTAAAGGACAGAGAGAGGCTGTGACGAATAGTAAAATATTATTTACTTAATTATTGAATTTTAATAAATTTTTTAAAATAATTTTTACATAAACCAAATATCAGGAGTGAAAATAAAGTATAAAATGTAAGATATGAGCCCAATATGAGCTCATATTGGTCAGTTTGGAATTAAAGGAACTATCAGTCATTCATGTTACAAAACATGTTATGTTAAAGCAAAAAATGTTTTCATTTAATTCTTCAGCTCATGTGGGTTGCACTTTATAGAGCAATGCAAAGTAATAAATAATTAAAACAAACACTTAATTATAAATATTGTTTGAAAATGCTTGTGGTAGAAATTACCTATTGCTCATTTAAAGGAAAAATACACAGATCAGCCAAATATCCTTCTTGTTTCTACACTCACTGTCCATTTGTGTCAGTTCTATAATTACAGAATGTATTCCACCTGATGCAGTGATTACTTTGTTAGCCCACTTTCATAATGTTTTTCAAAGGTCAGGACCCCCCACAGGACTACAACGTAGTAATGTGGTGGTGATATGTTAATGTGTATTGCGCTGATATGAGTGGATCATACACAGCAGTGTTATTGACTTTTTAAGCACCTCTTTCAATACTTGACTAAAAATAATAAAATCAAATAAAATGTATTTATAATTCGTCACAAAGTAACATTACTGCAAATATATTCAGCCAAAAGCTGTAGGCAGCATACTGAGATCACTGATGAAGGACTAGAAGATGACACAGTGGTTGCAGTGTTTAAAGCTCCAGCATCAATGCTCTGTCTGATCCACAATTATCAGGGCAACATAACTATCATGCAGTCGCCACCACCTGAGGGTGGTCACCCAGTACTGAAGTGGTTACCAAAGATTGCAGAGCAAGTGGAGCTACTAAAGTTCCTAGTATGACTTGGTTCAGTCAGATGCTACTAAAACCATATAGAAAATAATGAAAAAAGAGATATGACTCTCTTCTCTAAAGGAAGATATGTTTACCCACCAGAGCTTCTTTCCCCACAGTCAGGATAGAGGTGTAGGCTTCTAGATAAACTCGACTACAGCCTTTTATGATCTCTAATCCTCTCACTGTGATATCTTTCGCATCCCCGAGACCAAGACCGATAAAATACAACATAATTTTAAAAATTCTTTATAACAGACTAAATATTAAATTAGAGCAGCTGTGTTTGAGCTCTAATGCTAATACTCAGGCTCTCAAAGTATATGTATTGTACAGGAGAGCGCTCTACTTGTTATCAGACAAAGTCGGACGTTCAAAATCCTATAAAACAGCGAGAGAGAGAGAGGCTCTCTAGAACTGCTTTAACATCATATTTAATGTTTCTGATGTTTCTCACGTGCTCCTTTCAGAAGAAACCGGCATCTGTCTGCAGTAACAGCCTTCTTTTTGCGACAATGTCGTCATTTTCAGACAATGGGTACATACTAAACCACGCGATGTACACTACACACTACGCACTTAATCTTTTATATTCAGCAACAGTAGGGTATGGTGTTCTCCCGTGTAAAAATACAGTTGCAAATATACAATATAGAGTTAAGGTCAGACATAAATATGAATGCAAAAATTATGATATTTCATTAAGCTAGTAAAGTGCAAAATAAAGGAGACAAAATAACACATACACACTAACAGACTTTTAAAGAGATTTATAAAAATACAAAACTCACTGTTTTTCATTTCTGTGGGAGAAATGATACAATCAAAAGATATATATATATATATATATATAGACAGAAAAATAGACAGATGAGAGAGAATCCAAGAATTCCTCTTATTACAAAGTTGCTTAGTTTTAGCTGAGGGAGAGGAGCACAACTGGTGCATCTGAGGGGATTGACTGCCCCCTGTTTTGGGCATTATAACAAATTTAGCAGTCCTAATCTTATATTGTTTCATAAGTAAAGCTAAATGTAGACATGCTGTCTTTTCTGTTGTGAGACATATATGCTATATGGGAATTTAAACATACTGTAAGAACATACTGTAAAATGGATGACTGTTTCTAGATGCTAAATGCCCCAACAGGTACCATATTGTGCTCCGTCAGGCCAGAGTTCCACTGCTTCATAGTCCAGTCCTGGGGGGCTTTAGTTTTTACCCACCTAGATCTGCAGCTGAGTTCAATCACTTTAATCTGAATGTTTTGTTTTTAATAGGTAATGGGCTTTTTGAAAGTATTAAAAAATTAAAAAATAATAAAAATTAATTTTCTACAGTGTAAACTGATGGTGAATCCCTACATTTCTTGTCCGATCTGTGCTCACATTTTCAAAACTTTAAACACAATTAGCACAAAATCTGTCAGTTGTGAACTATGCCATTAACACTATTCATGATGTTTTTGCAAAATTTGCAGTCAATTAACATAAAGTACTTATATTTTCTGTATATACTTTCTGTATATTTACTTTCTGTATATCAGCTTTCCCATTACCAAAATTATGGACCTTTCTTGTCTCAATTACAAAATGCTTGCATAAAGCAAGACACAAATTAAGACCTAATGTTCAAAACCTCAAATACAGTATAATAAATCTATTTCTGAAACATCAGCATCTGAACAGCAATACTGAAACAATTGATAAGCATTTTTGAACGAACAGATCATTGACACATTTAGAAATATCTGATGTAAGTAGAGGAACCACAGCTGATTCCAATCTTAATCTGAGATATAAGCAAGTGCAGAGGTGCTGTCACTGACAAAAACTAATCCCAAGGGTCTTTCTGGATTGAGTGTGGGTACACAGCACCATACAGGAGCAGAGAGAGTGTGAGGGAGTTATAGAAAATAAAGTCTGGCCAAGGGAAAATTCTGAAACAAAACCCATTCAAAAATGGGAGGGGGATTCAGAAAGACTGGACTGCAGCTGGAGTTAATGCTTCAAGAACCACCACACACAGACGTATGCAAGGCATGGGTTTCAGCTGTCACATTCCTTGTGTCAAGCCACTCTTGAACAAGAGACAGTGTCAGAAGCGTCTCGCTTGAGCTAAAGACAATAAGGACTGGACTGCTGCTGAGTGGTCAAAAGTTACATTCTCTGGTGAAAGAAACTTTGCATTTCCTTTGGAAATCAAGGTCCCAGAGTCTGGAGGAAGAGAGGAGAGGCACAGAATCCACGTTGCTTGAGGTCCAGTGTAAAGCATCCACAGTCAGTGATGGTTTGGGGTGCCATGACATCTGCTGGCGTTGGTCTGCTGTGTTTTCTGAGGTCCAAGGTCAACGCAGCCTTCTACCAGGATGTTTTAGAGCACTTCATGCTTCCTGCTGCTGATCAGCTTCATGGAGATGCAGATTTCAATTTCCAACAGGACTTGTCACCTGCACACAGTGCCAAAGCTACCAGTACCTGGTTTAAGGACCATGGTATCCCTGTTCTTAATTGGCCAGCACACTCGCCTGACCGTAACCCCATAGAAAATCTAGGCAAAAGGTAAGTATTGGGTGCTGTACATGCTCATACTTTTCATGTTCATACTTTTCAGTTGGCCAGCATTTCTAAAAATCCTTTTTTGTATTGGTCTTAAGTAATATTCTAATTTTCTGAGAATTTGAATTTGGTGTTTTCATTAGTTGTCAGTTATAATCATCAAATTAAAAGAGATAAACACTTGAAATACATCAGTCTGTGTGTAACGAATGAGTATAATATACAAGTTTCACTTTTTGAATGGAATTACTGAAATAAATCAACTTTTCCATTATACTCTAATTTTATGACCAGCACCTGGATATCTCACAGACAGAGGAAGACTGCTGAATTTGTCTAATTTCATGTAAGTGTGTGTCTTTGCCTGATATATTGTAAAGGGAAGGTGGTGGGGAGACATTAGTTAAACATGAGTTAGTGTGTACATAAAACTCCATATAGCTGCTCAGAGTAACCGTAAAATTCACATGTTTTACTGTAACCTGTTATATTGAATAAATAAGTAATTGTAATTCTTAAAGTCAGGTGGGACTGTCGTGCAGCAGGTAGTGTCATAGTCACACAGCTCCAGCGACCTAGAGGCTGTGGGTTCAAGTCCCGCTCTGGGAGTCTGTCTGTGAGGAGTTTGTTGTGTTCTCCCCGTGTCTGCGTGCGTTTCCTCCAGGTGCTCCGGTTTCCTCCCACAGTCCAAAAACACACATTGGTAGGTGGATTGGTGACTCAAGTGTCCATAGGTGGGTGTGAGTGTGTGTCGCCCTGTTAAGAACTGGTGCCCCCTTCCGGGTGTGTTCCTGCCTTGCGGGATTCCGGGTAGGCTCCGGACCCAATGAATGAATGAATGAAATTAATGTCATAACATCTGTTTACTGGTGGAACTGAAACATGGAATGTAATGCTGTCCTGATTTAACCAATCACATTCATCAACTTTTAGCTGGTAAACAATTATGTTCCTTCTGCCTCAAAGGCAATGTTGCTTCCAGAAACATTTTAAGTAGTGATTTTGCCTCTGGTTCTGAACCCTAAAAGTTATTCAAGACTCCTGTTATTTAACTGTTTTTTGTGTTTCACAGAAGACCCCAAAGCTCATGTAGTCCTTAACGTGCTCTATATGCACTAATATAACTCTTAACATGGTAGCTGAATATGTGTAAGGAAACAGTCTTGTTAATATTCAGCTAAAAACTCTATTAAAAACTCACTCCAAATTCACTTTAAAATCAAATCTTTCTATTTCTATTTTCAAGATACATCAACAGATATTTTCTCAATGCTTAAACCAGAAAATGTCATTCTTGTCATTAAAAGTTTTTTTTTTTGGCATTTATGTTCATTCTTAGATATTTTATCATGAATATATTATATTATGGGGTGGCACAACAGGTAGTGTCACTGTCACTGTCACAAAGCTCTAGGGTCCTGGAGTTGTGGGTTTGAGCCCTGCTTTGGAACTGGATTCAAACAATGAATGAACGAATGATATTATATTATATTCTTTTAAACTTTTTATTTATCAAAGCTTTATCAAAGCTTCCATTATTTCTGACAAATATTGTATTTATTTATTTATTTATTTTCATGAGTTGCATGTTCTGCTTCTCACAATCTCCATAATAATTCAATGATGTTCAGGTGTTCAACTAATGGCGATTTCCCTCACTTACAAATGGTACTGTCTGCATTAAAAGAATGTAATAATTTGTTGAGTTGATAGCAGTCTTGATAGCCCTGAATATATAACTCAGCGGGACATCTCTTGAATAAGGACAAAATAATAATAATAAATAAATTAATTAATTAATAATAATAATAATAAAAGCTAAAACAGGAAGTCTCAGCTTCTTCAAATAGGTTTAACCACAGCTCAGTGAGTACATTTATATAGAAATTTTCTAGGCATTCAAAATGTTTTACGTCTATTTTGGGATATTATAGAGTCACTTCAACAAACACCTGTCAAGTGTGTGAGATTTGTGTGGGTGCTGACACAGGGATTAGTGCAATATTGATGCAGCAGATGCCATAAAGATTGTTTGGAACCGATAATTTTAACTTTTTTTATGCACCAGGAAATCACGGCTTGTGTTTTGACATCTACACTATGTACCCCTCTGCTTCCTAATTAAGAAAAGAGACCTGAAGAAACTGAAAAAGTGGGTCAATGTTGAATGAACAGATACTAATTAATAACTATGGCTTATCAGACCTTGAGCTTGACCTTTTGTTCTTAGGTTAATAGGGTCTGAATTAAAGGGCTGACCTTCAGCCTAATGCAGCTGATACCTGCAATGAAAGGACACAGATTGGAGTCAAAGGTCCAGTATCTAAATTTAGCACCTTCTACCCCTAAGGCCAACAACACCATCTGGTTTCCACCCTACCACAAGCCACACCCTTTCTGGGAGGTCATTAAATGTCTGACAACACTAACAAGCTCTTTGTTCACCATGTCTTTCACCCTGAAATTATTTTATTTATTATTTCACACACAGAGTGGGGCTAATGTGCATAGGTGTGTACAAAAGTTTGGACAGCCCCCAAAAAAGTCACATGTGAAAAAATGTGTCTAAACAGAACATACTTCTGTACATTTTATGTACATTTATTTACTTTTAATTATTTCTTTTTACATTTATTTGGATGAAAACATTTTAATGATTTAATGCTTTTAAAACAGTATTCTATCTGAAATTACTGGGTTTTTAAAACAGAAATCGCTCTGTATTCTCTGCAGGCTTTCAAGGCCCTTACATCTCCCCCCAGGCAAAAACTCTTTTAGATGACTGCAGGTCATTACCACTGTAGCAACATAATCTCCCCATTTAGCAAATCTTAGTGGTTTCCACATGGGTGTTTTCGGGAAGTTGCCAGTATTATGATAGGCAACCCTATAAGATTGCATTTAGCAACATGTGCATTTCAGATTTTTAACAAGCACATAATTCAGAGCATACATTGGCATTCAGAGAAAGGAGGCACATATGGCATGATTTCTGAATATTTTATTCTTACCATAAAAAAAGCAACCAAGGCCCTTTTTGTGTAAGGCCATGTGATGAACTACAAATTGCCAACACTACTCCAGAAGTCAGTGAAGTGCTGTGACAGGCTGATTTGAATACATTCATAAATATTTAGATGTGTCTCGTTCAACTACCGCATGCCCCCTCTCCCGAAAGCTTTACCAGAATATGTTGTTTCCATCAACCAAAACTAGTGCACTGAGTATATTACAGATTAAGTGTATGTGTGTTTGTGTGAATGTTTGTGTGAAACTGAATGACTGGTCAGAGGGCCTCTCCAGTGGTGCTTCCTCGTCGTTTGTTAGCCACTGAATGGCCTCTGTCAGCATGCATTGTGCCAGGCAGAATGGACTTGCTGAGGCCTGGATGAGGGGCTTATTTTGCATCCAAAACTGCCTGATTCCTCCACTACCCATCAGCCCTGAGCTGCCTGCCGCCTCCTGGGCTGTCGTCACGGCAACCCAGCTAGGCCTGCATCTGAAAACAATTTGGTCCCTAATGAGAATTTTCTTTGCGTAAATGGTGGGAAAATGGGGAGAGAGAGAGAGAGAGAGAGAGAGAGTGAAACGATGTATCTATGTGTGTATGTGTGTGTGTGTGCGTGGAAAAAGTAAGGGGTGCCGGGTGTTGTATGCCTGTCGTACACTTCCACACTGACATGTTTGTGTGCACTCTTATGGAGGAATGCAGTTGTGTTCAATTTGTTTTTCTTCCAATAATGTCCTACTGCCAAGATAAGTGTCATGATTGCGGACTGATAATAATATTGTGCCATCTAAATAGTACAGCTGGACGACTGACATAGATTTTCCTTTTACTTGGAGCTACAAGGCTAATGTAGCTAGCAGCTAATACTTAGGGGTGAACTCGGCCAGGTTTTACTGGGGAAACACTAGCCCTAATCTTATTAATTTATTTATTCATTTATTTATTCATTAAAATGCTGGTTTCAACATTCAAACTTTAAAATGAATCCTGTTAATAATGCTTTACCTTAGCACATTTACCGCATTAAAAATAACAGGACATATTAAGCAATGGAGGCTTGACAGTTTTTTTCTAAGGTTAAATTAAAATTTTTAGAAAGTTCAATTATATCATACCCCATAGGTTCCAGCTCATATCCACTCTTGCTTATACCTCACCAATTTAAGCTTGTGATAAAATTAGTAATGTACGTATTGTTATATTGATTTCTTTGTAAGCAATTTTCTCAATATTTTTGTATTTTTTTAAATTTACTTTTATACAACTTTTTTTTAATATACAATTGTTTATAATTTAGGTGGCGCAGCAGGTAGCGTCTCAGTCACACAGCTCCATGCACCTCGAGTTTGAGGGTTCAAGTCCTGCTCCGGGTGATTTTCTGTGAGGAGTTTGGTGTGTTCTCCCTGTGTCTGCATGGGTTTTCCATATCTCAGTTAAATTTACTTATATTTCCTTCATTATTTCTAATGTTATTCTTTGTAAATCAGATTAGGGCATAATTTAACTATAGCAAAGTATCAATATTTTCAAGGCCTACTCATCATTATATTTCTCACATTTGTTAGCAATATCTGTTTTGGTTTATTATTCAGAATAAAAGAATTCAAAATCAGTTTGAGGAGATTCAAAATTACTTAGATCCTGTAGCCAGGACAGTAATCTGAGTGGTAAGCTGGTGGACCAGCTATGGTCTACAGTCAACAGAGTGCCAAACTTTTTAAGCCAGTGGTCCAGTGAAGATGCAAAGCTTTAACCAATGAAAAGTCCTTGAATAGGTAATACCTAAATAAATGATAATTAAGGGCTCATACCACCATACTAAGATTAATTAATATCCCCCTAACATCAAACATATACCACAATACAACTGTGCAGGAAACAAACAGAGAATACATAGGTTATTTTATTTTAGAGTTCTTAAATTCAAAATGCGCAAGCTGTTTATTATTTATTTTAGCTTTAGAGATGCAGTACAGAACCTAAAAATCAGACTGGAGACACAAATTGACAGTTCTAGAGTGATTGGCTGCATTTGTTGTGAGAAAGCAAATGTGCAGGCGTTCAAATTTGTTGTAGCCATCCTTTAATTAGTTAAATACATCAAGTGCACTCATTTTAAATGCATAAAATGTGAATATAATAAAAGACAATGATATGATTCAGGATGCTTTGGAACATGTTCAATGCCAAGGTCATCCAACATCAATACCTTACCTAACAATTGCTCCTAAGGCTGCGTGCCTTCAAGCATTGTTTCATTAGCTATTGTAATGCTCTCCTAGAAGAACGGCTGCTGTTACTGCATCAAAAGGGAATGTAGTTGTCCTGAAACATTGGGCTATGCACATTTTCTCAAGACTTTTGTTAAAGAACAGTCCCCTCGTGTGAGAAGTGCCCATCAGTGACACTGTACCAATCACTGTTGAAAGTTGTGTTGTTGTGTGTTTGGAGAGGTTATGTAATAGCTCTCCTATATCCAGTGAGTGAGGGCTATTGAGCACCTTTGTCTCCAGTGTCTCTTTCCCCTGCTTTTGTTTGAGTCCAGTCAGCCAGGGGCAAATTGTCCCAACAGCCAGCGCCAATCTGGTTGGCCCTCTGGTGAGACAATGCCCACAACAACATTAACTGTTTGTGTCCAGGAGCTGGAGGAGAGGTCATGCTGAGGGAGGAGAGGCAAAGTGTGAAATTATTAATAATGTTGAATTAAAGGAGCAATTAGTCATCTTCAACACCCAAAATAGCTTATTATAGATATGAAAATAATTAGTGATTATTTTTTACACGAGACATTGCTTTGCTTTGCTGACTGAGCTGGTTTATGTCTCACAGAGTTTGTCCCTCATATGGGGGATGTCATATTTAAAATAGGTTAACACGGAATCTCCAGGCCACTAGGTGTCAGTATAATGGCTGATTAAAAATAAAAGTATAATCACTGGACAAAAGGAGCGATTAGCTGTTTACTATTTTTAATGGGTTAATTTATTTTTCCCTTCCCCTTGTTTTGCTTTTTTTGTCATTGTGGCATCCATCATTTTTGGTAGGGCTGCACACACCCACCCAGTCACTCACACACCTGTGGATACTTTTACACAGCAAATTGACCTGTCAACATGTGTATTTGGATGGTGGGAGGAAAAAAGAATGGTACTACATGGCATCATGTTTAATGCAAGAGGAAGCATTTGTATTGGCTGGGAGAAATGCAAAAACACTTCTTTCCACTGAATGCTTAAACCCTTTGAAAATAAAGGAATGGCAGGAAGGCTGGTTCTGTTTTCTTGTTCTGGGCATGGAGAGCATGTTTTCCCTGATGGCTGCTGCCTTCTCCCACGACTCGCGGTGGGAAATAGCTGCTCTCCTGGCTTGTGCAAGAGCTAAGAGACGGCTGTGTTGAGGGAATAGGGAAGAATGCCTTTTTTGGGCTCTGGGATGTTTTCTCTCCCTCCACTCTCCTTTCCATGGGTTTTATAGAGACTCTGGGCTTTAAATAGACCCTGATAATGTTGATGGCAACAAGGGCAGAGAGAGAGAGAGAGAGAGAGAGAGAGAGAGAGAGAGAGAGAGAGAGAGAGAGAGAGAGAGAGAGAGAGAGAGAGAGAGAGAGAGCAATGTGTACTTGTTTTTCCTCTTTGAATTGAGTTGATGGCCAATTTTAAGAGTACAATCCAGGTGTTGACAAAGACTTATGTCAAATCAAATAGATATTAGACCCTAATTAGATGAATTAAAGCAAAACGTGACCGAAAATAATGAACTAAAAAAGATATATTGACTAAAGTTAATTAGTAAATAGTAAAATCTAGTAAAATATTGATAATAATTTGGACTGACTCAAGAAAATACAAATACATCAAACTTTTACATTAGTACATGTAATAAAGTAGTTACTATCCAACTATCACATTTTAAAAATGCATTATCCTATATGACTTAATGACAATTGGAACACATTTGCACAAAATATTTTTCTTGAGTGCGAAATCCGGCATTTAAACAAACCCTATTTACAGATAAGGTGACACTTTGCAAAATGTTTATAAAAACAGTGCAATTATATGCAAATCATACAAACTATATATTTAATTGAAATCCACACAAAGACAATATTTTAAATTGTGAAACTGAATGGTGAAATTTGTTTGAATGGTGTTTTTTGAAAGATTAATACCTATTTTAAATCAGTTCCTCCAACATGTTTCAAAATTGTTGCAAGTTTGGACAGTTTAACAATAGACTGCTAAAGTTGTGTAAATCTACAAAATAATTAAATAGGTTAATTGGCAACAGGTCAGGGACATAATTGTGATTAAAAAGAGTGATCCTTAGAGGCTGAGTCTTTCAGCAAAATGGGGAGGGGTTCAACATTCATTGAAATGACCTTAGTGTGGGCTAAGAGTGCAACAATTCAATAACAATATTTCTCAATTTAAAATTGCAATTTGGGATTTCTTCAGGTACGTTTTATAATATAATTAAAATGCCTAGAATACAGAGAACTCTCTAAGTGCATGTTACAAGGACAAAATCATTAATGGCTGACTGTAGAATTCTGGTCCTCGTGGCGCTGAATTAAAACCGGACAAGTTTCTATAGTGAAGGTCACTGCATGAGTCAGAAACGCTTCATAGAATGATTGTCTGTGAACACAGTGCAATTTTAACATCGGAAATTAAGTTTGATTTTGACAAATATTTGGATCGTTTAGGTCTAAAATATATTACAATAATAACTCTCCAAAGCGTAAGGTGAGAGAAACAGGAAAGTAGCCTGATGCCAGAAAACACAGAATAAATAAATAATGTGAATAACTGCAGCGCAAATGAGAACCAAGTAATGACTTCACTCACTAATGTTCTTCAGTAAAACTGTTATGACTTGAAACTGTAAAGAAAACTACTATTCAAAATACTACTAGTTTACTAATACAAATACTAATGCATTTCACCAGTCTAGACTTCACTGTCAGTGTCTCACTCAGTGTCTATAATAATAATAATAATATAATAATAATCTTCATCATCATCAGAAAAGGTATTCACAATCAAAACATAACATTGTTAAATCTCATTCAGGCTAACAGCTCTTACTACTATAACTACTACTACTACTACTACTACTAATAATAATAATATAAATACTAGTATTACACAGTAAATAGAGTAAAGGTATCTTCAAACTCATGCATCAATGTTCACTCTTAAAAATAAGAGGTTTTTTTGAGTGATGCCATAGAAGAACGACTTTTCATTTCATAAAGAAGCATATTTATAGAAAAAAAAATCCATCACTCAGTCTTAAGGTTGTTTACCCGTTTAAATGCATGAGCAAAAATGGTTCTTTCTGAAACCAAATGTAATTATTTTTTTGGCATCCCTCAAAGAACCCTTTGTAGCACCTTTATTGTTAAGAGTGTATGACCAATAGCTGAGCAATGAACCTGCACTGGACCAGGATGACACTCAATTCCTCAGAAAAAATGTAATGTGTGAAGAATGCAAGGTCATGGATTAATCATCAGAAATGTGACCTGTCATCAGCTCTACAGAATTCATGTTCCTCGCCCCATGTGTTAGCCAATTTGATGCTGGCAAAAAAAATAGTCCCTCTGAGTTTAAAAAAGAAACCCTCTTGCTATGTTCTGAGTGTGCTATAGCTGTGTTATTAAAGAACAATCTAAAGCAGGAGAAGAGTGAACAGTGGTGATCACACGTCCTATTTTTCCAGACGTGTCTACTTTCAGAAGTGTGTGTGTGTGTGTGTGTGTGTGTGTTCAAGAGAGAGAGAGAGAGAGAGAGAGCGAGAGAGAGAGAGAGAGGAATAATCTGTCATGTGTGATTGTATGTGTTTGTACGTGTGTGTGTGTGTGTGTGTGTGTGTGCATGAGAGATAGAGAGAGAGAGGGGGGGGCGAGAGAGAGAGAGAGAGAGAAATAATCTGTTGTGTGTGACTGTACGTGTTTGTGCACACACACACAAAAGAGGGGACTAGGGGCTGTGAACACACACCTAGAGTCCACACTCAAGTCATGGATTGAGGGAAGAGGAAAGTGCTCTGTGTGTGTGTTTGTGTGTGTGTGTGTGTGTGTGTGTGTGTGTGTGAGTATACGTAATTGTGTGAGTGGCTTACTGTGTGTATGTGCGAGTGAATGAGTGTGTTTGTGTGTGTGTGTGTAACATTGTAACTGTGTGAATGTGTTTATATAAATGTGTGTGTGTTGGTGTGTTTGTGTGTGTGTGAAAATGCGTGTGCATGTGTGTGTGTGAAAGTGTGTGTATGTGTGCGTTTGTCTGTCCCTGTGTGTGAGTGTGTGTAACTATGTTTACAAGCACTACAATAAAATATAGGAAGAAATATGAGCAATAGTATACAGTACCTTTCAAGCACTATAATAACATAGTTACATGGTTATGAATGTGTTATTTTCACACCTGACTTGAAAAAACTGGTTCCGCCTCCTAGTCAAAGCCCAGTCTTATCATTCAAATGGTGATGTGAAGGTGAGACAGTGAGACACAGTGGATGAACAGGAATCTGCTAATCCTGAAGCATATCCTGTGAGATGTGTCTCATGTTTAGAGCTGGCCAGATGAAAGCCAGAGAGGGACACCCCACAAGGACGATTAGCATTATATCAGCAGGGCTGGGCAAGTAACTTGCAGGTAGTTATAGCTGATATTTGATTCAGAGTGACTGAACAGTACAGTGTGAGTTGTAGTTCTGGCAGACATCCCTAGAGCAACAACTAGAGCTCACTAGGAGGAAGCCGTGAAGAAGAGTTGAAAGCTTGTGGTTTTCTTTCCGCTCATTTACAGGATGCACAGCCTGGAATGAGTCATTTCCTGAAAAATCCAGCTTCTTTCCCTACTCTGCATCTACTCTACACTCTCTCCTTCTGCCCCCCCCCCCCACCACCACCACCTCCTCACACCTCTCTCTCTCTCTCACACACACACACACACACAGGCACAGATATGTACACACTGCACACTCAATTGAAAGACATTGAGAGGTATAAAGAGAGAGAGAAAATAGGAAGTGACAGTAGGACAATAGGTAGAAGGTATTCCTGCAATAAATAAATGTGAATGCAGTATTAAGAGTCTTGCCTAGGGACTCAACTATTTTTCTATATGGAAGGCAATGGACTTAACAACACACCAGCAGCTCTGTTAAAATGTGTAAGTGACCTCTTAAACATTTGATACTCACTGCTTTATGGCTTGGTGCACACAAGAATAAATTATTGACTGGACCAGAGGAGCCAATGGCCAGGGGCTTCCGACTTCCAGGGGCCTCAGGGGGCTTCAGAACACAAGGCCAAAGTGGCTCATACAGGAAACATCCACTGAAAATCTAAACATTAGCTGAACAATATATACAAATGGGAATAATTAATGAATATTATTGTGCATAGCCCTTGAATATTTAAATGAATATATGAGTGAACTAAATAAGGACCTTTCTGACAGATGGGATTTTGTAAATTTACAGTTTATTTAGGGTGTTTCAATTAAGTAGTATGGTGCTTTGTGTGTGTGTGTGTGTGTTCGCATGCATGCATGTGTGTGTGCTTGTGAGTGTTTGTATGTGTGCTTGTGTGTGTGTTTGTGTGTGTGCTGGTGTCCTCTTAGCATGCAGTGTAGCACTCATTACACATGCAAAGCTCCAGTGTTCAGAGCCCTGTCTCCTGAAATGGCTTCTTTTGTGTAGTAATTGGAGATCGTTCTGTGTTTCTGACAAAGAGGTGCAGGGCCTCTCTCTCTCTCTCTCTCTCTCTCTCTCTCTCAATTTTTCCCTCACCCCCCCCCCCCACCATCCTCAGTACTCCCCTCTTACTGTTCTCTCACACCCGTTGTATAATTTGTTGCTGTTGTGTATTTTTGGAAAAATATATCCAATCATTTCCATGTACCATGTTTGAACCCCCCCCGCCCCTTTAAGATATGATTGAGTTTCTGCTGCCTTTTTTTATTTTTTTGCTGCTGCAAGGGTCCCAAATTTAAGGTATCTTTCTTAAAGAACCATTTTTGTTAATGGTCTATGAAACTATAAAAAATGTTTTTATTCATTAAGTTCACAAAGGTTCTTTTTTAATTAAAGTTATATTATGCTGTCAGGAATTGCGGGACGGACTGACGGAGGCGGACACACACGCTAAAACACTGTGAACATTAATTTACAAAATGAATAACAAAACAGAGAGCTAACAGAGACTTGGACAAAAAGGAGCTAAGTGAACTAAACTAGGACACAGATTAAACAGACGAAACCTAAACACAGAGTACTAAACAGGCTAAACATAAACATGGAGTGTTAAACTAGAGAACTAAACAGAGTATTAAACAGTGGACTAAACAGAGAACAAACCTAAAAGAGGATCAACAGAGACAGACAGACTTGGGAGCAACAAGACAATGGAAAATGAAACGAGTAATAGCAGAGACAGACAGACTAGAAGGCTAAACAACATGACCTAGGGATTGAAATGCAAAACAACATAACTAGGAAGTAAAATGAGAACATGACACGACGGAGACAAACAGACTGGATTGAACGACATAAAGCAACACAACATGACTTAGGGAAGGAAACAACAAGACTGTGAATTGGAACGAATGACCGACAAGAGGAAGTGAGACAAGGGGACTTAAATACATAACACAGACAAGGCACACTTGAAACAGATAAAAAGGAGGACGGACAAGGAGGCGGAACAAAGGCGGGACATTCTTTCCCTACTCTGCATCTACTCTACACTCTCTCCTTCTGCACCCCCCCCCCCCCCCACAAATGCACATCTCCCGGGGCGCACCTTAACCCCCCAGGAGCTGGCACAGGAGAGGGCACAGAAAAAAAAACCGAATCAACGAGAGACAGGACTCAGGACAAGACAGGAACAGACACAGGAATAGGAGCTGGGGACTTGACAGGACTGGAAACTGGGGACTGGACTCGGGACAGGACAGGAGACTGACAAAGGGTGGCAACAGGAGAAGAAACTTGGAACTGGAAAGGACTAGACAGGACAGGAGTGGACACATGAGACTGGACAGGAGCAGGTAACTGGACAGGAGACTGGACAGGGTGCTTGACATTGGACACGGGGACAGGACAGATGACGGGACTGAGGCCGGATACTGGGACTGAACTTGAGACAGGGCAGGATACGAGACAGGAGACTGGGCTTGAACCCTGCACGGGGACTGAGACAGAACAGATGTAGGTGAGGGAGACATGACTGGGGACAGGACAGGATTAGGAACGGGAGACAAGACTGAGGACAGGACAGATGCATTAAACTGAGACAAGACTGGGGACAGAATGGGACTAGAGACAGAAGGCTGGACAGGAGCAGGTGACTGAACAGGGGACAGGACAGAGTGCTTGACATTGGACAGGACAGATGACGGAATGGAGAACTGGGAATGGACAGGGGACTGGACTTGATTACAGACTGGGGACTTGAATGGAAACAGGACAGAGGGTTGAAACGGGGACTGGACTGGAGTAACAGGGGACTGGACAGGACTTGGCAGGTGAACAGTGACCAGGACGTTCACGGGGACAGACACGAACACAGTGACAGAGACAGGAACAGAGACAAAGGCAGACACAGGTACAGGGACAAGGACAGAGACAAGAAGCCTGTCTTAGAATTGGAGATAAACAGTTTTCAAGCATAAGCATGCCTTTAAATGGAAAAATACAGCATAATAAACAGAAGGATTGCTCAAAAACTGCATTATTTTAAGCAGAGGGAAACAAAAAATGTCATTTCAGGCTTAAAAGATGTTTACAGATGTTTCACATATATGGTTCCTTGTTGCAAGGGCTCAATTAATGACTAATAATATCAAAGTACTTTAAATGATTAACGATGTCCCAAACACTTACTAAAATTACTTCAAGTCATTCATTTAAGAACTAAGTGAGAAAGATTTATTTTCCTATGATATGAGCACTTTAACAAACATTTGTCTTTTTTGTAAAGGGAGGAACAGTTAGTATGGAATGGGAAAACTCAAAATGTACTCTGTAGTGAATATGTAATTACATAGTAAATGCTGAATATCAACTGTTATACTGTTAACAAAAAATAAGTGTAGCCTAAAGTTTAAGGGGTTAATTATTATACATCTGTAATATCAACCATCTCCACAGCTGAGAAAACACAAAACCAAAGAGCAATCTAGTCTGAGTGATGCTGTTTATACTGCACATCTACTGTGGTGAAGGATAGAGTTCCCAGCTCTGTGGTTTCTCTGGAAACACATCATCTTATTGGGCAAATGCGATATAACTGACCATGGAAAATCTTGCCTAATCTCTAGGTAACCCAAGGAAAACACCTTTAACTGGAATTGCAGCCAAGCCAATGAAAAATGAATGACCAACTGTGGAACTTCATTACAAACAAAAGGCTAAAGGTTCATTCATGAGCTTTTTCGCATACTCAAGCTCATATCTTTGCCTATATTTCTCACAGCGAATGAATGATGAGTTCAGAAAGATATAAGCCCTGATCTTTAACATGCCACAGTCACCATAAAAAACTCTGGATAAGGAACACCTACCCTGTATCTACACCATTTGTCCGTTTTATCATCTCCATTGACCATACAAGAGCACTTTTTAGATCTACAGTTACAGACTGTAGTCCATCTTTTTCTTTCACCCTGCTCTTCAGTGGTCAGGACCCCCAGAGCACCACCACAGAGAAGGGATGATTTGGGTGGTGGATCATTCTCAGCACTCCAGTGACACTGGCATGGTGGTGATTTGGTAATATGTGTTGTGCTGGTAAGAGTGGATCAGAAACAGCCGTGCTGCTAGAGTTTTTAAAATCCTCAGTGTCACTGCTGGACTGAGAACTGTCAACCAAACAAAAATATCTAGCAAACAGAGGTAGGTGTATCTGACAGGATTTACAATGAGCAGACACAATGTAGAACCTGAGTATAAGGCCTCCCAGCATGGTGTGTGGAGCAGTGAAACTGCATTCTCTGAAGCAGTGGACCACCATTTATTAAATATTGAGCTGATATAGCATTCATGATCCAGAACTAAAAATCTAACATTAGCAATTTACCTCACTAGTGCCACCAAATCCTGGCAGCAGTGTATCAATATGTACATTTAACTGTTAAAAATTCTGGACGAGGAGGATTTGGCCTTATACCTTAGACACAGACAATGAATTATATGGAAACTCACAGTCACCCAAGGCAACAACATGTTTGTAAATAATTACATGACTTCATTAAGACATCTCTCTCATGTTTATGTTGGTTTGAGGCATATTTGGTGTTTGTTTGTTTGTGCTGCAGGAGAGAGCAGAGGAAGAAAACATTGTTATTACTCCGGAATTTCCTGTTTCGGGACAGTCTGTGCTGGGGACAACATGGAAATGTTCAGTCAGAGCGAAACCTAATGTCACACATTGATCAAGTGTTGTCTTCATAAATCTTGTGAGTATATGTAATATCTCTCATCAGGAGATTTTTGTAAGAACATCACACAATTATTCAACTACTTCTAGATATTAATTTGCTCGGTTGAGTATGTATGTTAAAAAGTCTTGTTCCAATGCATTTGATTGCATTGATCAAGTACATTTGTATAATTTCCAATTAATAATTGCAATTCCATTTCAATTAATAATATTTGAAACAAGCAAAATGATCTGCTAGTGGAAAGAAAAAGACTTTCTCCAGATATAATCACATGAAACAAATGCAGTTGCAAAGAAAGAGTAAAAATAATTAATTCATTCATTCATTCATTCATTCTGAATCCTCTTATCCAATTCAGGATCACAGTGGGTCCGGAGCCTACCCGGAATCACTGGGCACATGGCGGGAACACACCCTGGAGGGTGCCCCAGTTCTTTGCAGGGTGAAACACACTCACACATTCACTCACACATTCACACCTACGGACACTTTTGAGTCGCCAATCCACCTACCAACATGTGTTTTTGGACCATGGGAGGAAACCCACGCGGACACAGGGAGAACACACCAAACCCTCACAAACAGTCACCCGTAGCGGGACTGGAGCTGTGTGACTGCGACACTACCTGCTGCACCACCGTGCGGGCCAGAGTAAAAATTATAAATAATAATAATTAATATTCAAACGTTATCTAATTTGAATAATATTTGAAGAATAATATTTGAAGAAATATACAATGAGATTTTCTCATTCAGTTTTTGCAGTGCACACTCTACAGCTCAGTGTGCAAATCCTACAACTATTTCTACAGCTTCTTCAATCTCAAATAGATCCCTATGAACTGCACAAGAAAGGTAACCTAAATATGGTTTCTAGATTTAAATAGTGTATTAGAATATCAGAAAAAGAGTTAACTACTCTTTAGTCATTACAAATTACCCTCAGTTGTGTGTTTATTTTGACAATTGGTCAATTAGACTTAGATTAATTTTCAATTTTCTGCCCGTTATTATTTTTTCTTTTTCCCTTTTCTGCATCTTCTCCATGTTCCTTACTTCGTGTTTTATAGCATTGAGTACAAACTAGCTTTTTATGAATGAATGGTGCTATATATAAAAATTATTATTTTTATTATTATTATGCATTGGTTGTGTGTAATATATCTTATTTTATGATAAATAGTTAAACTAAATAGTGCAGTAAGGTAGAAACATGAGTACGACACGTGATTCAGTCAAAGACTCCACCTTTGTTTCATTCTAAATTTACACTTCTTTCTCAGTTTCCTCTTTTATATATATGAAAGTTACTATTTTTTTATCCTTTTCCTGTTTCTTGAACTGAAGCATTATTACTTTATTAAAGGTGCTATTCACACTCAAATAAGTAAATAAGAGGGTAGATAAATAAAATCCATTATTCCAGCCACATAGTTGCAGCCATGTAATATAACATCAGCATTACTCAACTGAAATACAGTTTTATTCCAAACAAATTCTGAGCATTTCTATTGGTCCATTATTCAGGAAAGTTTCACACAATATAGAAGACATGTCCTGTGTTGAAATGATGTAGAAAAATAAATATATTTTTATATTATTATTATTATAAATTAAATTATATGTAGAAATGTGTTCTGATACCCTTGCATCCAAATTCCCTTAAGACATCAATAAAGGACAACTGTTTAAAACAACTCTCTTATTAGTATCATTATAATTGTCTACTACTACATCATTTTTTTCATTGTTGTTGTAACCAGAGGCTTCATTTGTCAGCTCTTTGTTCTGTGCTGTGGTCTGTCCTCTCCTGGTCTTTAAATCACACAGTATTAAAAACACCCCTCCATATTGATAGACATATAAAGCAGAGAAAATAGTAATTAGTGAGTAATTAGTCAGCTGTCACTTGGACCTGAACTGTATATTAAAAACAGGCTTCATCCGAGTGGGACATATTTGGCTTAAAAGGGCAGTGTGGTTACACACACAGTTAGAGCAGGAAAACCTGGGCCAGCTGTTAGACACAGATAAACAGATATACTCCCATATACTTCTCACTCCGAATCTGTGTGTGCTCGTGTGTGTGTGTGTGTGTGTGTGTGTGTGTGTGTGTGTTTGTTAATTTGTCTTTATATATCTTTGTAAATGCCAAAAACAAGTGCTGTTTGCTCAGGATGGTTCACACTGGTGACTAGTGGTGGGCAGAGCAGCATGAATCCATACTCTGGTTAATAATATTGTAGCCTTTTTACATAGGACCCTCTGGCACTTCTATTAATATAACCATGTTTCCTGCAAAGTATGTGTGCAAAACCACTACTCAAAATAGTTCTGGAGGCAGTGCTGCATTCAGTGCATAAGGAAAACAGCATCTATTTGCAAAGAAACCGAAGATTGTCTGACATTTTCTCTGTTTTGATGTGACCCAGCAACTATTTAAAGGGAGATGAAACATTGATTCCAAATTTGGATGAGGCCTCTTTGCCAACAGTGACCTTTTTGCAGGCATCATATCTGTGTGCACTGACCACAAAATGGAGCAGGGGGCAGAATTTTAAAATCAGAATAAGAATTAGAATCTTTTATTCGCCACATACCAGTTGGGCAGGGAATTTCTTTTGTTGACATAAAAATAAACTATAACAGTATAAAAAGAGGTAGTACCAAGTAAACATAGAAAATTTAAACATAAAATAGATTGTACTCAAACAAGCATCAATTAAACAATGATCAAATGAGGATAAGCACAAAACAATATTTCAATCACGTAATTCAATTTGTGGACACCTGCTCATTCAACTATACTTCTCAGATTAAGGGTTATTCCTCAGATTCATTACCCTGTCTCTTATTGGGGGACATAGCCCTCTTGCCAGTACTTGGTGACCTCAGAGTCATGGGTAGTTTTTCCAGTGTGCCATTTCTTTTCACAGTGACATGCATATATTGCAGCAAATAAGTACACAGTAATAGATTGTTATCAGTGACAAACTATGACAGGATCCTAGAAGAATGCACGGTTTGTAAGTGTGATATTTTCATTTTGGCACCGGCTATAGTGAGTTTATTCTTGGAATCCGAAACCCTGCATGGTGTTGGTAGTGCCATGTGTTTGACTTGCTTTTCATGTGTGCTCTTGGTGTCTGGTCATTAAAGTTATGTAGGTTGAAGCTGATGGAGGTGAAATGAAGCATTGTGTAAAATTAGCATCTTCTGTAATGGGGCCTATGTCTTCTCCCAGTACACATACACATGCCCAGTCGGACACAACTGACTGCGCCTTTAACTGCCACAATATCACTCTGTGCACACAGACAAAATATAAATTAAAGGAGTATCCCTCTACCTTGACACTGATGCAAACAGCTTTGTGTCCTTGATGAGATCTGGAGGGTGATGCTTTACACATAGATTAATATTGTGTGTTTTTTAACTTTTTAATTTTTTTATTAAACCAAGTATAAAATGACTTGTTTTGTGTAATATATTTTTTGAAAAATTGTTGCTAAGAACATTTTGTTTTATTTGTGTGTTTGAACATTTTTTGATCACATTTAGATTTTGTATTTTTATTAGCTTCTATGCTAACTTGCGAACTATTCATTCCTTCATTGTCTGTAACTGCTTATCCAGTTCAGGGTTGCAGTGTGTCCAGAGCCTACCTGGAATCACTGGGCGCAAGGCGGGATCACACCCTGGAGGGGGCACCAGTCCTTCGCAGGAAGACACACTCACACATTCACTCAAACTCACAACTATGGACACTTCTGAGTCACTAATCAACCTACCAACAATTGGTTTTGGACTCTGGGAGGAAAAAGGGAGCACCCAATAAAAACAGACACATCTCCTCACAGACAGTCTTCCAGACAAAACTTCACCATGTAGCGGAATGCACCAGTCAGTCATTTTAGTGTCATGTAGGTGGTTTCTCATTCTTCTATTTCTAAACGTTTCTTGTTTTTGAAGAATAAAACTGAATATGTCTCAGCTGGTCCACTATATCTGGTGTGGTTGGGAAATTACATAAAAATTAAGTCAGTCAAGCATACTTTCAATGACATGACTTTTTTTTGGTGTAGATTGAGATGATAGACATCTGTCCCTTATCTTTGTTGATGTGTCTGTGCGTCTCTGTACAGATTAGTCTTCTGCTGTTTGTTTTGAACACTATGGGTTTGAGGGGTTAATGCTGTGTGTGTGTGTGTGTGTGTTGTTTCTTTCTGTCTGTCAGTCCACCCACCTTGACCTCATGGCCTGAAACAAGATGACAGTAGAAAAGGAAATGGGCTAAATGATCTCCACTTTTCAGAGGTGTGATCAGATTCTAGATATTAATTTTATTAGTTTTTTTTTTTGACCATTGTATCATATTTGATATTTTGTATTATATTACACATAGACTGGAACTAAAACTTGGGTATATTTAAAAATATATTGGTAATGGTATTGAGAATTAATTTAAATATATTTATTCAAAGCATTTTATTTTTATATTTCTTGTTGCATTTTATTTGCCATAGTATACTTTTAGTATCAAATATTTAGGCCATTATCTAAATTAAAAAATGATGTAACTCTTTAACCTTTTCTTTGTCTGGTACTCTGGTTTCTTCCTGCATTCCAAAAATATGCATAGGATGGTCAGTTGGCTACATGAAACTGCCCACTACTGGGAGTGTCCCAGCCAGGGTGTGCAAGTGCCAGTAAATCCTGTGCCAAGTCAAATATGCAGACCATAATTATCCAGTTTCGTTATCGGTAGCAGCTGAAATGCAGAGGAAATGTATCATTGGAATATTTTTAGTTCAGTTTTGATCCTAGGTTAACATTATTGTGAAGACCCAAGTTTGAACTCTCCAGTAACTGTGGGCTTGATACTCCACTTTCACCTACATTTAACCTCAGTCTTAAAGACCTTATTCCCATACATCCTTCACTCTAATGTTTGATTTGTTTTGGGTAAAAATAAGGTGAACTTTTGCTTAAGACGGATAGTCATTTCTATTTTTATTCTCCCCTGTAGTGTGTTTGTAGGTAGAATGATGTCTTCTGTGAGGGGAGACACATTCTGTCCAGTCCAGTGTTGATTAAATAAACTGCTGATAGGATCTACTGTTGGGGTAAAACCAGTTTAATGTTAACCCTCAGTGTCCATCAGGACACACTCCATATCTGCAATTCTTACTGCACTGGATAAAATGAATAGCCATGATGTAAAAAGCAAATTTTCAACCTCTGTCTTCAAGAAAATCTCTTGACATTATGGTAAAATTTAAAAGCTTTGCAATATTCTGTAAAGACTTTTAGAGAAAAGTAGCCCAGCAAGAATACTACTGTAGAATTACAAAGATATCACATCAATTCACGCTTACTGGGCAATTTATATGACTGCAGTGGAATTTCTGAAAACATTCAGCTTCAGATTCAAATTAAACAAAATAAATGAATGCATAATTTCCTAATGAATGCATAATTTCCGGTATGTAGAAAGGTGCTATATAAGTGTTATATAAATGATAAATAAATAAATAAAAAATAATTAAATACTAACAAAATTATTTTGAAAATTCTCAAAAAAATAATCCATGAAAAGATTTAGTAAATTTTATTTGTCCTTACCCACCCGACTGTGAAAAATGCTACTAAGTGAATTCTTTTACTTGATTTAACATTTATATTATACATTTTTAACAAAATTGTTTTTTAGTGCATTATTACATTAATTTTGGGATCTGGAGCTCCCACCAACCCACAAATTGTGAAATAAAACAACCCAGTCAGTTTTACTACCATCTGCCTAATGCCGGCCTTACACCAAATGACTTTTCAAGTGATTTCACAGTCACAGACAAATTTCTAATGTTGGAATAAAATCACCAGTCTTGCTAGAGCAACATTCTCCTGCATGTTAACTTGTGGAACGGAGATAAAATATGCTGCCTTTAATATGCTGCCTTTTTAGTAGTCCATTCAGAGGTCATCTTTATCAGAACAGTTCACTAGAGGAATGTTCTGCACAGGAAGCAGATGCATGGCATTTATTGACCTTTGACCTCTGTTATCTGATCCACAGCTAGTTGCTGTGATCTCTAAGTGCCTGTAGGACCCCAGGAGTTTCTCAGGACCCCTGTTCTATCACAACAAACAGAGATTTCTGGGTGGTGGACCACTGTCCGCCTTGCAGAAGCGCTGGTGAAAAACCCAGTGCAAAATTTTCAGTCACTAGTGGCCCAGTGTGTGTGTGTGTGTGTGTGTATGAGTGTGTGGGGAGACACTCTTCTTCATGCCCAATCCCATGGAATATATTGTAGTTAGAAAAAACTCTCATTTTGTCGGTTTTACTTTTCAACCCCGCCTTGACAGTCTCACATAGACTCAGATGAGGGGCCAATACAATTCTAAATTCTCTGTATTTGACATCAGAAGTGGAGCAATTTGGAATTGCTAATTTTGTTAGGTGTTTTTTCTGAATAATTCAGACCACCAAAAAAATGACACAAAAACTAGTTTGTTTTATTTAACAGTGTTTGCGTATGTGATCTAGATTCCAAAATTAATGTGCACCTGCACTGAACACGTGACTTTAATTTTCATAATATGTCCGCTTTAATACCTAAAAAGAGCATAGTCCTCTTAAAAGCACAATTAGCCATTTTCAACAATAACTTTTCTTCATGTTATAAATCTTCATGTTATAATGACACCTAGTGGCCTGGATGGATGAGAGAATCTGTAGTAAACCTTTTTTTGACATAATTGCTCTCAGGTTGGGGACCTTCTCTATGAAGCAGTAACTGATCCATTCAAGGACCAGGAAGCAATTTGAATCTTCATCTCATGCACTTTTTAGAAAAAATGTAAAAAGAATTAATAAATAATTATTAAATATTAATAAATATTGCTTGTTATTTTTTGGTGGTAGAAATGACATTGCTTCTTAAGTTAATTTGATTTCCAGGAGGGAAAAACTAATCAATGTTTATTTTTTAAATTTCTTCCTCCTTGTCCATACCTTATAAGACATTCTTTCATACTCATCAAATTATAAATATTATAAAAGATATTTCCTTTAACAGGTATCTACCTGGGTGGCATGGTTGTGCAGCAGGTAGTATCACTGTCACATAGTTCCAAGGACCTGGAAGTTGTGGGTTTGATTCCCGCTCCAGGTGACTGACTGTGAGGAGTTTGGTGTGTTCTCCCAGTGTCTGCATGGGTTTCCTCCGGGTTTCCTCTCATGGTCCACAAACACACATTGGTAGGTGGATTTGCGACTCGAAAGTGTCCGTAAGTGTGAGTGAATGTGTGTTGCCTCGTGAAGGACTGGTGCCCCCTCCGGGGTGTGTTTTTATTTGTCTACACAGAATTTAAAAATATCCTTAATTGTTGCAGTAGCTACTGGTGCTAGGATGTAATTGCCTCACCATTTAATGTGGAACTGGATATTTACTAGCTATCTTCCAAGACATTGGCACACTCCTAACAATGTTTTACACTTGATATCATAATTATCTAGTTGATAAGTGATAGAGGCAATTACTCTAATCACTCTAAGTCATGACTAAACATCTAAGGAATATCTATAGAAAAAATAAATAACTTGTCATTAAATTGAAATTATTAAATAATTCATTCATTGTTTGTAACGGCTTATCCAGTTCAGAAACACACCCTGGAGGGGGTGCCAGTCCTTCACAGGGTGGAACACACTTATGGACAGTTTTGAGTAGCCCATTCAGTTACCAACATGTAGGAAACAGGAGCACATGGAGGAATCACACGTGGACACAGGGAGAACCCAACAAACTCATGAAATTGAAATTAAATTAAATTAATTCAATTAATGACCTGCAAAATGAACACTTTGTGTGCAAAGAATTTATGTATATGAATACATACACATGTGTATGAATGCAAGTAAACCCCCACACGCATAAATTTGTATGGCACTTTTTACAACTGATGTTGTCACAAAGCAGCTTCACAGAATTCCAGTAAGACAAAGATTTGACATGAAATGTAAAAAAAATACGCCAAGTGAGCAAGTCAATCTACTGGTAATAATAGTATAATAATATCATAATATCATAATAGCATAAAAGTTTGATTCCAAGCCATTACATGACTTCCACAGACTTCCATCCATTTTATAGTGATTTAACCTTAGTTTATCCAGAATAACTACTAACCTAACCTTAACCATAACCCTATTCTAACAGTAACCTTAAAGGCGGAGTTCATGGTTGTAATCAAAAGACACTTTTAAATAAACATTTCCTCACCATACACTATAGCTCTCAGGTCTGTATGTGTGCTCAAAAACAGTTTTGTAATGTGTTTACAAAGCCCCATTGTCTGTAAATGAATGAAAAATCATACTGGCTCTGTCCAGTATGCTAGTTTTTTTTTTTCTCTCTTTCGCTCATGGCAGAGGCATCTGGAGTTGTTGTACACAATGGAGAGAACCCCAGGCGTTGAAAAGCACAAACTGAAGCGAGGATTGTTCTATTCCTGTTCTATAGGTGGGTAATTTTGACTTGTTTTTGCTGTTTCAGATAATTTAAGGTGGAAACGTCTCCAAACTCGGGAGACCGCTAACAGCATTAAAGAAAGTGCTACAAAACTAAACAACTCGTATTACAAACCAGTTTCTGTGGTAATTCAAACAGTGAATATATACTTACAGACAAGTTCAACTTTAGCCATTTACAAACAACAGCTGTTATTCACCCTCAAACATACCATTCAACATTTAAAAAAACGTTGCATTTCCCCACAATCGTAGATTCCCTTTAACCCATACCAAACCTTACCCTAAACTTGAAACATCTCTACACCCTAAAATATGAGATGTACCTACAAGGTGATTGCATAATTAGGTTTTTGTTCTCCACAATATAATACATATTCCAGGTACACACAGACAGGACATAAACACACACACACACACACACACACATATACACACACGTCACTTCATCCATTCCAATCTGGCTCGTGACCCTAAGGGTCATTAGCACATTCTTTATTTTACTGGGGATTTCACACAGCTTGAGGTTTTTCCTTCCTTTCTCATTCTTTCACAGGCTCTCTTTCCCTCTTTCCCAGCAACAGCCTGGCAGAGTGTGTACGGGGATAACCATGCTGCTCTGTTCCAGAATTTCCCCTACACACACTCTCTCTTCCCCTCCATTCCCTCTCCCCTCTCTCTCTCTCTCTCTCTCTCTCTCTCTCTCACTCACACACACACACACACACACACACACACACACTAGCTCAGTATGTCATCCTACTTGTTGATCACCCACGCTCTGCAGCATTTATGCTTTCGTTTTTCTCCAGGGTTCCACCTCTTTTTGGAAGTCTTGGAGCCTGGGCATCTTATGTTTACAATGTTTGAAACATCCTCCTTTTCCCACTTCATATTAAATTAATACAAGTATTCCTTCCTACAGATTTCCTCAGGCACCAAATGCACAGCAGCTGGCAAATACACTATATACATAAACTGGTCAACCATAACATTATGACCACCTCCACATTGCCTCTCCATTCTCTGAGGTCTACTGATCAAACATGAGCCCTTTGTTAGTTTTATAATTACAGACTATAGTTTTTATGGTTAACATTTGTTGTGCTATATACTTTATTTTTCCCACTTTCACAAAGTTCTTCAAAGGTCAGGACCACTGAAGAGGAGGTATGATTTGGGTGGTGGGTCATACTCAGCACTGCAGTGATGCTGACATGGTGGTGATGTTTTAATGTGTGTTGTGCTGGTATGTGCAGCAGTCCTGTTTGTGTGTTTTAACACTCTGTCCATGCTATTAGACACACCTACCTCATTGGTCCACCTTATAAATATAAAGTCAGAGAGAGTAGCTCATGTGATGTTGCACACTTTATGTTGGTCATCCTCAAGTCCTTCATCAGTGGACTGGCCACCAGTGCTGGCTGGATATCTTTGGTTGTGGACTATTCTCTGTCCAGCTGAAACTGGTCTAATGTGTTTACATAGCACCAGTGTCTGTAAATTTGTATAAAATTAAACTGGCTTGGTCCAATTTGCTAGTCTTTCTCCATCTCTCTCTCTCTCTCTCTCTCTCTCTCTCTCTCTCTCTCTGCTCATGGCAGAGGCATTGGTCAACCGAGAGAACTCCAAACGTTGAAAAGCATGAACCAAAATGAGGATTGCGCTATGTTTCCAAATTCAGGAGACAGCTAACTGGATTTAGCAAAAGCCAATACTAGGGCGGCATGGTGGCGCAGCAGGTAGTGTTGCAGTCACACAGCTCCAGGGGCCTGGAGGTTGAGGGTTCGATTCCCGCTCTGGGTGACTGTCTGTGAGGAGTTGGTGTGTTCTCCCCGTGTCCGTGTGGGTTTCCTCTGGGTGCTCCGGTTTCCTCCCACAGTCCAAAAACACACGTTGGTAGGTGGATTGGCGACTCAAAAGTGTCCGTAGGTGTGAATGTGTGTGTCTGTTGCCCTGTGAAGGACTGGTGCCCCCTCCAGAGTGTATTCCCGCCTTGTGCCCAATGAGTCCAGGTAGGTTCTGGACCCACCGCGACCCTGAACTGGATAAGCGGTTACAGATAATGAATGAATGAAATGATACAATACTAAACAACTCCAGTCACAACTTACAGACAAACTGTCATTTTTAAAAACGCAGAGTTTACAACTGCGTTTCCCTACATGCATAGACATTCCATTTGAACACAGTTCTGACTTAATATAAAAGGCCTCTGACTTTTGCACTGTAATGTGTAACTGAACAGTGGTATCATTGTAGTGCACAACTTTCCTTATAGAAACAAAAGACACAAATAAAAAGCGATAGGATCTCTTCCGCAGGGCCAAATAACTAGACTCACATCCCCTAATTGTTTCCCTTTTCACTGGCAGGGCCCTGTGAGTCCTTGTTTGATTACATGTCAGGCTGAAACGCATGTGGGCTTTTTATAAGTACAAGGTGAAGGTCACAGACAGAATTTCCAAAGTGGATTGGGTTAAAAAAAACCCTCAATAAGATACCAAGACTGACCATAGTTGTTGAAAACCTAAAAGTAATGCTCCCAGAACAAAATAAAGAGACATTAGCGAACATTCTTTATACTACAGATTTTGCAGTTATTGGATTAGACTTCTAAACTCCTGGCCACTACTATGCCTTGCACACAGCAATTGCTGTGTGTCGTGTGGCATGGTATGGTAAAGTGGTGCTGGAGCTACAAAACACAAGTTTATTTGAGGAATTTATATGTGCAAAGGTGAGTTGCGAGATGATTTTGTTAGGATCTAAGAATGCAGTGGTAAAAAACGGCAGGGCCCGTCACAAAAGCATGAAGGAATTGGAAGTCACGATTGGCAGTTACAATAGCCAGGAGGTCATTAGATCTAAGGGATGTGATTGAATAAGTGCGATGCAGAAGAGCAGGCCTTGGGTCAGGTGATTCGTGGAAAGCGTTTGGGAAGGCCACATTGACAGAAATAAAGTTTTATTTGCAAGCAGGAAGAGGAGGCACAGTGCACAACAGAAGTGTCACAGTCAAAACAAGGCCAGTGGCTTCACTGGGAGAAACTGATGTATTTCCAACTATACAAAATCCTAGACAGTGGGTAGGTGAAGACACTAGCTGTAGATTATGTCTGGAGTTGGCATGCTGAAGCATGTTCTATCAGCATGTAAGGTTAGTTTGTCTCAGGGTCATTATACATGGAGACATAATTAGGTACTTAGGGTATTAGCATTTTTATTGGACAGAGGCTAATGCATTGCCTAATGGTTGTAGTAAACATTGGCAAATAGGGTGAAGAGCCTTAGTCACCAGAAAGGCCTGTGTGGATTTACCATTTGTGATTATAAACTCATGAAACTGCTGGCATTGAGCATACATTAACCGTGCCAGTGGGGCTAGGCATAGCTCTAGCCAGTGTGGATTTACCATTTGTGGTAGTGCATGTAGCTGCAGGTAGGAAGAGGGTGTTGGTGGTCCTATGTGAAGCTCTAATGAATTGGTCACACAGCTCCAGGGACCTATGAGGAGTTTGGTGTGTTCTCCCATGTCCATGTGGGTCTCCTCCAGGTGCTCTGGTTTCCTCCCACAGTCCAAAAACACACATTGGTAGGTGGATTGGCGACTAAAAAAAAGTGTCCATAGGTTTGAGTGTGTGAGTGAATATGTCGCCCTGTAAAGGACTGGTGCCCCCTCCAGGTTGAGATCCCAATTTGCGTGCAGTGAATCTGGGTAGGCTCCGGATCCACTGCGACCCTGAACTGGATAAGCCGTTACAGACAACGAATGAATGAATGAACCTTATCAACATCTTTGTTTTTGTAAATATACATTCTTTCTGGACTGGGCCTCTGCATCACATTCCAAATTCCAATGAGAAAATTGTTCCAAAAACATTCTAAATATGTGATGTAGTAACTCTTGGACATAAAAACTGTGTGTAGGAAAGGCGTAGGCCTGATCAAGGTTTGGTCGGAGCTCACCACATTGCCAAAGAATGCATAATTAATTTATGGATTAGGTTTATGAGTAGATTCAGGAAATTTTAGGGATTCTGTCTACATCAAATCATTTTGGCAAAAGATTCAGCATCTCCAGAAACAAATCTATGTTATTATGGACAAAAAAATTGACAAAATATAAAAATTAAGGCCCAGTACCTTTGTTCACCTGAAAAATGGAACAGAACAACGGCAAAAAAATCAGCTTTTAAAACTGATTAAACTAGTGTCTTTCGTCTCTTAAGTGATGGTAAGTGTACAAAGCACCCAATGTGGTGGCCTCTATATATATAACGGGTATAAGAATATACATGATTAAAATGATTCAAACAATAAAATGATACAAAAAAAGAAAGAACTAAAGTGTTTTTACAGAATAAAAAATGTGGAGTATTTTAAACTGAGCTGTAGCTGCTGAAACAGGAATGATTTAAGTCTTGAGTTAAAAGTGTCTAAAGTCAATGCTCTTCTAATATTCTCAGTCAGCTGGTTCCATTAAAGAATGGCATAGTAGATAAATGCTGCTTCTCCATGTTTAGTTTTCACCTGAGGCAGGACTAACTGATTAGTTCCTAAAGATCTGGGAGCCCTGATTGGCTCATATCTCTGTAGCAGATCTGATAAATACACTGGTCCTACACCATTAAGACATTTACAATCTAGTAACAACACCTTAAAATCTATTCTATGATAGACTGTTATACAGTGTAAGGTTTTAAAAATTGGGCTGATTTCTAGTTGAAGATGTTTCTAGAATTAGCTGAAGCTGTTTAAGGGTCTCTTTTGGAAGTCCAGTTAAGAGATCATTACAGTAATGAAGTAGCAATAATAGATAAAAGAGGCTCTGTTCTCCCTATCGCTTTTCTCCCTATTATATATATACTGGACTCCAAATCTTTCTAGATCTGCTCTTGTGACCTCCTAAACCTGTCCTTTCCAGTTAAATGATACTTTTAAAACAATCGCAGCTGGTGAGTTTTTAAAATGTCAGTTGTGTTTGTCTGATTCTAGGGACAATTTTGTGGCATTTAACAAGTCAGTGACTGGCACTACTTCTGGTTCCACCCTTATGGTTCACGTCAACACACTTAAATCTCCTACACAAATGGTAAATCAATTCAATTGGCTTACTCTGGTTTAAGCTTTGCCAACCTCTTCTGTACGGACCAGTGGAAAATATCCTGTATGTCCTTCACATACTGCCCCAACATTTTGCAATTACGATTGTTAAATTTTAATACATACCTTCCTAGCTTTTTTTGACATGTCATTCCTGCACCCCCCACCCCCAAAACAAAGGCTTTGGTCAATACTTTCCAATAGGTAGGGAAGGATTCTAGACTTTAAGCAACATTATACTTAGGAGAGTAACACTGACTGGGATTGTAAATAAATAGTCTACATTGCTTCATACCACTGTTATTCTGCTGCTACTTTAATGTTTCCAAAGATGTTATTGCACGTTGGTAAGTGTGCATAGACACAATAGCAACTGTGAGTCTGTGGCAGATTGTGTTTTATTTATTTTCAGTTGATACTCATGTAAGGGTAATGTCAAGGGTTAATTGGGGGATGTCACTGTAGCCCTATAGGAAGGGGGAGTAGGAGGACTTAGTGATTCGTTGACCTGCTTGGCTCCCCCCCTTTTCCGGTGAACTTGGCCCTCCTGTTGTTGGCTTGGCGTGTGGTTTGGCGTGGTGGATTCAGTAATGATTGCTGTGGGTGTTGTGCCGTGGTCTGAGGCCTTCATTCATTCTCTGCTTCGCATCGTTGCTGCTCTGTGCTTTGCATCTTCACTATTTTACTGCTTCACAGCTTAATTCCAGAACAGTCACACTGCCAGCTGCTCCTTCTCTTCTATCGGTTGTCGCACCTCCGTGCCGACAGAGATAGATAAACTCCTTTTAAACTGAGTTTAAACATTCTCCTAGCTGCTCCTCCTCTCGTGGTGCTGCTGTTTTCTCCACGTCTTGGCAAAGTTGTGCTGCTGTTTTCTCCACATCTTGGCAAAGTCGTGCTGCTGCGCTGTTATAGATTCGTATCCCTTGCGGGTCTGTTAAATTGTTTTGTTTGTTTGTTTTTGGTTATTTTATTTTTTATTGTTTCGTTTTCAAGGCGCAGTTTCTGCGACAGTTGTATTTTTTTGGAAATTGTTGATTTTCTTTTGTGTTAAGTTTTCGTGTCTATTTTGTTAGATTATTTGTGTCAATTTTTGGGTTTGGTTAGCGGGTTATATCCCAATTTCGGGCTTGCTCATTTTCTTTTCTATTATTTTTTTTGTCTTATTCTTTAAGTGTATACTATCCTTATTGATTTTCATTTGTTTATTTTGGTTTGTTGTAATTGGTTATTTCTTGAGTTTGTCAATTTGTTTTATTTTTTTCTGTTAGAATCCTTCTCTCGTTCTCTCTAGTTGTGGCAGCTAGTTTATGGCACCTTGTCATTTTAAAATATAGTAATTTTGAATGATTTTTAATGAATGTTGATTTTTTATTAATTTAAAAGCTGCAGCTAAAGTGTTTTAGTGTTTTAGGTTAATGTTTGAATGTGTACTGAAATAAAATTCTTATTATGAAAATAAAATTGAGTGTGGACCACAAGCCTCTGTCTCCAACAAATGAACCTGGGTTGCCTGGCTAGTTTTACTAGTCTTATTTCTTGAGGTGAAATTCCTCAGGTGGCGTAGTCAGAATATAATCACAGAGTATTTTTATTTATTTATATATATATATATATATATATATATATATATATATATATATATATATATATATATATATATATATATAACCCATTCTGTTAGTGGGTATTATCCCTCTTATTACCATTAGGGTGTGGTGATTTAATGGGTAGGAGGTAGGCCGCGTCACAAACTGGCGTAGTCGGCAGGATTTGTTGTGTTGACAGAGACTTGTGGTTCCATTTCCATGCATTTTTATTAATATTTTGTCTGTCTTTTTGTCTTGAGTGTATATAGGTGTCGGTGTGGAAAAAGCAGCAGCACCACATAAGGATTGCACATCTTGGTTGGTGGGCGTTAGTTTCTTTAACTCTGGTAACCTGGAGTAAGCCTCGTGCTGACTATGGAGAAGGAAATGCAACAGCTTAGGGAACTTGTAGCACAGCTTCAGGCTGATAACTGGCGTCTCCTTCAGGAGAATGGTGCTTCCGTGGTGGGTACTAGCCCACCAACTCCCTTAGTTAACAAGCCTCCTGCAGTGGCTAGTCCTACTATTGAACAACTGGTAGTCGTTCCTAGAGAGAGGAAATGCCCTATGTTTAATGGTAAATCTGGCATAGGTATAGTTGAATGGATAGAGGAGGTACAGGTGTGTATGCGTGCTCAACACTTTTCCATCCTTGATCAAGCTTATTTTATTTTTGATCATTTAGAGGGAGAAGCACGTAGAGAGATAAAATATCTGAGTAGTGTAGAGTGCAGTGATCCCACTAAAATATTTGAGATTCTAAAAGAATTGTATGGTTGTACCTCATCTTATGCCACACTACAGCAGGCCTTTTTCTCTAGACGGCAACAGGAGGGGGAGACATTATTGGAATTTTCATTAACTTTAATGGCTTTGATGGAGCAGGTGAAACAACAGGCACCTGCTGGCACCCTTGATGTGGGAATATTGCTCTGAGATCAGTTTGTTGAGTATGTTTTGGATGTTTCCCTTTGTCGGGAACTTAAACAGTTTATTCGTCAGCGGCCTAGTGCTACCTTGTTGGATGTGCGAGGGGAGGCTATGCGCTGGGAGAGAGAGGGTTTACCGGGCGGGGCTAGGGGACGTAGTTTCTCTTTGCCGTCAGCTTATGGGGTGCAGTATGGCGTGCAGGGGAGTTCTCCAGCCCCAGTAGTTACCCCTCAAGCATCTGAGTTGGGAGAACTGAGGGAGCTTTTGAAGCAGCAGCAGGGTCAGATTGATCGGCTGACTCAAGCTTTGACTTCTTTGCAGCAATTGTCGAGACCAAATTGGCCCTCTTTTCCTAGTCGTGTTATATGCCATAGGTGCCAACAGCCAGGCCATTTGGTGAGGGAGTGTGAGGGGGAGCATGTTATTTCCTGTACTAGTGTCCCTTCTGGTGCTCCCTAATAGGGCCAGACCCTCCTCTGCTGCACAGTTGGAAAACTAAAGCCCACTGAGCTGCAGAGCCAAAGCTCAGAGGGGGTATTTTCGGGCTCAGAGGTGGATAATGTGCACCGGTTGATGTCATCTTGTCCTACTATTACAGTGTCGATTGGGGGAGTAGCTATGATCTGCTTAGTGGATACTGGGTCCATGGTGTCCACCATAACGGAGAGTTTCTTTTTGCAGCAGTTTCAGCCTTGGGGTCCCGATCGTCTACAGTCCTGCCATTGGCTGCATCTTCGAGCTTCCAATGGGCTTGATATCCCCTATATTGGTTACATTGAGCTTGATGTAGTTTTGTGTGGGAAGGTTATCCCTAAGTGTGGTATTTTGGTGGTTAAGGACCCACCTGGGGCATCTTCTTTAGTTCCTGGTGTTTTCGGTATGAATGTTATCAGTTGCTGCTACCAGGAGTTGTTTGTGGTGCATGGTTCCTCTTTGTTTAGTTCGCCTTTGGTGTCTCAGGCCCCAGGTCCTGTTTTGGATGCACTGCAACAATGTCACTCGTCTGCCCTTCAGGGCTCAAGGGATTTCTCTGGCCAGGTCAGGGTTCATGGTTCCCGAGTGATTCGTGTGCCAGGTGGGGTTATGAAATTGGTCGCCAGCACTTGTCCAGAGCAGTTCTTTGGTGAGGTGGCATTGCTAGAGCCCCCTGAGTGTGGGTTGCCAGCAGGGTTGCTGGCCTCTTCCTGTTTGTTACCAGTGGTCCAAGGTACTGTTTATGTTCCTGTGGTCAATGTAGGTACCACAGAGGTATTGTTGCATCCTCGGGTCCTTCTAGGCTCTTTGAGCCTTGCACATGTAATTAGCTTACCTTTTGGGTTTGAGGAAGAGAGGTTTATTATGGCAACTTTGTCTTCGCAGGCAGCTGCTAATTCTGTACAGACACAACTGGAATCGCTGGATTTGTCGATGCTGTCAGAGCAGGAACAGAGTGAGGTTCAATATTGGTTGCAGAAGTATCAGGCTGTCTTTTCTGCCCATGAGAGTGACTTGGGCTGCCCAGATCTCATCTCTCATGATATTCCTTTATTGGATGAAGTCCCTGTTGGGCAGCGCTATCGTTGGGTTCCCCCTTCTGAATACGAGGTAGTGAAAGCCCATATTAATCAGTTGCTTGAGGCCCAGATCATACTTGAGAGCAGTAGCCCATACGCATCTTCAATCGTTCTGGTTAAGAAGAAGGATGGGAGCTTGTGTATGTGTGAGGGACTATCGCCAGCTAAATAGTAAAACTAGAAAGGATGCTTTCCCTTTGCCTCGGATTGAAAAGAGTTTGGATGCTTTGTCTGGGGCTTGTTGGTTTTCTACCTTGGATTTGGCCAGTGGCTATAATCAGGTGCCGGTGACTGAAGGGGATAAACCCAAAACAGCTTTTTGTACTCCGTTTGGCCTTTTTGAATGGGATCATATGCCTTTCGGGCTTTGTAATGCCCCAAGCACATTCCAACGTCTCATGCAGAGGATGTTTGGTGACCAACAATGTCAGTCCTTACTTTTGTAACTTGATGATATTGTGGTGTTTTCCTCTTCTGTTTCTCAGCATATTCAGCGGTTGGAGGTTGTTCTTGACTGACTCCAGAGGGAAGGGCTAAAGGTTAAATTAGAGAAGTGTGCCTTCTTTCAGCAGGAGGTTGGGTATTTGGGGCATGTGATTTCTGCCTAGGGGGTTTCCACAGACCCTGCTAAGATTGAAGCAGTGGCTCAGTGGTGGTGGCCTCAAAATGTGTCAGAGCTGCGTTCTTTTTTGGGGTTTGCCAGCTATTATTGGCGTTTTGTGGAGGGTTTTGCCCAGTTAGCTGGCCCTCTCCATAGGTTGGTTGCAAAATTGGCTAGCACCAAGTCTAAAAAGGGGTCTGGTTCATGAGGCGTGGACATCTGAATGTGAGCGTAGCTTTGAGGCCTTGAAGGCCAAATTGATTGCTGCCCCAGTGTTTGCCTATGCAGATTTTTCACGTCCCTTTATCCTGGAGGTAGATACTAGTTATAGCGGTCTAGGTGCTGTCCTTTCTCAGGAACAGGATGGTTGCCTTAGGCCAGTGGCCTATGCCCGCCGTGGCCAGTGGCCTATGCCAGCCGTGGCCTGCGCCCGACTGAGTGCAACCTGACCAACTATAGTTCCATGAAATTGGAATTTCTGGCTCTCAAGTGGGCCATGACAGAGAAATTTCGGTCGCATTTGTTGGGTCACCGGTGTGTTGTCTTTACCGATAACAATTCTTTGAGCTATCTTCAGACTGCAAAATTGGGGGCTATGGAACACCGTTGGGCTGCTCAGTTGGCTTCTTTTAATTTTGAAATCAAGTATTGGTCAGGTCGAAGTAATTGGAATGCAGATTCCCTTTCTCGGCAGTATGTTTGGGGGTCTAGTTTGACAGAGCAGGGTTTGCCTGGTACCGCTGTTCCTGCTTCTTTGCAGCAGGTGTTGGGTTTGGACAGTAGAGCGCCGGTCACCCAGACCTTAGTTTCAGTGTTCCCCAGTTTCTCTCCATCAGATCTTTGCCAACTTCAGGTGGCAGATTCATTGTTGAGGGACATCTGGCATTTCTGGAGGGAACAAAGGCAACCCACTCCAGAAGAGAGACGGCAGCATTCTCGACCAGTGTTGGCCCTGTTGCGCCAATGGAATCGATATTACAGCTGGACAGCACCCTAATGTTCATCACCTCCCCAGATCTGCTGGTCCACTGGGTACGGGCTCTAACAATTTGGTAAGAGTGGTGTCTGGTGAGCAGTTTGCTCTTTTTAGGCCATGGGACTAACAGTCAGCACTGTTGTTGTGTCTCATCGTTGGGGCGCCGATTTAAAAAGTGGGGGCAGAATGTGGCATATTGTGTTTTATTTATTTCCAGTTGATACTATTGATACTTACTATGTAAGGGTAATGTCAAGGGTTAATTGGGGGATGTCACTGTAGCCCTATAAGAAGGGGGAGTAGGAGGACTTAGTGATTCGTTGACCTGCTTGGCTCCCCCCCGTTTTCCGGTGAACTTGACCCTCCCGTTGTTGGCTTGGCGTGTGGTTTGGCGTGGTGGATTCAGTAGTGATTGCTGTGAGTGTTGTGCCGTGGTCTGAGGCCTTCATTCATTCTCTGCTTTGCATCGTTGCTGCTCTGTGCTTTGCATCTTCACTATTTTACTGCTTCACAGCTTAATTCCAGAACTGTCACACTGCCAGCTGCTCCTTCTCTTCTGTCGCACCTCCGTGCCAACAGAGATAGATAAACTCCTTTTAAACTGAGTTTAAACATTCTCCTAGCTGCTCCTCCTCTCGTGGTGCTGCTGTTTTCTCCACGTCTTGGCAAAGTCGTGCTGCTGTTTTCTCCACGTCTTGGCAAAGTCGTGCTGCTCTTTTCTCCACATCTTGGCAAAGTCGTGCTGCTGCGCTGTTATAGATTTGTATCCCTTGCGGGTCTGTTAAATCATTTTGTTTGTTTGTTTTAGGTTATTTTCTTTTTTATTGTTTCATTTTTAAGGCACAGTTTCAAGCCTTGTATTTTTTTGGAAATTGTTGATTTTCTTTTGTGTTAAGTTTTCGTTTCTATTTTGTTTGATTATTTGTGTCAATTTTTGGGTTTGGTTAGCGGGTTATATCCTAATTTCGGGCTTGCTCATTTTCTTTTCTTATTATTATTTTTTTTGTCTTATTCTTTGTGTATACTATCCTTATTGATTTTCATTTGTTTATTTTGGTTAATCACAGAGTATTTTTATTTTTATATATATATAACCCATCCTGTTAGTGGGTATTATCCCTCTTATGACCATTAGGGTGTGGTGATTTAATGGGTAGGAGGTAGGCCGTGTCACAAGTCATCATTTATTAATGACATACGTAATATCCAAGCTATTCGGAAATGGCATTTTTTTTCTTCTTTGTGTCCTGATTGGTCAGAGTGATATCATCAGAGGAGGACGGAGAGTCATTCATTCTTTCCAGCAGTGATCTGTACTTTATCTGGCAGAATGTACACTATATGACCAAAACATGTCTTCTGAAATCAAAGTTTCAGTTTTTCTGTATTGCTTAATCACTAAAACCCACTCAAAGGATCAAAACTATCAACTGGTAAAAATCTTATAAATAGTTTCACAAAACTTCCAGAGCCCAAGCCAGAATTTTAAAAAATTATTTAGCAACTTATCTGCAAACTTAGTAGTGTGTATAGTGATGAAGTATATTTAAAATTTTAACATTTATTTTAAAAAGGCATGCCATCCACTAAAAACGGCAATGACATTAATCCTAGGCTCTGTAGGCATTACCCAAAATGTAACATGGCCTACGCATTATCGTAATCATACCCTAGACTTACTTTTGACTCGGAATGTTAGCATAATAAACTTAAATATTCTTCCTCAGACTTTAGCAGTCTCAGACAGCCCCTCCGTATTGTATGTATTGTAAAGGGAAAGTCTTAAGATTGTGGGGAACTGCAGTTCTCTGTGGCTTGTTTACGTTCAAAAGCTCCATGTCTTTTAAGGTGGAAAGGTATGCTTGAGGGGAAAATTGTTTGTATGTGGCTGAAGTTGATCTTGCCTGTAAGTTTACATTAGTAGCACTCTGTTTACTTTCATGTAGTTAGTAGTCTCATGGTTTCAGGAGAAGTGTTTTATCAATTAAGAAAATCATTTCTAAAGAGTCTGCCCCCTTTTTGTCACAGTAGCTGTCTCAGCTCTAAATACTGGATCATGTCTGTAAGGTGGGGATTGCTCTCTCTCTCTCTCTCTCTCTCTCTCTCTCTCTCTCTCTCTCTCTTTCTCTCTCTCTCCCACAACCCATATTCCAACCCCAGCTTGCAAGGCCTCAAGGAAATGGTCATTTGGAGACTTAATTACAGCCAGAATGCTCTTCCTCGCCGAGCACCATGGGTCCAAGGCCAACATGAACAGCCTCAGCCCCACATCACTTCTGTTTTGAATGTTAATGTTGGTTCATTTGAAGTGCACATACCATCTAGTTTCTCACAAAGGAAATGAGGTACCCGTCATTTCTCAAATACTTCAACCATGACTCAACACATGCTATAGTAGCATGCTGGGTTACACCATAAACTTAACCACAGGGGCTAGTTACACATAGCCAGTTCAAGACTAAACTTGTTTAAAGACAGAATTTCAAATTAATTGCAAATAAATCTCTATAAATGGTAGGAATTGTGTCAGGCTACAGTTTCAACTGATAATTTTTTAAATAAATATTAATGACACTACCTATTACATGACACTACCTATTACATAATATATTTACATTTGTGTAATTACATCTGTAAATATTACAAATGTATTTCTGCTACTACAGAAAACATCTGTGAATGAAGAATTAATATTTCAGTTTTTTTAGCTGCTAGAAATTGCTTAATATCTATTCTGACATTATTGTGTATAAGACTGATGTTTTGCAACTCAAGAAATCCTTTGTATTTAAGGGGTTAAAAAACATCATGAGAATTTCCCAGTGCTCTTTTGGGTTCCTGCTCATTTGCCCTGTGGACAGCTCATTAGCACACAGCCCAGCATGGTTCAGGGGGAGTGGGTTAGGCTCCTCCTGTTGGGTGCGCTCTGTCTGCTCCATTGGCCCGCTGCACTTCACTGAAATCCCCATTTACATTCCCTCAGCATGCTTGGCTGGGTCCTTTAATATGCCGCCCTTGCCCCTTCCCTCTCCCATTCTCTATCCCTTCTCTAGCACTATGGCCACGAACAGCCCTCCATCAACTACCCACACCCCCCAAGCCTCCCAAAATCTCAGGACACACACACACACAGGCACACACACACACCCACACTCGCACATACACACAGGCTGACATACTGGAGGGTCTCCAGCTCCATTTTCCGCTAGTCTACTTCCCACATTTCCCGCTTTTTTGTCTTTTTCTTCATCCTTGTTCCTCCTCCCTGGAGAACATGTATTAATAGACTCAGTCGCATTTACAGCTACCATCTGCTACAATACTCAGTCCAATTTCAAATGCGTTAAAACGAATATTGTGGCTAAAAGTATTTAAATATATTGAAAGGCTAGAATACATTATAATAATAGGAGAAATAGTTGTAAAAATTGTGCTTTTAAAGCTATTAACTTGAATTAAAAATGTAATAAAGGTATTATTATTATTATTATTATTATTATTATTAGTACTGCTGCTAGTAAAAACTTTAATAATTTGTAGGCAACATTCCTCCCTTTCCCCAGCTACTGCTTCCAGCTCCTCCGGGGGTATACCGAAGCGTTCCTAGGCCAGTCGAGACATGTAGTCTCTCCAACGTGTTCTGGGTCTTCCCTGGGGCCTCCTCCCTGTTGGACATGCCCGAAACACATCACCAGCAGGGCATCCGGACCAGATGCCCGAAACACCTCAACTGGCTTCTCTCAATGTGGAGGAGCAGCGGCTCCACTCCGAGTCTCTCCCAGATGTACAAGCTCCTAACCCTGTGTCTAAGGGAGAGTCCAGACACCCTGCGGAGAAAACTCATTTCAGCCGCTTTTACCCGCAATCTCATTCTTTCGGTCACTACCCAAAGCTTGTGACCATAGGTGAGGGTTGGAACGTAGATTGAACGGTAAATCGAGAGCTTTGCTTTTCTGCTCAGCTCTCTCTTCACCACAACACACTGGTACAGAACCCACATTACTGCTGACGCTGCACCTATCTGCCTGTCAATCTCCGGCTCCATCTTTCCCTCACTCGTGAACAAGACCCTGAAGTATTTAAACTCCTCCACTTGAGGCTGGTTCTCACTTCCAACCTGGAGAGAGCACTCCACCCTTTTCCGACTGAGTTCCATGGACTCGGACTTGGAGGTGTTGATTCTCATCCCTGTTGCTTCACACTCGGCTGCAAACTGGTCCAGCAAGAACTGTAGGTCCCGGTCCGATGACGCCAACAAGACCACATCATCCGCAAAAAGCAGACATGGAATCCTGAGACCACTACGCCGAGAAATTCTGTCCATAAAAATTATGAGCAGAACCGGAGACAACGGGAAGCCCCGACAGAGTTCAACTCCGACTGGAAACCAGTCGGACTTACTGCCAGCCATATGAACCAGACTCCTGCTCTGTTTATATATGTTTATATTTGTTCCTCCTGGATCTGAGGTTCAACTATCAGTTGGACTCTCTTCTCCAATTCTCTTCTTTAATTCAAATCTATTGAAAAGTAAAATCATGATAGTTGTTTTTAACTAAGTAAAAACTGTAGTATACTTCATGTTAAATTTTAGATCCTGTTTGTGGGAGGCACGATGACATCACAGGTATTGTCTCTATCACATACCCCCAGGGTCTAGGTGGACTGACTATGTAAAAGTGTCTGTAGGCTTGAGTGAATGTGTGATGCACACATTTTGTACCTTTAGGGAACACAACGTTACTCTAAAGCCGCTGTTGTACCTTTAAAGGTACATTTATACAGTTTGTAACTTTATTGGCAAAAATTTACTTGTATAGTAACTTTTTTTGACAGTGTATCATAATTACAGGGAGGCATTATACCTTTCTAGCCCAGACTTGGCATTGGGCATGGTTACTGTAAACTAATGTATAGCTGCTCCAGATAAATAATGCTAAAATTTGAATTATGCGTTAAATAATAATAACTCAATTATATATAGATTACAGTTACCAATAAAGGTCTAAAATGATTCAGGAGCATGTAATCACAATAAGGTTCTGTTTCTCCGTGTGAGCAGTAAATGTGGACATCTTTGAGCAGATAAGGACGTCTTACATCTGACCCTTGCAAAAGAAAGCCCTACTGAATTTGTCTATTGTTGATTAGTCTGTGAATTTTCATTTAAATACCTAATAGAACCAAATGCCATTGCAAGGAGCTGGCTGTCTCAGATAAAAGGTTAATTAAACAGCCAAGACCTGCGAGAATTTAGCATTTTCAGCCAAATAACTCAGTGTTTTATTTTGGAAGATATTACCACAGTGTTGTAATTTTTAAAATATGCTGCTGATTGACAGAAGCCACAAATGGAAACAGTGAAGAATTATGGACTAAACCAAGGTTTACAGTGGAACAGACCAGAATTCTTTATATCATGAGGTCATTGGGTTTGTTGGCTGACAGCTAGTGAGCGATAGATTCCCCCCATATTCTCCCCACAGAGCTAACCCCCACTGCTTTTCAGTAAATGACTGAAGTTCTTTGCACGTGGGATCCTTTAACAGTTTAAAGACATTGACTGACATTTGCATGGGTGATTTATGTTTATTCTCACATGGTATCATATGTGGTTCTTTAGTGATTGCTGACAATTTAAGCTCAACAAAGATTGGGATGATTGCTAATGTTTGGCCTTTCATATTTTAATAGGACCCCCTTCAAAACAAATGTCAAATATATGCAAATCACTCCATTCATGCATAAGCATTACTGGGCTGAGGAAGCCTGTCCTGTGCCCAGTGGCATCTAATTAATTAACCAGACATATATCATAACATATCTTGCATGTTATTAGCAACCTTGACTTTCAATTTCTGTAATATTTTACAAATGAAGATCATCCACTCTCTTTTATTGTGTCACTGATTTTGCAATTTTGCAAAAGAGCTTACGTTATGCATTACTGACCTCAGTTAGTATGCCATTATTATTGAAGGCAATGGTATGTTGTGCAGGACAGATGCCAGTAGGGTTTTTATATCCCAGCTGGGAAATTGAACTGGTTTTTCCACACTCTGCTATTGTCTTGTTTTTGGCATCAGCTGCCAGTCACTCCTCCATAAAATGAAGGTTCTTTCCTGCTCTGAAATTCAGCATCCATGGCCCAGTGTCAAGAAGTGGGAGTCTGTCTCAGAATGCAATAAGCTTTATCATGCACCTGAGCCAGGGCCAAGGCAGGGCAGAAAAATATTTTGTTAATTTTACATGATAAATAATATCTTCTAATCCGCATGTCTAATTATAGAAATTATACTTTAAAAATGTCAAATGATCTGCCAAATAACACAGTCCTTCGCAGGGTGACACACACTCACATATTCACTCACACACTCACACCTACAGACACTTTTGAGTCACCAATCCACCTACCAATGTGTGTTTTTGGACTGTGGGAGTAAACCGGAGCACCCGGAAGAAACCCACGCGGACACGGGGAGAACACACCAACTCCTCACAGTCACCCGGAGCGGGAATCGAACCCACAACCTAAAGGCCCCTGGAGCTGTGTGACTGTGACACTACCTGCTGCACCAACCTGCCGCATAATGCAAATTATTTAATGCAAAAGTCTTAAATCTGGATTTTTTTTTTTTTTTCAGTTTCTAGTCATTAATTTTCAAAAATGAACACAGTATTAGAACCCCAGTGACATTCTGGGCAGTGTCTCAAGAGAAGATTGGCCACATCCTCGGCTGAGTTTCCAGTCCCGCCTATGATGCATCACTTTGGGGATGTGCCTGGCGTATGAACCCCCTTCCTCCAGAGGGGCCAGGAGGATTTCAGCTCATATTGGGTTTGTGAGTATGAGCCAGATCATTGTGCTTCTGTCTGTCTTGGCAGTATAATACCAAGAGACCAAGCATCAGGCACTGTGATGGAAAATAAGACGCAAGCCTTCCGCAGCTCAGTCGTCCCTTCCATGAGTAATAAGAGTTCATGAACAATCATTTGTTTATGCTATCTTGTTATGGGAAGCAGTTCATCTGTAGGGCTGTCTTTCACTGAGCATTATGAGTGAAAAACAGTTTGGTCTCACACAGTGAGTAAGACATGGGACTGTGGTTTAAAAGGCTGCAGTCTAAACTACTAAATAGGTCATGGCCTTGGACACACTTGCTGTGGAGATTTTCTGACATGATGCCTCAGCCATCAAAGGATGGGAGTGGACAATTAGCCTTGCTCTTTCTAAGTAGTAAAATGACCCTAACTCCATTCTGTCCAAAGCAGACATCTAAGATTAAAAAATCCTCCAAGCATGTTAAATAGAAGCTGTTCCTCCAAGCATTTTGAAAACAAGTGATTGCTTTCCAAAAAAGTTCTAGCTTTTACCCTCCTAGCTTGGCAGCATAATGTGACTGTAGGAGGAAAAGTGGTAAAAAAATCAAATTAAAATTGACTTTTTTCACATGGATATAACCTAATTTTGTTTTCATTATTTCATTCATTCATTGTCAATAACCGCTTATCCAGGGTCTTATGGTTTAGAAATTACCGGGAATCACTGGGCGCAAGGCAGGAACACACCAGTTCTTCACCGGGTGACAAACACTCACACACTCACACCTATGGGCACTTTTGAATAGCCAATCCACCTACCAATATGTGTTTTTGGACTGTGGGAAAAAATCTTAGCTTCTTAAATTTTCAAATGTGTCAAATAATTTAATACATAGATGTTTCTCAAAACTGGGATCAGCTGAGCTGAAGTTAAATGGCACCCAAAATCAAAGGCTAAAATTGTTCTTTGAATCATACTTTAAAAGTCCCTAAATGGCTTACTAAAATGTCTCTCAATGGATAATTTTAAATGCATTGTTTAAAATAATGTGTGCTAGCCAGCAGAACCATTAAAAATATATAAAATAAGGTTTGCTGGTTTACTTTTGTTCTAGTCAAGAAACATTTGGTAAGCTATATTTTCAGAAGGTGAGTGTATGAGTGAATGTGTGAGTATGTTTTGCCTTTTGAAGAACTAGCTCCCCTTCCAGGTTGTGTTCCCGCCTTGTGCCCAGTGATTCTGTGTAGGCTCCGGAACCAATGCCACCCTGAACTGGATAAACGGTTACAGACAATGAATGAATGAATATTTTCAGAAGTTTAAATGTAGACCCTGTGAGGAGGGTTGGACATCAAAATGGATGTGAAACAGGGAAACTTCAGGAAGCCGAATCGAAAAAGTAGATGGCTCTGGACCATGTGCATTCTGGATCAACTTTGAGAATGCTGCATAGCCTTTGTGGCGAGACTAAGAGATTATCAAGGAGATCAATCTGGAAGAGGAAATCAGACAATTGGTCCAGCGTAGCATGTATAAGGTTCTCCAACAAACAGGCTTCATTTCAAGTCTAAAACAGAGCCCCCTGGTTCACTGCTTAGACACACAGCTTTAGGAAAACTTTCTAAAATATTTTTCCTAGTGACAGGATCTTTAAGAATGTGGAGGAAATGAAGAAAAAAAATCAGTGCCCTTTATGAGCTGGGCACATCAGTTTCCAAGCTGCTGCTTTTCTGAGCTATTTTTTCCTTGTACAGTTTAAAAGATAGATAAAAGTACACATGCATAAAAGTTAAAAAAAAAAAAAAATGCAGAACACAAAACAGATTAAAGCTGACTCAAAATGACATTCTTGTTGTAGGGAGTATCTAATTGGTCCATTTGGTTTTAACAATGAAGTATATAAGAAATTTTGGGTTGGAGCTTTGTATATCTCATGTTGACAGATACCTCATTATTAACTTCTTCACCATTCTCACAGATGTATTACATTCAGCTGTATAGGAATCTGGCAGGAGGAAAAACAGCACCATCAAAAACAGCTTGGAAACTGGTAAGTATCCAGATCACAGAGGGTGTTGCTTTTCCTCTCATTTACTCCATGCCATATTCTGCTGAGGTTAAACTGTACTAATGTGTTGATCTGATTCCAGATTTGTGGTGGGAAAATGATTCAGTGGGAGGAAGGCATAATAAAGAGTGAGAAACCTTCAAAAAATGTATGCAGGTGTACTGTGTATACTTACTGTCTTAAGAAAAACATGTGTCTCCACAATAGTAATTTTATAGGGCAACGAAAAAACCTTCACTTTAATTCACCATTAATTTAAACCAAAATTATTCCAAGTTATTTTGACATTCTATATTGATCCATTCATCATGAACTTTTCTTACATTGTGAATGACAGATTCTGTGTTTAAATAATGTAGTAAACTAATAAGCCACAAAAATGGAGATGCATGATTTCTATTGACAGCAATGTAAATGTCAAGGTCCATATGGATTTTTATTGCCATGAACACTTATACTTAACAAACTGGGTCTCAGAGTAACACACATAGAGAATGCATATACAGAAAGTTGTTGGAAACGAAAAAAGAAAAAAACTGAAATAAAGCCCTTCATATTCAACCTCAATTCAAGACCCAGTGCTAAATCACTGGCCTGAGCCACAGAAAGAGAGAGAGAGAGAGAGAGAGAGAGAGAGAGAGAGAGAGAGAGAGAAATAGATTTAGAATGGGAGGAATGGAAATAAAGAAAAAAGGAGAGAGAAGAGTGTTGAGAGGGGGTTGTTTCATACAACAAAAGATCTTTTCCTCTCAGCGCTGCTCCATCTTTTCACAAGCCCACATAGTTCACCCTGCTCCATGGAGACTGGCCTTTGGACAGATTTTCTGAGAAACGCCAGCTCCAAGCTACACTTGTGGACCACTGGAAAAGTATGGAGTATACTTTCCTCATAGTGATTGAACTCAATTATGATTTATTATTTTTTAGGAAATGTTTAATTAATTTAACAATTAGAATATTTACATCATGTGGCTCATTTTGATAATATTGAAAAAGGGCATTGTTTCAGAAATGGAGGGGCATGATTAAAAGGTGTTGACAGTCATTTGAGTCAGTTATGATACTTGCAGAAATATAATCTTACGAAGTCATCATTGAAGATCACTGAACATAAAATAACATTTAATTCCCATTTATTTGTGATATATATATAGATATATATATATGTATGTATGTATATATATATATATATATATATATATATATATATATATATATATATATATATATATATATATATATATGTATACCTATTCATTTTTAACATGACAGTTAATTTTATCTGTGCTGTAGGGATTCTGCTACCCAAAGGAATTTAAGTCAGGTGAAATAATTGTCACCTGACCTGACAGGCTTTGCCTTTATCTTCAAAAATGTAATTTCTTTTGCTTTATTCTTTTTTAAATAAATGCTTTCATTTATCATTCAAAATTGTGTGATTGTGTTTGGTCTGGGAATGTCACTTGAGGTAGCAAAATGTTCAGAAAGTGTAAATGTAGAGTTTAACAAAAACATTAACAGACATAAGAGCCACACTACCAGTAAACAAAAGCATAGCAGCAATCATTGAAGGATAATAAGGCACACAGTCCTCTGAGAAGACAGTCCTGCTCTGAAAAAGGGAAGGCTTACAAAGTTCCCCAAATCTGAGCTTATTTTGATTTGGAAAATGGCCTTGCAGTGAGTGCCAAGAGTGTGCTCAAATTATTGCATGAAGTCAGTATTTACAGCAAAACTACTAACAAGCAGCTGCATCTGCACCAAATTCTATACTAAAATTTGCATGAAGAGAAAGAAACCTAATAAATACAGACACCTACATCTGTGATAAAACTATTATATACTGGTTTGAATCAGATGGGTTTCAGCATGTTTATAGTGGACTAAGCCAGGAATACTACAGTGACTGCATAGTGTCAACTGTGAAACATGGGGTAGGTTATTTGTTATTTCTGGGCTTAATAAGTTCAGCAGCGACTTGATTTGTATAGATGACACCGTACATGCTAAAGTGTGCCTGTGAATACAAGTAGTTGTCTTGCAACTGGAAAAAAAGTAAATTTTTGAAGATAGAGGCAAACCCTGTCAGGTCAGGTGACAATTATTTCACCTGACTTAAATCCCTTTGGGTAGCAGAATCCCTACAGCACAGATAAAATTAATTGTCATGTTAAAAATGAATATGTATATATATATATATATATATATATATATATATATATATATATATATACACTCACTCACACATACACAAACACAGAAACGTAGAAACATAGACCACAGACAAGGAAAACTTGGGAAAGATAACGAGAGGGCAGGGAACGGGAACAAAACAAAACAAAGGAACCAAGAAAACACAGAAACAGCAGGAAGTGTGACAGAAGCTCCACTGTCAAACATGCAACTCTACCCCCCTCACCACAAAACATACTGGACAGGAGCAGAGAATAGACAAAACAGGGGAACGAAAAGGTAATTGGACAGGCAAAACAAAAAGAGGGACAACGGACTGGAACAGAGACTAGACAGGAGCGGAAATAGGAAACAAAGGGGAACCAACAGGAGAGGAAACAGGGGATTGGACACTGGACAGATACTGAGACTGAATAGGAGACTGGATATAGGAACAGGGACCATGACATTAACAGGGACTGATACAAACAGTGACAGGAACAGGGACAGAGAACAAGGTGGAAACAGGCACACGGACACAGACAGAAACAGGAACAGACTGAGGCACAAGGTCCCAGGACTGGTATGAGTCAGAGGAACAGTCTGAGAAACCAGCCTAGGCATAGTCTTGGGAGTGAGCCTCAAAGTTCTTGGGGCTGTCTCAGGGACACAAACATGAGTGGCGGGAGCAGGGGAACAGGGGAGGCCGGGACAGCGGATGCAGGAACAGGGCACCATCACTGGAGCAAGAGCTGTGCATTGCATGTTCATTGGAGCAGGGGCAGCAGGGGGCCCTGCAACAATGCCCACAAAGGCAGGGGCTTGGGCTGCTTGAAGGGTAAGTGATGATCAAAGGGCACGTGCTGGAACTGTTGAGGGTTCAGGAGGTCCAATGGGTGCATTCATGAGGTCCATAAAGTAATTTGACCAAAGTTCTTTGTGATATGTTTCCCTGTTAGCAGGGCTAACATTACCAACCCTCAACACATCCCAAAATTATCCCAGTCCTTGAAGGGGCAGTCATCCAGTGAGGGGAAGGATCCAGCACGTTGTCATCACTGGCTACATCGGTTTCAGGTTGCGGAGGGTGCTGGTTCCTTCTTCGCATACCCAGAGGGTGATCCAGAATCAAGGACACTCACTATGTCCATTATAAGCAGTCTAGTCTTCTGTCCCGGTTGACGGGATGATGGAGGCGGACATAAATGCAAGTAACCAAAAACATAAAAACCCAAAACCCAAACACAACATAAATTCTGAATGTAAACACAGGAAGGATGAGAAAACAAAAACTTAGAATATAAAGAACTAAACTAGAACAAAAAGGAAATAACAATAAACTTGGGCAAACCTACTCAAACAAACACACAAACACATTTCCATAAACGGAATACCAGCCAAAAGAGCACTGAGAACAAGGTGGAAATATATATATGTATATATACAAGGAAAACAAAAAGAACCAAAAAACACACAGGAAGTTTGACAGTGACAATATATCTGCATAGATTTATTGTTTACAAGTCTTATGACAAAAAGGATTAGAGCCATCATAAACAAATGTAGAAAATTTAAATATGTCACTAGTGATTAATCAGTGCATTTTGGAACGTCATATATGTAGATTTGAACTTTAATGGATATAAAATGAATATGTATACTTATAAAGGATATATAAAATATGAAATTGATGTTAAAAAATGTGTAGATAATAAGATGTTTCCAATGTGACTTAGAAATGGCAGAAACCGTGTAAGAACATTTTCATTTATCAATCCATATATGTTCTGAAATAAAAAATCAGCTCATGAATACGTAAGCATTTTTTAAATAATATGTTTTAGTTTCGCAGTAGAAACACAGATTGTTTCATGTTCATGTAAAATATGAATTGAAAACATGATGCAATTAATCTGCATTTATTTGTCATTCCTTAACCCTAAATTAGAAAAAAATATATATTAAAAGGAAAAAAATGTGTGTTTTTAATTTAAAAACAAATGTGGATTTAGCAGATTGATTCACATGAGTATAAAAGCTAAATTTTTGCCCATCCCCCATGTTTCCTTTAGCTGAAAGTCCCTTCCCATACTCACTGACTCACACATTAACAGCCATGATAAATACAAATCTTTACTTGAGCCACCATGTCCCCTTTTGTCATCGCCATTCTTAAGCCATTAGCCCACTCTGTTTGCTCTCCATTATCATCAAGCACATTGGCAGCTGACACAATGAATAAAATGAGTCAGCTGTTCCATCATCTATTGTGGGATTCAGTTAGTGAGCTTCCCCTCTGATAGCTATCAAGCAGCTTTGTCGATTTTAATATTAGCTCACTCTCCCACCCACAGCGTGGACTACCTTGATAAACAAGCTGTGTTTGGGTCATCAGGATTCATTTGATTGTTTTTATAGACCATCTGTCTATAGCCTGTTAATGGGCTTGGTTTTAAAATTAGATTGATATAATGAAAAGAGATTTTAAAAAGAGATTAGCAGTAGGCTACTGAGTGGCAAGAGTGAAAATCGCAATGTCATACTACAATGATCAATCGGATTCCAATATTGTCTGCTGCTTTTGCAACCCAAACACCTCAAGGTTCAATCTGGTGTGCTCTAAGAAATGTCTGCCTTCTCTCTATAACACAGAAAAATGCTAACGGACATGAATCTGTTAGCTAACATATACCAGAAGTGAACAGAATATAAGATTTCCTCCAAGCATTATACAAGCATTGTACAAGTTATACTTACCAATCACATGTTAACTGCATTTAGAAAATAAGTGGTAGCTGGATTTACATATCTTGGAGCAAGTATGTGCTAGCTTTCACACTTCTAGCATTCTTTGACTGGGGAAACCAAGCAAGGATGTGAAAGGCTGCAGTTAAATAAAGGCTGCAGTGTATTGTAATAAATAAAAATAAAAAAATAAAAAAAATTTAAAAATGATAAACTATGTTGTAAAATTTTATTTTGTAAAGTTTATTTTGATAGTTAATTATAATTGTTTTATTTCTTTAAATAAATAAATTCCTTTAAATGGGAACTAGTAACTATGACAGACCTACTTCATGTCTGAGCTTTACTGCTGAATGAACATTTAAATTAAATTCAATTAAATTTATTGTAAATGTTGTAGCTTTCTTCATAACTGTAAATAAGAGTTTTGGCTCATTCTTTAATTGTTCTCCAGTTCTCTGGTTCCATCTGTCCCCTTTTATGTCTTTTTATTTTCTTCACTGTGACTGGGGCCCAACTTTTTTTTTTTTTTTGTATAAATCCCAAGTCTGGTGTGTGTGTTTTCCTGTTTTAAAACACAAATTCCCCATTGTTCAGAAATGTGTAAAGCCTCTTTAATGCTCAGAGAGAAGCTTACACAGAGCCGAGTCACGTCTCACTGGGATTTAGGCAAAGATACAAAGGGCAATGGGCTGTACTGAGGTCTCTCTTCCTCTTTCATTCTCCATCATTCACTTATATTTACTATCGTTTTAATTCATGGACCTAATCAGCTCTACAATATCAGCCCCAGAGCTGAATCTGTAAACTGTGAGACCACACATTCTCCTCAACTTGTCTTCAAACTTAAAGCATTGGAATTAGATGCAATGGACCAAATCAGTATTTAAAATGAGTTTTGAAACATTTAAAATGTATGATTAATATCAGACTTTTTTTTTTTCATTTTAATCAGAGCTGATTAAAATGATACCTGCCCATCCAATATTTTTTCTAATAAAATTAATGTGATTAATATGTAGTTTGTTTCTCCATTCCTGCAGTAATTTCCTCTACTCTTATGGGAAGGCTTTAGAATAGATGTCAGATTATTTTTGTCCAAATTTGCTGTTATTCAGTCACAAGAGGTATTAGTGAGTTCAGGTACTAAAACAAAGCAATTAACTATATGGAGTGTTCACAAACTTTTGGACAAATAGTATGCCTGGGAATAAGGAGTGGTATATCTGAGAATGGGATACCCTGAGAATGCAGTAATTTGTGCTGTTTCTATTTGCTTGATTATGTTTTATTTGCCTGTTGTGATTTGTGAAATAGACATGATGATTATTTAGGTCCATATTGAGTTTTAACATTTCTGGCATTTAGCAGACACTCTTATTCAGAGAGTCATTCTGTTGGTCAAGTCAAACTCTTGAGAAAATTAATTAGCCCCGTGAGTAAGGATACCTGGAAGTCCATACAAAACGAATGTGAAATGGACAAAAGTTTTTGAATACCTTTACTCCCAGCATTTTTCCTGAGATCAAAGATTTCATAGGTAGTTTTACCCTTTTTATACTGTAACAAGAGCTTCTGCTCTTATGGGAGAGGTTTAGACTTTTTTTGGGGGATGTGATGGTATTCAGTCATACAAACATTAGTGGGGTCAGGATGTTGGGTAACTAATTCTGGATGACAAACTCCACTCCAACACACGCGAGAGTCTAGAAACATTAACATTCTTAGTTGATAATCATTTAAATACACTAGAAATCTATTAGTTTCTCTAACAACCTTATACCAAGTACACTGCAAACCTGAATAATTTATCAGAACTCAAAAAGTAAATAAGTGCAAATGTCAGAAGTATTCATACAACTAAAAATATATGCATTTCTGGTACATTTAACTAATTAGTTTTAGGTATTTTAATTAATCGAAGGTTATCTAAACTTATTGTGTAAGTGTTCTTCTAACCTAACCATAAATTCAATCATTCATTGTCTGCAGCTGAGTACCAGTCCATCGCAGGCAGAGGTGAGTAGTAACGCACTACATTTACTCCGTTATATTTATTTGAGTAACTTTTTGGATAAATTGTACTTATAAGGGTAGATTTCATGCAGCATACTTTTTACTTTTACTTGAGTACTTAAGTAAGAAGCGGTACTTTTACTCCATTACATTGAGCTGCATTCTGTTCATTACTTGCTACTTATTTTTATCAATCTGTCCAATGCACAATCTCTTTGTTTTGTTATGTTTTGTCGAGACTTCCAACAGAAGTCTTGTTACATGACCATCTCACCAATCAAATGTAGTTGCTAGCGTCGTTTGACTCCGTTTCACCAATCAAACAGAGCCAAGCCATCACATGACCGCACACAAAATCCCCGCAGCAAACACAGGCTGAAAAGAGCACAGGCGTACAATACAATGGCAGAGACAAGGTAATCTCTGCCTATTGAGCCATTTGTTTTGTCAGTGTACATGTAAATGCACAGAACGTCAGACACATAGTTTATGGTTTACATAAACTTATGTTCAAACTGCCTTTTTTTTTCTTGTTCTTGTTTATGTAACTTCAACCTATTGAGCCCATTGTTTTGTTATCAAGTTACTGTGGCTTAATTTATTTTATTTTATAATTTATTGTTCTAGTTGTTTAAGAGATATTCTCTGGCTCTGTATTTGTTCATTGCTGTTTTATATGTTTGTGCATTCAGTTGTATTATTTGACGTACTGGTTATTAAACTTAGTACTTGACTATTTTTTCACTTATTACTCAAGTAATTAATTGGTTGATTCTTCTTACTTTTACTTGAGTCATGTTATTATAAAATTACAATACTCTTACTTGAGTACAACTTTTGGCTACCAACCTCTGATCAAAGGGCACCACACGCTCACACCTATGGCAGTGAGCCCATAACCCCAAGACTCTGGAGCTGTGTGACCGCAATGCTACTTGTTGCACCACCACCCCTCTCACTGAAATAAACAGATGAACCTGTCCACATGAAATTCCGCATTGAACCTCAAATGATCTGCCATCTTGGCTGAAAATTGCTGCATACTGGCTCTTCGTCTGAGTTTTCAGACGTTATGCCCCATAAACTCATAACATTGGGTTAAATCAATCATATGCAGCTATTTTTACTTTAAACCACAAACAGGGCTATTCTAAACCTGAACTTTACAGTTTCACAAACTCAGAAAAGAAACTGTTTGATAATTGTGTGCAAATTTTCTGTATATCTTAAGTTAGAATCAATACAGACCTGAGTGGGTGATTCAGAATTTGTGGGAAATTTTGTCAAAAGTTTTGAGGGGGGGGAAAACAACAATGCCTTCTGGTGGTGGTGGGTGGGGAGTGGGATTCCTGGGCATCCAACAGCTGGCCATGTGCTGCTGATTAGTGCCGAGGAATTTAACACAGCAAGTGAAACAAAAAGCATGTGGTAGCCTCAGCATGTGAGATAGTGTGTCACGTCCAAGCTAACATTGTTACTAGTGTATTTCTGTTGGAAGCTTAAATGGAAAGATGGCCTCTTTGAGGAAGCTCTAATCTCTGAAGCATTACATCACAGATAGGTTCATTTTTTATGAATGAATGATGTGAACAGATTCCGTATCATGCTCTCTAAAATGTCTTTGCAATATTACAGTGCACTATAAGACTCTATGAGTCCCAGATGGTGGAACAAGCTGCCTACCTCCACCAGAGCAGCGAAGTCCCTCGCCGTTTTTAAGAAACTCCTAAAAACTGAGCTCTTTAGAGAACACCTGCATTAGCCAATATAACTATCTGATGCATATAGACATACTCTTTTAATGTTGCATTGTTTTAACTTATAGATTTTTGTACTATCAATATATATATTATAGTACTAAAAACTGAATGCAATGATGTGGAGGTGCCAGCATCTAATATTATATTCAGAATAAAACACAAATCACAGATCAAAAGTTTAAACTGAGAGAATGTATAATTTTAAGGGAAAAATATGTTGTTTCAAAATTTCAGGGCGTCAACAAATCCAAAAAAAGTTGGGATAAGGCCATTTTTTACCACTGTGTGGCATCCCCTTTTCTTCTTACAACACTCAGACGTCTGGGAACAGAGGAGACCAGTTTCTCAAGTTTAGAAATAGGAATGCTCTCCCATTCATGTCTAGTACAGGCCTGTAACTGTTCAATCTTGGGCCTGTCTTGGGCCTTCTTTGTCGCACCTTCCTCTTTATGATGCACCAAATGTTAAGGTGAAATATGTGGACTGCAGGCTGGCCATTTCAGTACCCAGCTCCTTCTCCTACGTAGCCATGATGTTGTGATTGCTGCAGAATGTGGTCTGGGATTATCTTGTTGAAAAATGCAGGGTCTTCCCTGAAAGAGATGATGTCTAGATGGGAGCATATGTTGTTCTAGAACCTGAACATAGTTCTCTGCATTAATGGTGCCTTTCCAGACATGCAAGCTGCCCATGCCACAAGCACTCATTCAGCCCCATACCATCAGTGATGCAGGCTTCTGAATGGAGCGTTGATAACAACTTGGGTTATCCTTGTCCTCTCTGGTCTGGATAACATGGCGTCCCAGTGTTCCATAAAGAACTTCAAATCGTGACTCATCTGACCACAGAACAGTCTTCAATTTTGCCACACTCCATTTTAAAAGATCCCTGGCCCAGTGCAAACGTCTGAGCTTGTGGAGCTTACTTAGAAATGGCTTCCTCTTCGCACTGTAGAGTTTCAGCTGGCAACGACGGATGGCACGGTAGATTGTGCTCACTGACAATGCTTTCTGGAAGTATTCCTGAGCCCATTCTGTTATTTCCTTGACAGTGGCATTCCTGTTTGAGGTGCAGTGACGTTTAAGGGCCTGGAGTAGCCAGTAGAGTTTTACGGCCTTGACCCTTACACACATGATATTATGCACGGTTGATGATGATAACTTAAAAGTCTTTGCTATTTTACGCTGGGTAACACCATTCTGGTATTGCTGCATCTTTCTGCGCAACAATGGTGGAATTGGTGATCCTCTTACCATCTTGGCTTCAGAGAGTCACTGACACTCTGAGAGGCTCTTTTTATACCCAATCATGTTGTCAATTGACCTAATTAGTGTTAATTGGTCTTCCAGTTGTTCGTTATATGCTCAATTTCCTTTTTCCAGCCACTTATTGCTACTTGTCCCAACTTTTTTGGGATTTGTTGACACTGTGAAATTTTGAATCAACATTTTTTCCTTTAAAATGTTACATTTACTCAGATTAAACTTTTGATCTGTCATCTATGTTCTATTATGAATAAAATATTGACATTTGCCATCTCCACATCATTACATTCAGTTTTTTTTATTCACAATTTGTTTAGTGTCCCAACTTTTTTGGAATCCGGTTTGTAAATGAAATAATGTAAAGTAAAGTATGAACTATACAGTGTTACATTTCATTAGTAGACTGTATTGGACTCTACAGTACTACAGTTCACTAGAAAACTCTGTGAACTGCACAATATTACAGAATGTTGAATTACAGCTACGCCTTCAGTTTGGGCCAAAAGCAAGCATAAAACCTACTTTCAGTTATGCTAATTTCTGGCAATTCATTGGCATTTCAGGTAACAGTAGATTATAAACAATTTTTAGATTAAAGTTCCAAATTAAACAACTGACATTGACATATATGTTACATTGTTTTATTTTGTTTGATTTGTTTTTTATAGGGATATATTCAGTAAAGAGCTCTGGCAACACAACATACCCATGTTTAAAAAGTCTAGAAAACAGGACACAAGCACAGCAATCAGAGGCATGTGACAACAAAAGGAACATGAGGGCATGATGTGACAAAGTAGATGGCTAAGAAAACACAGAACACATGGAAATAAAAACACAAGGAAGATACAACAAGAAATTAAACAGAACATAGCAGGACGTAAGGACAGAAACATAGTGCCTGCAACTGCATTTCATTTGTAACACCAGCAAATAATCTACAGCTAAACCTCATACAGCCAGTGATGTATCTATTTTTGCTTGTGAAAAAGATCTTGTCCTTTGTAAATGAACATATGACTGGCTAAAGTCAGATCAGGGTGGCACTAGTGCTGAGCGATATTGATTTACTTTGTTTCATGATTAATTTTTGCTCAATAACGATAATAAGTTTTGGGTAATTGAGCTCAACAAACCTTTCTATTCTCGGTAAGCACAACCAGCTGCATGCTATCAGGCACGTATACTCATCCTATTGCAGTAAATGAACATAGGCGACTGCATGAACTTGACAACTTAAACAAGACTATAATTGATTTAATTCAAGTGCTTGATTGTATTTATTAATTATGTTATTGTCTCCTGTTTACTTTGTTTTGGGGTGTATTTTGTCTGGTATGGAATCTACTGTCAGAACTCAAGCACAGAAACTTTTCCTTGTGCTGTTTAAACTGTCTTCGCACAAATTGGGTTTTTCTTCACTCAAAATGTTTCCTTCCGGGAAATGTTTTCTCATTTGCAAGAGCACTTTGTTGCCTCGTGTGTTTTTTCCTCACACGAAATTGTTTTCTCCACTGGCGAAAAACTTATCATGACGGCGATATCGCCCAGCTCTAGGTAGTTTAACGGGTCCTGGAGTCTGTGTACTGTCTGTGAGGAGTTTGGTGTGTTCTCCCTGTGTCTGTATGGGTTTGCTTAGAGTGCTTGTGTTTTCTTCCACAGTCCAAAAATACTCATTGGTAGGTGGATTGGCTACTCAAAGGTTTATCTGTGTGTGTGTGTGTGTGTGTGTGTGTGTGTTCCTGCATTTGCCCAGTGACTCTCTTTAGGCTCCGGACACACTGTGACCATGACCTGGATTAACAGGTCGCAGAATATGAATGAATGAATGAATGTATGAATGATGCCAGGCCTTCAGTCCAACCCATGAAACAAATAAGAGAGTTAGTTTGCCTTTATCTGCTCAGATACAGTGGGATTTTTTCTTGATCTATGACATTTGATTATCACATTTTTAACCCTTTTGTTTCCAACAAACACTTAAAAATGAGGTAAGAATATTTTTTAAATCTTAGTTTCATTCCTATGAAATAAAAATCAACTTAAATAAAGCAGAGATTCTTAAGTGCCATTAATCAACACACTCATAAAACCATGCATTTTACTCATTGTTAGACTGCCTGAACTGTAAAGTACACAGGTACTCGTCTATGCTGTATGAAGATGTAATGCTTTTTGGCTGGATGAGTAAAAGTGAATGTGGCTGATAGGAAGTATAACCAGGCTGGCTTTAAGTAAGGATGAGAGGAAGAAGTGTGGGATCTTTTAGGGAAATGGTAGGAGAAGGGGAAACCAGTTGGTAAAATTCTTATCTACTTACTTTCTACTTGCTTGAGTTACGGGTGACCCTATACCTACGGACGACCAGAGGCTGCTTATTTTTACAGTTTGAAATATGAAACAAATATGGCATTGCTCTGGGATCAGATGAATTCAGATATCAGCACCAGCTGGGAAGCCATTCCTATAATTCCCCTTCTCTGGACACAGTACCTCATTTTCTCAGTCACTTACAGTGAGTTAAAGCCCACCTTTATGTTGTAGGCTTACGCAAAAAAACTCATGTGGCCTTGTTAGAATGCCTGTATGTGTGTGTGTGTGTGTGGTCTCAGCTCTGAGTCTCAGCTCTGACTTGTCAATTCATTTGTTGTAGCATTTCCTGAGATTATGTACCTCAGGAATGCTTTATGAGCCTGAGGAAGTGATGTGAGTAAATGTTCAGGGTATTTTTATAGCTGACGTCTGTGTCTGAGGAGGTGCTAGATTCCTCTCTCTCTCTCTCTCTCTCTCTCTTTATTTCTTTCGCTCTCTCTCACTCTCCCTCTCTCCCTCTCCCTGCATAGTCTGGAAATTAGGCTGCACCTGAACTTCCAGACATTGCAGGTTTCAATTTATCATGTGGCCTACACTGCAGACCTTCCAGGGGACTAATACAAAGTGAAAATGGGTTTGTGCCCCCAAACTTAAGACCAAAGGCAAAATGCACCACAATGTGAAAAATGAAGTAGGTTTTGGAGTTAATTTGAAGTGTTTGTGAGAACTGAATTGAAGTAAAATGTACTTCATGTTTAATCATGTTTAATCTAAAAAAATAATAATAATTGGCTATGTGTTGGCTCATATGGATTTAAAATACTGTGCCACTGAAGGGTTTTATTGTGTTGATGTTGTATGTAAAATGTTTTACATAATGGCTTTTACTTTGTATTTGTGTAATTTCTTTTATTGAAACTCTGTGTTTCTCCCATTCTTGGCCAGTACTCCCTTGTAAAAGATATCTCAGTGGTATATATACATGATTAACTAAAGGTTAAAAAAAAAAATATATATATATATATATATTTTTTTTTTTTTGTTAATGATATATATTTATATATATATCAAATAGCTTATTACCAAATTCATTTTTATGCTAAATTGTTGTTCCATTAAAGAGGTCATTAATATATTTCTACCAAACATTTCATTAATACCAGCTTATTTTACTTATTCCAAAAGTTGGTGGACACCTTTTATTACAATTGAACACATTTTAAGGTCCTTTCACTGCAGATAAACATATTTAACTATGCAATGAAAGCTCCTGTGTGTGTTCTAGAGTAGCTGCACATGAGCTTAAAGTCACCCAGCTCAATGCTAAGCATGACTACAGGGTACCACCATCTAATACCTGTAGGATGAGTTGGAGTTGTTAGTGAGCCAGAAAAAAAAATCATCCAGCATCAGTGCCTGACAGAGACCTTCTAGACTACCTTGTTTTGGGGCACAGCTGTACCCCTCTGTTCACCAGTCTTTCATACAAATTCATAACAACTGTGACTGTGGTGGTACAATTTGCTGTAAATGTGGTGGTGTGGTGTGCATTTGTTTCTTCCTCTGACACACACATGTGGTTCATTGAAAATGTGAGAGAACTGTATAATTATTGACATTCTGCAGTTCATAATTTGATAGGACATTGTCTAGAATTGAATGATTAATAAAAAACAGATTGTGGGGAAACACTGTTCCCTCTGGTTTGTTTAAGTTTAGAAGATCTTCATCTTTTAAGATTCATGATTCAAGAGGCTTTATTTTCATTTCAACTATATACAGAGTACACAGTGAAATGAAACAACGTTCCTCCAGGACCACGGTGCAACACAAAACACGAGTGCAGACAGAAACACAAATATATCACAGTATAAGTGCACACAAACGGACAGTACAATATATTGCAGACAAAAATGTGCTATGTTAACTGTAGCAGATTTGCACAGCAGTCTTCACAATAGCAGCCAAAGAACAGTAATACAGTACAGGAGGTAATGTGTGAAATTATGCAGTGTGCAAAAATGAGCATATATTTGTGCAAAAAAACGTCCAGGTCACAGTGTGAGGTTGTAAGGTAAGTGCAAAAATAACTTATCACTTTAACTGGGATAAGTGGTTGGTGATTGTCAGTTCAGACTCTGGAGCTGAGGAGTCTGATGGCTTGTGGGAAGAGGCTGTTGCAGGTACCTTCTTTTCGACAGCAGGAGAGAGAACAGTTGGTGTGAGGGGTGTTTGGGGTCATCCACGATGCTGGTTGCATATTATTTTGTTGTTGTTTTGTTTTTTGATTTTTTTACTTGCCATTTAATTACACTGGGACTTCGTGAACACATTACACTGGTTGTTAATACACTAACAGAGCTAAAAAAAAAATGGTGGTGTCACGCCTACATCTCAGGACTCAAATTCCCAGAATGCACCTGCCAGTCACATGACTACCTACCGGTCTCCCTCACCAGAGTTCTAATTACTCACACCTGTCTGTCTCCCTATATATACCTCACTCTGAGAACTGTTCCCTGCTGAGTATTGTTTTGGTTCTCCCATGCATACAACGCGTTTCCTTGTACTTTGTCTGACGGACTCCTGTTGCCTACTTCCTGCCTGTGTACCCGATTTACGTCTCCTGTCTTGTCCCCATTGGTATTGTCTGCATTCTCTGGTTTTTGAACTCTGCCTGTTTTTGACTACGATTTTTGTCCATCCTCCGAGGTACTGTTTGCTCCTGTTTTTGAACTTTGCCTGCCTTGTGATTACCCTTTTGGATAACGACATTAAACAGACTGTTAACTGTTCCGCGACTGTCAGCTTTCTGTTATGTCCTGACAAAATACTCGGCCAACATGCAGACAGCGGACACAGATGCCGTCAGAACGGCTATCACTAGTCAGGGCCAGATGCTAGGTCAACACCAGCAAATGTTGGATAGTGTGACTCAATCAGTTAATTCTCTCGCTCAACAACAACAGAGTCAACAGCTCCAGCTGAAACAAGTGTTGGAGAGCGTTAACGCCCTTGTAGCGCGTATTCCTGCTCCTAGCCCTAATCCCAGTCCTCCTGTAGCGTCTGTCAGTTTGAACTCTCGTTATCCTGTCAGTAAACCGGAGATGTTTGAAGGCGATCCGGCCAAATGTAGCGGGTTTTTATTGCAATGTTCTATATTTTTTGAGAATTCTCCTCCCAGTAATGACCAGGCAAAAATCGCCTTTTTGGTCTCCCGTCTGTCTGGTAAAGCACTTGAGTGGGCCACCGCTATTTGGAACAGTATAGTCAGTAACACGTATCCCGAATTTGTCAATACTTTCCGGGAAGTGTTTGACCATGCTAATGAGGGACGTTCTTGTGGTGAGATCCTTCTCACTCTTAAGCAAGGAGCCCGAACAGCTGCCGATTATGCGTTAGAGTTTCGGACTATTGCTGCTGGTAGTGGCTGGAATGAACCTGCGCTCATTAATGTTTTTCGTAATGGTCTAAATCCAGAAATACTCACGGAACTGGCTTGTCGAGATTACGGATTGACTTTAGATCAGTTAATTTCTTTATCCATCCGCCTGGACCAACTCCTACAAAAACGTCCTCGACCACCGTGTAAGAGACAAGAAGTTGTCAAGCGTCAATCCGCTCCTGGTTTTCTATTTCGCCCGGTACAAGGTCAAGCTCCCTGTCCTAATCCTCCTTCGGATCCTATGCAATGTGATAATATGCGACTTTCTCATGAAGAACGCCTTCGTCGTCTCCACGGTGGACTATGCTTATACTGTGGAGGATCCGATCATATTCGTCGTGATTGTACACGCTTACCTCCACGAGTCCGGACTCAAAACCTGGAGAGGAATTTTCGTGCTAACTTGGTGAGTGTACCCACAAAAGGGTTAATATCAAAATCTTTTCTCATACCTGTCAAAGTGTACTGCCAAGGAACTTCTTTTGTCGTTTCAGCGCTAATAGATTCTGGAGCTGAAGGAAACTTCATTCAACAATCCCTCGTTACCCGGCTGGGAATTAAGACAAAACAGTTGTGCAGACGGATCCAAGTCCGAGCTTTTGATGGCCTTCCCGTTGGAGGAGATTTCATCTCACAAGAGACAGTTCCTGTTTGGTTCCAGACAAGTTTCTTGCATCACGAGTGGCTTTCGTTCTTGGTATTACCCAAGGCGGATTTTCAGATTATCTTAGGACTACCGTGGTTAGAAATTCATAACCCAGCTATCTCATGGAGCCAACGCGAAATCACATCCTGGTCATCCTTATGCCACACAAACTGTTTAGCCCTTAAAAACATTTCTATCCATTCCACTTCAGTGGAGAGTCCAGATTCAACCATGTCAGTAGAAATTCCTCCCGTTTATTCCCAATATTTAGAAGTTTTCAGTAAAACAAAAGCTACTAAACTACCCCCGCATAGGCCATATGACTGTGCGATAGAACTTGTTGAGGGTGCTACCTTACCTAAATCACGTATTTATCCTTTGAATTTAGAAGAAGAAAGAGTCATGGAAGAGTACGTCAAAGAAGCTTTAACACAGGGGTTTATACGTCCATCAAAGTCTCCTATATCTTCGGGTTTCTTCTTTGTCAAAAAGGACGGTGGATTAAGACCATGTATAGACTATCGTGCTCTGAACGAGATCACCAAGAAATTTGTATATCCTCTACCCCTTATTCCAGTTGCATTAGAGCAACTTAGAGGTGCTACCATCTTCTCCAAGTTGGACCTTCGTAGTGCATACAATCTAGTGCGAATTAAGGAGGGTGACGAGTGGAAAACAGCTTTTAGTACTACCAAGGGACATTATGAGTATTTGGTAATGAGCTATGGGTTGGTAAACGCTCCATCTGTGTTCCAGGAGTTTATCAATGACATTTTTAGGGACATGTTGGGAAAATTTGTAATTGCATACATTGATGACATTTTGATTTACTCTCCAGATGTTAAAACTCATGTAAAACAGGTCAGTCAAGTGCTTCAGCGGTTAAAGGAGAATAACCTTTTTGTCAAAGGAGAGAAATGTGAATTCCATCAACAAACCATTTCATTCTTGGGATATGTTATCAGTGTGTCGGGTATAGTCATGGACGACCAGAAGGTAGAGGCGGTCGTAAACTGGCCAGTCCCAACTAACGTGAAGGAGCTTCAACGCTTTTTAGGGTTTGCGAATTTTTACAGACGGTTTATCAGAAATTTTAGTTCTATTGCAGCCCCACTTACTGCTTTACTAAAGGGTAGTCCTCATCGTTTGTGTTGGTCTGCTCAGGCCCAAGGTGCTTTTGAACGTCTCAAGACAGCCTTCACTACCGCTCCCATATTAAAACATCCTAACCCTGAACTCCCCTTTGTGGTGGAGGTAGACGCATCAGAGACGGGTGTAGGGGCGGTATTATCTCAACGTAGTGGGGAACTTCCTAAGTTACACCCCATTGCCTTTTTTTCGCATAAATTATCACCTGCTGAACGAAATTATGGTATCGGGGATAGAGAACTTTTAGCGGTAAAGTTGGCTTTAGAGGAATGGAGACACTGGCTAGAAGGTTCTCTACATCCTTTCACAGTCTTAACTGACCACAAGAATCTGGAATATATTCGTTCTGCAAAACGTATGAACTCTCGACAAGCTAGGTGGTCGCTGTTTTTCTCCCGGTTCCGGTTTACCATCACGTTTCAGCCAGGTAATCGTAACCTTAAAGCAGATGCGCTCTCTCGTTTTAATCAGAATGAATCAGAAGAGAAAGGTGAAGAATCAAATAAGTTTATACTACCTTCCTCCGTTTCGGTGGCAGCTATCAGATGGGAGTTAGATGAACTGATTGCACAGGAAAATCGGTCAAAAGGAGTATCTGAATCTTGTCCGGAAGGCAAAACTTATGTACCGCCAGAATTCCGTAATAGGCTGATTACATGGGCCCATTCGTCACTGTCATCTGGTCATCCCGGAGAGAGACGCACTACACAGCTCATTCTAGCACGTTATTGGTGGGGGTCAGTAAGAGCGGATGTACATGAATTTGTAGCATCTTGTTCAGTTTGTGCTCAGGCAAAAACACCTAAAACCCTTCCAGCAGGTAAATTAATGCCTCTACCCGTTCCAGAACGTCCCTGGTCGCATTTGGCGCTGGATTTTGTCACTGACCTACCTCTGTCGGAGGGATTTACTACAGTTCTCACAGTCATTGATCGGTTCTCTAGAGGAGTTAAGTTCATCCCATTTCCTTCATTACCCACGGCCCTGGATACTGCTAAAGCTTTATATACATATATATTCCGTCATTATGGAATCCCAGAAGACATTTTATCTGATAGAGGTCCTCAGTTTACGTCACATGTATGGAAAGCTTTCTTTGAACATTTAGGGGTAAATGTTAGCCTCACCTCAGGATATCATCCCCAGAGTAATGGCCAGTGTGAACGGGTTAATCAGGAGCTGGGAAAGTTTTTACGAATTTATTGTCATGAGAATCCACAAGACTGGTCCCAGTACTTGGTATGGGCAGAGATAGCCCAAAACTCCTTGGTTAACTCGACTACTGGTCTCACCCCATTTCAGTGTATATTAGGTTATCAACCTCCGTTGGCACCATCAGTCGACGAGTGGATGAAACGCAGTGAGGAGGTGTGGGAGAAAACTAATCTTCACATCACAGAAGTCCTTTCACGGTATAAGGAACAAGCTGATAGAAACAGATCAAATTCCCTGTTATTCCAGATTGGAGAAAGAGTATGGTTGGCTACAAAGGATATCAGGTTTGAGGGGAGGTGCAGGAAGCTCCTTCCTAAGTATATTGGTCCTTTTCGTATTTCTGATAAAATTAATGAGGTTACTTACAAGTTAGAATTACCTGCACAATACCGTATTGCTAACTCCTTTCATGTGTCTCTCCTCAAGTCTGTGATCTCTGGCCCTTTGAATGAGTTGCAGCCTGACGACGTTCCGCCCCCGGCATTGGACGTTGGGGACTCTTCCACATATGCTGTGCGAGAGGTATTAGATTCTCGTAGACGTGGAGGAACTCTCCAATATCTTATTGATTGGGAGGGGTACGGTCCTGAGGAGCGTTCATGGGTACCAGCAAAGGACATCTATGATCCGGGTCTCGTGTTGGCGTTTCACTCTCGTCATCCTGAGAAGCCGGCTCCCCGTCCCAGAGGTCGCCCGAGAGGATCGGTATCTAATCCCGCTCCGTCCCTTCCCAGGTCTCGATCCAGAGACCCACGTCAATCTCAGTCCTCCGCACGTGCAGAAGTCCATAGTTCTGGTGACTCTGTTCCGCTGGGTGGTCGTCGTCGTGGTCGTCCTCGTTCCAGGCCTCCTCCGGTGTCTTCGGGGGGGGGTACTGTCACGCCTACATCTCAGGACTCAAATTCCCAGAATGCACCTGCCAGTCACATGACTACCTACCGGTCTCCCTCACCAGAGTTCTAATTACTCACACCTGTCTGTCTCCCTATATATACCTCACTCTGAGAACTGTTCCCTGCCGAGTATTGTTTTGGTTCTCCCATGCATACAACGCGTTTCCTTGTACTTTGTCTGACGGTCTCCTGTTGCCTACTTCCTGCCTGTGTACCCGATTTACGTCTCCTGTCTTGTCCCCATTGGTATTGTCTGCATTCTCTGGTTTTTGAACTCTGCCTGTTTTTGACTACGATTTTTGTCCATCCTCCGAGGTACTGTTTGCTCCTGTTTTTGAACTTTGCCTGCCTTGTGATTACCCTTTTGGATAACGACATTAAACAGACTGTTAACTGTGTTCCGCGACTGTCAGCTTTCTGTTATGTCCTGACAGGTGGAAACATCCTCAGAATTTTATTAAAAATGTTTTTTTGATTAAAGTCGACAACTTTAAACGAACATTTTCATGAGCAATTCTGTTGGATGGTGTTTATAGGAAAATAAGTGCCTTTAGTGAATTTGCAAGATATAGAATAAAACATAATTTTTACTGCCAGAATTTACCGCCAGAGTCTAATGACACCCCTGGTCCCTGACTTCACTTATGTCCTAAGTATATTAACACTCCTCATGTAAAAAGAAACGGGATTAGCAGAAATCCACAAACATTTTGCCATGTGGAGAGGACATAATGCTATCAGCGCTCCATGTGTAGCATAGAATGGAATTTTTGGGTTCCACTTTAAACTCCAGTACGTAAGAATGCTGTGATTTTAGTGCCGACTGATTTATGCTTAGACCCTTTATGCCCCTGAAGGCTGCATGTTTCTGTAATGGCCCACTTTAATGGACACCAAGAGTGCTGCTGGGGGATGAAGAGATGACAGGAAACACATGGCACATAGAGGAAAACCTGGGAAAAGGAAAGCATGTTCAAAGAGAAGGAGAGAGAGAGAGAGAGAGAAGGAGATTGTGTAATCACAACATACATGATAGATTTGTTTCCAGGGATGTGAATGAACACAGAAGTGGACACTGAGTGCATGGAAAGGACAGCTGCCTCCTCATGTCACGACTAATAAACATTTACAGTATTTATCATGTAAAATACAAGTTAAAATGTATTTTACAAATAGACTGGGGTAGAGTGGTTGCCTGTGTAAGTATTTGAAACTCACAAATACTTACACAGGGATGGTAGTGGGATTGATACCCATGATCAGGCACGTGCACAGACATTTCTGGGGGCAGGTGCTTGAGCCAAAAATAAAAGAGCACCTGTTCATAGAATAGAAAAAAATAGAAAAAAGGTTCATAGAAAAAAAAAGCACAGCAGGATATTTTACTTATATATTTATTTTTGTTAACACAACATTGTTTGGTGCGTTGTTTGGTGCATTATGCATGGATACTCTTTTATGAAAATACAAGCGTTTTCAGCGGGTGTGATGCCTAAATGCACTGTAATGGCCAGGCCCGGGTCTGTTCCTGCTGACTGTTATTCCTATTGACTCCAGACCCACCTCGACAATGAGCAGAAAAAGCAGTTACAGCAAATAAATAAATGACTGTGACGGGCACACACTCTGATTTTTGGCTTCCAAATCACAGTTTAGATGGTTCATTGCATGTAATTTTTTTTCTAATCTGTACATAATCTAGTAGTGTATAAATGTCCATGACCAGTCTGAACAGTGTTATCATTACCAAATGAAACTAAAGTGTAAACAGAGGATGTGCAGCCTCCAGAATGTTCTGCTGGTCCCCCAAATGACTGACGTTTGTGCTGGTCATGCTAACCACAATTGGTCACCTCATGTGATTTTCACTTTATAGAAAATAAAAGTAAATATAATAATTTGATGAAAATGATGGTGAATATGACTTATTTCTCCATTAATTGAAAGCAAATGTGAAAAAGCTTACACATCTCTGTTTACAGCCTCCCTCTCTCCTGCTCTTTCTCCTCCCTCTTTGTTTGTGTATTCAATCACCCTAAACTCCTCCATCAGCAGAGGGTTATGCCCTCCAACCCTAAAAAATTGCTCAGCTGCAGGGGGTCTGACACAGAAGTCCAGAGCAGTGACCCATGGCCTCTGTGACCTTGGCCTATGGATGTGACTTCAGCCAAGAAGGACCCTGAAATGTGCTGCTTCTAAGAGAAACCATTTTTCAGAGTGAATTACATTTGAATTCTGTTCAAGTTCATCCACTGTGGTCGTAAATGAGCTTGTTTAATCTGCACAGTTTTCATAGATCATTGGTTCCCATGGTGCACTGTTCTGAAATAGCAGTGGACATTGTTAAAGTTAAAAAGTGAGTGCTAACATGTACTCTTAAAAATAAAGGTGCTAAAAAGGTATTTTGAGTGATGCCATAGCACAGTGGTTCTCAAAGTGTTGTACGCTTACCACTGGTGGTAGGCCAAATGAACTCGAAAAATGTATTATGAATAAAGAATTGCCTAATAACAGAAAACAAATAAAATCATGGGTAACTTACATTATTTATAATAAAATTTGTGTGCTAAAAACCTACAACACATGCTATGCATAAACCATAGTTCATTAGGTCTGTAAGGGAAGGGGTGGGGCAGCATTCTCCAGTTTTCCAGGGAGGGAACCTGACCCCTCAGTGTTTTGCAAAATCAATATAAAGGAAGCCTACACTTAAAAAAATAAATCTTTGGAATCATTTAATTTAATTATGCCACACATTTCCATATAAACAAATTGAGTAGAATCAGCATATATACTTTAACCAAAGCTTCAACTTAATTAATTCAACCAAAGCTACATTTGTTGACTGAATGCATGTATAAAATGTCAGTTCAATCTAATTGACCTTCACTAAACTAAACTTACTTGTTTTGTAATTGTGCAACAAACTTATTCAATATGAAGCACCTAATTTCCATCCAAATGAATTAAAGAAAATAAAACAGCACAACAAATGTAAAATATATATATATATATATATATATATATATATATATATATATATATATATACACACCCTCTGCTTTATTTAAAAACCAAGCAGAGTACCTACATATTGAGGGGATCCTACTGCGCATGCTCAACTCCAACCAGAACTGTGCAGCAAGGAGAAACATTTTTTACAGGATAACCTTTTTTCATCATCCACAGGATAACCATTTGAGAGATTGAGAGTATTCATTTGGACAACAACAATATATAGCCAATACATATATGTTTGAGAACCTACAAGTAACCAGCCATTAATGCATAAGGGCAGTTATAAAGTGTGTAGATGCTTGTTCTTTAGGAACTGCACCTTTGTGATAATCTTTGCATCAAGGTTCATGATGATTTTTCGGAGCACTTCCAAGGTGCTACTCAGTTTTTGTGGGTAGTGAAGGTTGTGGCAACATCAGGCCAAACAACATAGCACAACCAAGCGCAATGTTCGCCAGTACATGGAGGATCTCCATATTTTCAGTGATGACACCAAACTCCCATAACTGTCTGCTCCATTTGCATCTGTGCCCTGTTGAAAAGTATTGAATACTTATTCATTCATTCATTCATTGTCTGAAACGGCTTATCCAAATTCCGGGTCACAGTGGGGCCAGGGCCTACCCGGAATCACTGGGCGCAAGGCGGGAACACACCCTGGAGGGGGCTCCAGTTCTTCACAGGGTGACAGACACTCACACATTCACTCACTTACTGACTTTTTTTTTGAGCCGCTAATATTGTTATATTAGCTAATCTGTTTGATTAATTCACTCACACTACCATGTTATGTGCACCTTAACATATATCCTTTCAAGTTTCTCATGGTCATCATTTAGGTAGGTGTACAAAGACTTCAGCGATGCATGCTCTTCGGGTGTAGATGTCATACTGAGGTGGACAAAACACTGTATTAAGTGATATTACTGGAAAGATATAAGAGCAATGGAGTTTCAATAAAATACATTTACCCAAAAGCTGTCAGTGTGATTATTAAAAATACCTACATCACCATTTCCAAAGGCTGGGATGCTGTGGAATATGTAAATAAAAAATAATGTACTTAGGTGCAAGTCATTTAAGTCATAATGTTTTAGTTTTTTGTAAAGGGTAACTGTGATGCTCAGTGATTCTAGTGTTAACAAGGGTCCTAAAATGCATCTTGGCAGTTTTCATGATAATTCACATTATGAGAAACAGCTCAAATAACTAAAGTTTAAGCTGAAATATTTGCAATTGGACTCCCTGGCAAAGGCTGGTCATTACTGCCCTGCTTATAATCTCCTTTACTATTGGTTACTATATCAAAATTCTGAACAGCAACTACACTGAAAACATTACTGATGCCACAGCAAAGGCAAATAGTTAAATGGTTATTCCACAAAAATAAAAAACAAAAATTACTTACATGTATGAGAGGTGATTATTTAGGACTTGGGGATGTATTTGCTTGGTTGTTGTTTTTTTATTTATTTTTTTTTTTTATTCTGAGTACTAAAAATAGTTTTCAAAGAGGGAATAACTTTCAACAGCACATGCTAACAAGCAACATTTAATATTATAAACAAATTAAATTATCAAATAAGCCTATGTTGCTGACATTAAGTGGTAAAATATATATCTTCTACCCTACATTAACTTTACTTACATGTATTCAGTTTTCAGCCAGCTTCAGTGAAATTGCGCATGTGCAGCCATGTTTCTCCTTGCCGTTTTAAATTGAGCATGTTCAGTAGAAGCCAGTGAATAAAATATTGTACCTGTTTATATCTTTTTTAGTTGTACCAAACAACTAATATTTTTAACAAACAACAAACATTTTATTCACCCAAAAAGTCCAATATATTTTCATTTTGTAAGGCAAACAACCCCCTTGGTTCATGTTTTTGAGTGTAGTTTCAGCTGCTTACTGGATGCAATCAAAGGCTAGAGACAGACGTGAGCAATCTGGGATTTAATTAAAAAAAAGAGCAAAGAGAAAATGAGAAAAACAAATTGAGAAATACTCTGGAGCTCTGAAGGACAAAACGCAGAGAAACAAAGTGAGAATTCTGTACACATGAAGATAAAATGGAAGAAAATGGTCAGCTGAAAGAAAACAACAGGGCCAATCTTTGCATAATTAGAGTCTTAAAACACAGATTATCACTACAAGCACTGCGTGTCCTTGACCCAGCTATACAAGCACCGAGAGCCACTGTGAGTACCTGCTCCAAGCACCGTGCTATTTTCACCTATGGCCTTTTAAAGCGCATAACTGATATTAATTTTACCTCTTTTTTGACTTGTAATTTGATCAGGAGCACATGTTTCTGTGGTAAGACTCATAGGTGGTACTTGGAAGTTCATTCATTCATTCATTATTTGTAACCGCTAATCCAGTTCAGGGTCGCGGTGGGTCCAGAGCCTACCTGGAATCACTGGGCACAAGGCGGGAATACACCCTGGAGGGGGCACCAGTCCTACACAGGGCAACACAGACACACATACACACACACACACACACACACACACACACATTCACACATTCACACCTACGGACACTTTTGAATCCACCTACCAACATGTGTTTTTGGACTGTGGGAGGAAACCAGAGCACCCGGAGGAAACCCACGCAGACACGGGGAGAACACACCAACTCCTCACAGACAGTCACCCGGAGCAGGAATCAAACCCACAACCTCCAGGCCACTGTTGCTGTGTGACTACGACACTACCTGCTGTGCCACCATACCGCCCGGTACTTGGAGGTTTTGGTTTGATAATGGGTGTAATAGAACCAAAAAGTCGTTCTGCTATAGCATCATTCAAAGAACCCTTTGTAGTGTAAGAGGAACTAATTTAATGGACCACATGCTTCTGCTCATTTAAGATGCTTTAGATCCATCTGGGTGGAAAGGACCCACCCATTCCTTGCAGACAACCCATTGCCCACAACACAGAGTAATTAAGGCCTACGGTAAAGAGACCAGGGCAAACTTTGATCAGTGTTTGTTATCTCAAGTTACTTATTTGTGGAAAATCCAGAAATCCAGAAATTTTCCGGTGGTAAACACTACTCTATAAAAATCCAGAGACCACCCCATATTAATTGAATTTGTAAGCATAATAGAATTAAAAGAAAAACATCTGTGATGTGATGTATATTGATGGACTGATGCGTTACATATTTTACTAGGATTACATTCACAAAAAACTGAAAATCCACATTTGTTTTAATAATTAACATTTTGACTAGAAAATTTAATTAATTAAAGCTGGTCTCTGACTTTCACATTGTACCATGGTGTACAGATATAGTAATGCAACTGAGAACTGTCAAATAATGACCTTCATCACATGAACAGGACATGGCTTCATTATAAACAAAGCTGATCACTAGACCTCCCCAAGTCAACCATGAAGATGGGCTTGGCGGTGTTCACCCCAACCCCCTCAATATACAAATACCTTCAACCCCCTCCCATTCCTCTCATCGTCCTGTCTCTGGGAGTCCCACAGCTGTATCTCCCCTCTAGTGCTGTCCCTGGGGTGGACAGGACAGTGGGGACCACAGCGGCCAGCCATCACTTGTGATTAATGTGCAGAAAAAAACTGGAGCAGGGGGGTGGGGGTGGGTGGGCTTGTTGTGCCGACCTTGTTGTGGGTCCCTCCACAACTGGTGCGTTCTTGAGGAACAATAGGACCAGCATTACCAATGTTTATTTTAATTTATTTATATACTTATTTGTAGTTATAACTTCTACTGTAACTGCTAAGAATACTACTACTATAACTGCTAATCCTAAGTCATGGTAATAATGTCCTACTGTAGTAGGTGCAATATTAATACCACTTTTTTCTCTCTGGGAATACACCAGCTGTGGAGTGACCCCATTACTAATCATATTGATCCTACACATCGCTGCTATATTATTAATATAATTAGCAATATATTAAGCTTATTGTTGTAATTACATTGTAATTATATGATAATTACAATTATGAACATTATAATAAAGATAATGACAAGTTTTAATAATATTATTAAAAAACATCAATAATAATATAACCATAACATATTTTCTCCTACTTCTAATTATTATTATAATTTTTATTAAACAGTTGTCGTAGTAGATTAATAACACTACAATTGCTATGTCATTTTGGTAGTTATCGTTTCATAGTATTACTGTTTGCTAATACCAATCCCATTGTTTATGAAATAACCTCATTACTAATTATAATGATCATTGTTATTGTTATATATTGTTTGTTGTTCTTACAACACATTATTATATGATCAGTAATATATTACAACTACAGTTTTTATTAAATGTCTTTGTATGATAGCTATAACACTATTTACCAGCGCTATCAGAATTTCTGACAACCTACATCCTCCTACAGAACCACTTTAAACCAAAGATTCACAATTTCACAGAGGACCCTGTATGTGGACTTGTCTGCCACTCATTTTTGAATGCTATTCAAATCAATACTACCCCAACCTTTCTTTGTATTACCCATTTGTGCCCCATATGTAATCCTCCTCTTTATCTAAAGCCACAGTTTATTTAATATAAGTCAGATTCAATTGGGAAAATGCCAAGCAAGCCCTTTGATCTTTTTTTGTACTTCCCTTGGACTATTATATTATTATTATTATTATTATTATTGTTTAATGATTTCCATACAAACAATTGTTTCAGTTGTGTACATTTTTTTTGTATTCCAACAATCACAAAGTTTGTCCAACAATAATAGTTTACTAATATATTTAAAGATCAATGTTAACATAGTCTATTGCTATTGGGACAAAATGACTTCAGAGAAGGAAACACTTTCTCAATGTGCAGTGGAAGTCAGTGGAAAAATACTTCTTCTCCCATGTCATTTTGGACCATTCCTTCTGATACATTCATAGTCAAATATTAAACTATTTTAAAGACCAACTGGCATTTTCAAATTCTGGGAAAAATTGAGTTTTTAATCCTGCCTTTAACAGAATGTAAACATATAAAGATATAAATATATTTTTTTGTTTAATCCCCCCTTAAGAGTTGGTATTTCGTAAGGAATCTTAAGTGGTTCGTGCTGTCATCTCCTACAGCTGCAATGAAGTAATGAGGTTGTGATGATGGCAGTGGGGGCGTTCCTGGGGTCCGATGGTGGGCGGAGTTGCTCTGTGCTGGTGGTCAGAGCTCTGGAGCTCAGGGTCGGTCCTTCAGTATGAGGCACGGAGCTGAGGATTGAGAAGAGCTGCTACGTCTGTGGAGAGCTAAGAGGAAGGACTTTCCCCTCCTCACTGTGTGGAGGTAAGAACTTTTCTCTGGGACTTGAACAGGATAATAAAATTCCATAAAGCGTTTTTATAGTCTGTAGAAAAGCTATTACAGTTGAATGGATCTCAGTAGTTGTCTAGCTTTTTTTGTAATGTGAGCTTTTATGATCTAATAATGAGTATTGGTTATTGGCAATGGATTGGAAGTTTTAAGCTAAGATGCATCTACATTGTGTGTTGTATTTAAAAAAATGTTTGTAAGCAAGTTGTCCATCTGTCCAGTAAATTATGTGCATGGAGTATGCTATAGCCTACAAAGGCGGTCAAACCCAAGCTTTACTATCAACTGGCCAAAAAAACCTTCCCTGTAAATTGACCATGGCCTGTTTTATCTGCAGTTGGAAATTTACTAGATTATGTTTCCCCACACAGTCCAACACTGTTTAAAACAAAGCTCTAAAGACTTATTTCAAATGTAAAACAAATTATTTTCTGTATACTCACTTCTTTGTTGATTCCTTTCAGCCTTCTCACAATGTGGTTCTTGGGATTACACACAATATTCTTCCACACTGAGGATTTTTACCTTACTTAGGAGACTGTACATGACTTCACGTCAAACAAGAATTGGATACTAAAGCTGCTGTGGTCCACCAGTGCCCCTCGGTGGACTAAAGGGTGGACTGCACAGGTTGTGGATTGTAACTCATTCAAGCAGAGCAGGACCATGGCTGACTCAATGTACTCAGACCTGATAGCCAAGCACTATAATTTCACAGGGAAGTTCCGCAAACCAGACAAGGACCCCGGACTGAAGGCTGACTCAGTGGTGTTCATCATTGTGTGCTGCTTCATCATTATGGAGAACGTGTTGGTTCTCCTCACCATTTGGAGGACCAAGAAGTTCCACAAGCCTATGTATTACTTCATTGGGAATCTTGCCTTGTCAGATTTGCTGGCAGGTGTGGTGTACACTGCCAACATCCTGCTCTCGGGAGCCAACACTTACAAACTGAGTGCCACGCAGTGGTTCTTCCGGGAGGGCAGCATGTTCGTGGCCCTGGCTGCTTCAGTCTTCAGCCTGTTGGCCATTGCTATCGAGCGGCACCTCACCATGCTGAAGATGAAACTGCACAACAACGGCAACACGTGGCGAGTCTTTATGCTGATCAGCACCGTGTGGTTTATAGCTGCCATTTTGGGTGGCCTGCCTGTTATGGGCTGGAACTGCATTCAGAGCATGAAGAACTGTTCCACAGTGCTGCCACTCTACCACAAGGCTTACATCCTCTTCTGCACCACTGTGTTCAGTGTCATCCTCATGGCCATCGTTGTGCTGTACGCCCGGATCTACACCCTGGTGCGTACCCGCAGCCGTAAGCTGGTCTTCCGCAAGGTTGCCAATGGCCGCAGCACTAACAAGAGCTCTGAGAAGTCCCTGGCCCTGCTCAAGACCGTCATTATTGTGCTGAGCTGCTTCATCGCCTGCTGGGCACCCCTCTTTATCCTCCTACTGTTGGATGTGGCCTGTGAGATCCGGGCTTGTGGGATCCTTTACAAAGCTGAGTGGTTCCTAGCCCTGGCTGTGCTCAACTCCGCTATGAACCCGCTAATATACACGCTCACCAGCAACGAGATGCGCCGTGCCTTCATCAAGATGCTACTGTGTGGAAATGTGTGCAACCAGCCTTCGGGCAAGTTCTCCAGGCCCATCATGGGTGCTGAGTTCAGCCGGAGCAAATCAGACAACTCTTCACACCCCAACAAGGATGAGCCTGAATACTCGCCCAGGGAAACCATCGTATCCTCTGGGAATATCACCTCCTCCTCGTAAATCTATGGATGACCTTTATTTTATGTTTTGGAAAGCCACAGGCTGCGTTCAAGTTTTACTGCCTTGTTTGTTGGTACCCTGAGCGTGAAAAAAAATTGGCTGTTTTCATTATGTTCAAGTTTTGAAAAAAAAAATCTGTCAACAATCCTCACACTCCAACCAAGATTTTCCCATTACTCAACCATGGATATTGTCATATCTGTGGGGAACATCCCCTCCTCTACACAAATCAAGAATGTAATTTCAGGCTACATTCACACTACAAGTCTTATTCTTATTCTGAAATTTACCTGAATTTTATTACTTTTATTCTCTAAAATAAATGCATCACAAATCTGAACTAACCATTCTCACTGAGGTCATACAGCCATGTTTTAGCAATTATCTGATCTAGGGCCTCATCTGAATGTGTCTCAAATCAGACTCAGATTATTGTTTTCACACTACTCTTAAAAAGTCAAGCATATGTCACCCTTTAATGTGAATTCAACTCTAGTTGTAAATTGTATAGTTATGTGCCAAAACGTGGGCCCCCATGATTTATTGACATTATTTTTATTTGAAAATAAGTCCAAATCCTCAACAAATGCCACACATCTTATAAATTTATTGAACATTTTTTTTGCTGAATTATATAAATGGAGAAAATAAACGATTAAATATCATTTTTGTTCCAAAATATTAAACTTAGCCATTAAATCAAAAGTGTTGACTAAATTTGCAAGTAAATATGCCCACAATTTGAATTTTGACTTCATAACTCATGTCTGTTTTAAATTACAGACATGATACACCTATCACAACAATCAGCACTTGAAAGAACTCTAGGTAAGAGTTCAAAATTTTGTTCCTGTGCATCATAACTCAAAAATGGTTTGCGTTACCGACATGATCCATCTATCATGATCTACTTTTGAAGCATCAGGTAGTAATCCAACCTGAAAAAATTACTCTAAATAACACACTTTATTAATGATTCAGCTATTATACTAGGTTTCATATGTCTGCAAAGGCTCAACGTTTGTATAAGAAAACCCACAAAAACGTGTCTTTGACCAGAACTGTCCAACCCTTTACACAAAAGGTGTTCATGCCACTTTCAAGTCACTTTTTGGATAATGCCATTGTACATGTACAGTTTTGAACCATACTGCAGTGGTAGTCAACTGTAGTGTTTCCCAGTGATGTATGCCTACCATAGCAGTGAACTGAATTCTGCTTTTCTGAATGAAATGGAGCAGTGTTCCCTCTATGCTATATAAACTACTGTAATGTGAATGTGGCCTAAATATGGCACAGCTTGGTGCTATCTCTGTTAACACACATCTGATTCATTCAAGTGCAGTTGAAGAGGGCTTTGAGCCTCCAACACCAGAATTAGATACTGTCTTAAAAGGACGGTGCTCGTTTCTCCCCCACTCTTGTGTCGTGAAATTGTGACAATGTGGCTTTCTGTGTGTTATTTGTACAGTCTGAACTGCTTCTATGCCTTTTAACATGAACCAGAAAAGGGCTAAAAACTGGGAGAAACTGACACTGACCCAAAAGAAATGAAGAAATCCAGGAGCCCTTGTGTGAACTGGAAATTGCTGCTTGTTTATAAGAATTTTTTTTTTGTCTCCCACTTCTGAAGGACGTCCAGTGCTGAAAATATTCTGTCTTCCTCCAGTTCCACAGTGTGAAATAGGGAAGCACTTAATGAACTTGATTAATAAGTATTTCAGTATTATCCATTGTCCTATTTTTTTTTAATATCACAAGAAACAAAAATTTAAAAAAAGCATGTTCCAGAGCTTGAGGAACATTTAGAATAGCACTTGTTGTAAAAGTGCTCTTTGAGAGCCATCATAGGCCTTAATTGACTTGACTCTTCTTACAATGGATGGATTTTTAAAAGAAATTTGTTATGCTCATCTGTGTACCACTGAAAAAAAGAATCATGGAAATTAAAGAAATGCAGTTAAGAAGAAATGGTACTGGTGTTTCTTGGAGCTAACACAGTGAGATTAAGTGGGTTTTCTCACTTTTACATGGGGTAAACTGTTGTAGAAATTCTGTGTACTTGTACAGTAGTCAGCAGTATTAATTTATCTTGGAAACAGTGGAATACAATTGTTGTGAGAATGATGTGGTGTATAATTCATGTTTTGCTGGAGTTTCTTACCATTACTCTAATAGGTCTCAGTTCATTTGTCCATTAGATGATGCATGTGGTCTTCCACTTACAATGTAGTGGTTCAGATATATGGAAAGATGTGGGCCTGAGTAATACATTATAACAGAAACTGTGGTGTAAGTGAACCTGAAAACAAAGCCCACTCTTTCTATTGCCTCCATCATCATAATCATCATTATCATCATCCTCTCTGTTAGGATATTTATGGTCTATGGTTCAGAATACCTTGTTTATCTCTAAATGCATTGTTTATCTCTTTCTTTAGGAATATGGATCCACACCACTAGGCCCAGTCATGAGCCCATTTTTGTCCATGTTGTTCATTTTTTTGCACATTGTAATATCTGTGTTTTATTGTTTTTGTTAGATTGTCAATAAATATTTACTGTAAATACAAGGCTTTCGAGAGTTAATGTGAATGGGAACAATGCTCTATACATGTGTTGAGTCTATGCAGGTGTTCATTAGATGCAGATGAATAAATATAACCAATGATCTTATTAATATATGTCACATTATTACATCAATAAGATGTTCATATATCATAGTTTTACATAATGTAAAAATATATATATAATGATAATAATAATAAAAATTAATGGCGCAGCAGGTAGTGTCGCAGTCACACAGCTCCAGGGACCTGGAGGTTGTGCGTTCGATTCCAGCTCCGGGTGACTGTCTGTGAGGAGTTGGTGTGTTCTCCCTGTGTCTGCATGGGTTTCCTCCGGGTGCTCCTGTTTCCTCCCACGGTCCAAAAACACACATTGGTATTTGGATTGGTGCCTCCAAAGTGTCCGTAGGTGTGTGTGTGTGTCTGTGTTGCCTTGTGAAGGACTGGCGCCCCCTCCAGGGTGTATTCCCCACCTTGCGCCCAATGATTCCAGGTAGGCTCTGGACCCACCGCGACCCTGAATTGGATAAGCGGTTACAGATAATGAATGAATGAATGAATCAAAAAGCTTTGCATTCCTAATATCTTACACACACACACACACACACACACACACACACATATATATATATATACACTGTGCAGAGGTCTTAGGCACCTAAGATAATGAAACATATTTAAACTTCTCAGTAAGCATGATGCTTGTATAAAGCTATATGTAATCACAGTAAATACAAAAAAAATAATATAAAACAAATAACAAATATAAAATATTTAAAATTTTCTATGAAGTATTATTTATGGTGGCACGGTGGCTTAGTGGTTAGCACATTTGCCTCTAAGTGCTGGGGTCTTGGGTTCAAGTCCCATCTGGGTGGGGTTTCCATGTTCTCCCTGTGTCTGTGTAGGTTTCCTCCCACAGTCCAAAAACATGGAGGGGAGGTGAATTGGCTTCTTTAATAAAAAATGTTTTGGGGTGTGTGTGAATGTGTGTATGCCCAGATATGGATTGGCATTCAGGGTGAATTCCTAGTGCCCGATGCAGTCCTCCAAGTGGACGGTCGTGTGTGTGTGGATGGAGTGTTCTGAGCAATGTGGATTGTAAAGCGTCCTTGGGTATCTAGAAAGGTGCTATATAAGTATAACGATAGATAGATAGATAGATAGATAGGTGTGAGTGAGTCTGAAGAACAATGTTTTGTTCAGATTCTCCTTGATTGCACGAATTTGTTAAATCAACAGCACACATTATTAAAAATCATTATTTATAACCGGTAAAACTAGGTATTGGATGATAACCTCAAATTATATGGACTGCCACAAGGAGAGATTTGAAAAAAGTTACAACACATTCACACACAGAATAATGGAATAATGTTATTTGTTTTATATAGGTGCTGGTCATAAAATTAGAATATCATGAAAAAGTTGATTAATTTCAGTACTTGTATATTATAGTCGCAGTATACTGTCGTATTCCTTGTGTCAAGCCACTCTTGAACAAGAGTCAGAAGCATCTCTCTTCCAAAAATAACTGGACTGCTGCTTAGTGGAAATTTTGCATTTCCTTTGGAAATCAAGGTCCCAGAGTCTGAAGGAAGAGAAGAGAGGCACAGAGTCCATGTTGCTTGAGGTCCAGTGTAAAGTTTCCACAGTCAGTGATGGTTTGAGGTGCCATGTCATCTGCTGGTGTTGGTCCACTGTGTTTTCTGAGGTCCAAGGTCAAAGCAGGCATCTACCAGGAAGTTTTAGAGCACTTCATGCTTCAAGCACACCTGCTGCTAACCAAATTTTGGCCAGCATTTCTAAAAATCCTTTTTTGTATTGGTCTTAAGTATATTGGTCTTATTTTATATATATATATATATTCACAAAGATTCACATGTAATGAAAATGAAAACATTTATATGAATATGACTATAAATTTCAGAACAGGCAGATATGTTGAAATATACTGTATTGGCATTTATAGCTGAACAATTTTAAGAATTTATTTGCTGAAATGATTGAAACAATAGTGAATTTAAAATATCAATATTTATAATAATAATAAGAAAATTACAAATGTTTTGCTAATAAACTACCAAGGCAAAGAAAAGGGGACGTATTGTGTATTTCTGTTACGAGATCGCCACCCTCTGGATGATGTATGAAACACAGCTCAATCTGCAACATGATAAAACGTCAGGGAAATCGGTTGTATATTAATTATTACATTAATTTTTGCATATTATATACACTTCCCTGGACCAAACCCAAAATGGTAAATGTGCTTCCAAATTTGTTTTCTAAAATAGAACAACCCAATGTTATTAACCAACAAGACATTCCTCATTCCACAAAGTCCACCAAGAAGTGTTTTAAGAAAAACTCACTATGTTCTGATTTTGTTCTGGTCAGAATCCAGATATAAATTCTGAAAATATTTGGTCTTACTTACTAAATAAATTAAAAGAAAAGAAAGAAAAGAAAAGAAAAGAAAAGAAAAGAAAAGAAAGAAAAGACTTATTAAGGCTGCTAGTGGATATAATATAGTGGAACAATACTGACTTTTCTTCATTTAAAATGATCTGTCTGCAAGTCTGTCTTGCTTGTTGGTTCTGCTCCCAGTATGACAATTTCAAGAGCTGACTGAGCTGATTTTAAACCAATCTTCATTCATATATTAGCATTCATTAAATACTCCCAGCTGGGCTTGCCAGATCTCAAAGACTTCCTAAAATATTAGAAGCTGTTACTTAAAATATGTACTACAAACCTAATGTGGTATGTGTCTGAAATATCATAATTTCTGTCTTCTTGATTTCAATGCAGCATAGCTCCTGTATGTCACACTTTTGCTCTGTTTCTTGTTTTTCTGCTTTTTTTTTTTTTTTTGGTTCTACTTTGGTTTTTTGGTTCTGTTTTTGTTTTGATTCCTGTCTCCTCCCTTAGCTCCATCTTAGCCCTGCCCTGTCATTAGTGTTCACACCTGTGCCTTCTTTTGTGGTCCTGCCCTCATTATACACCCCTTCGGTTTCAGTACTCCCTTGTCTGGTGTTATGTATAGATGGATGTTTTTGTGTCTGAGTGGTTTTATATATGTCTATACCAGTTCATTGTTGTTTCCTGTTTGTGTTTGGTTCTAGATCATGTTTGAAGCGCATGTGTATTTAATGTTTGTGCTTTTGTTTTGTTAAAAAACATTCCTTGTGTTTACGTCCACCTCCTCGTTTTCCCTCCAACTATGACAGAACACCAGACCATCAATGGACGTAGCAGGAAACCCATGGGCCAGGTGTGGTATTCGCTGGACTCTGTTCAGATCCTGGCACACCTGTCGGTATGTTTTGGAGGCACAACCGGTGAAGGCAACGTGCTGGAGACTGCCCCTTCAAGGGCTGGTGCTGTTAGCCTCAGAGCAGAGGACGTGAGGCTAACGGGCGCACTTCATGAGGATTCTTGGTCTACGAACGTATCGGATTTCCTCATGAATGTGCCCATTGGAGCTGCCGAACCCTCAACTGCTCCAGCACGTGCTCTTCTAGCAGCCCAAGCCCCTCCGTGGACTTAAATGCAGGGCCTCCTGCCTCTGTGGACGTCGTTCCAGGACTGCCACCCGCTCCTCCTCCAGAGACTGCGGCAATAACCCTTGCCGCTTTTCTGTCCTATTGTCAGTGTCCTACCACAGTGCGCTGCCTTATCAGAATGTGTGTGTGTACAGTACCTGCATTAGTACTGTACGTGGGATAGAGAACAGACCACACATAGCCTAAAATTATGGGCGTTATGCTGAAACACCAGAAGTCATAAAAGTGATATGCGCATGCGCAGTAGACCTTGGTAGGACATTTCGATGGGTAGGATAGATTTTCAGTGGCAGTGACCCCCGGTGCTTCAGGTATCAGTGATGGCGGCAACCCAAGCCGCTTCTGTTCCCGTGACTGTGGCTTCTGCTTGTGTCCGTGAGTCAGCTTCTAGGACTTCTAGACTGACTCCTAGAACTGTGCCTGGGCTGTTTCAACAGACAATGCCACAGACTCTTACTAGTCTTTGGCACTCTGACATGTTAGGTTTTTGTACACCTGCCTGTACCTGTTTTGGTCCCTGTGCCTGTTTCCACCTTGATCTCTATCCCTGTTCCTGTCACCATGTCTGTTCCTGTTAATGCTCTCGTCCCTGTTCCCCTGCCTAATACAGTTCAGTTTCCTGCCTCTATACCATCTCCTCTCCAATCCAGTGTTTCATCTCCTTTTGCTCCCCCGGTCAGTCATTTGTCCAATATACATCCCTGCCTGGTGTCAAGTCCTCTGTCTGGTCTTGAGTTACGTCTCCCCATTGGTCCCCTTTGTCGGGCTCCTGTCTTATCTCAGGTTCAGTCTCACGCCTCTGTTCCAGTCAGGTGTCCTGCCCTCAGTCCAATCTCAAGTCCCTTTCCTCAGTGCAGTCTGATCAAGTCCAGTGTTGTCTCCTGTATCTAGTCCAATTATGTCTCAAGTCACCTTTTCAGTCCCTTGTCTGAGCTTCTGTCCTGTCTTTTTTCTTTGTCTTGGTTTCTGGTCTCCTCTCCTTCACCAGCCCTGGGAGTTGTGCGTATAGGAGGGGGCTCCAGTCACACTTTTGCCCTGTTTTCCTGCTTTGTTTTTGTTTCCTTTGGTAGACATGCTCATTTAGCATACACACATGGCCTTTTGCGGCCAGTACAGCATCAATTCGTCTTGGGAATGACATACCAGTCCTGCACAGTGGTCAGAGGGATTTTAAGCCATTCTTCTTGCAGAATAGTGGCCAGGTCACTACGTGATGCTGGTGGAGAAAAACGTTTCCTGACACGCTCCTCCAAAACACCCCAAAGTGGCTCAATAATATTTAGATCTGGTGACTGTGCAGGCCATGGGAGATGTTCAACTTCACTTTCATGTTCATCAAACCAATCTTTCACCAGTCTTGCTGTGTGTATTGGTGCATACAACCTGCACCAACAATTTGTCCTCTTTTGAACTCTGGTATGTCACGCATAATGTTGTGTGCATTGCAATATTTTGAGCAAAACTGTGCTCTTACCCTGCTAATTGAACCTTCACACTCTGCTCTTACAGGTGCAATATGCATTTAATGAAGTTTGGCCACCAGGCTGGTCAAATTTAGCCATGACATGTGTCATGTCCTTGTGCTTTTTTCCCCTGTTGTCATCTCAACTTTAGATTTTATCTTTTTGTATTCCCTTCTGTTGTTTTTGCTTGATGTTTTATTTTGATCTTTGTCTGCCTGCTAAAGTAATGAAGGTTGTGTTTTGTCTCTCTGGGACACCGTACTAAGCCACAGCCCTGTGTCCTCCTGTTGGAAAAGAGTATTTCAAATACTTGCCAATTATGTTTATGTATAGAACTAAAGAGCAGAGACATGCTGAGGCAGGGCTGCTTTGCCTTCTTTATTCATGCATGGTGCTACCATCAGTTTCAAAGTTAAACCTTAAGCTTTCTAGTCCAGGCTAGTTATTACCCGAATACTCCTCAAACGTCGCAGATGAAATGTTCTAAAAATGTGTAAACAATTTGTGATTTCTGTCTTCATTTTTATCCAATATCAACACTGGCAATTCAGTAGTCAATAAATAAATAAATAAAAATATTTAAATGGCAAATGTAAATATTAATAAAAATATATGAAAGCTGTGGGTCAATGCTAATATTATTATTATTACTATTATTATTATTATATATTTTATTAATTTATTTTCATAATAAAGTCACCCTGGGAAAGATTAGTGCCTCCTTCGTGGTGTGTTCCTGGATAAATAAACATTAATTTGTGCATTAGAACAAACTATATACAAAACCTTGTAAATTATGATTAAGGTGCACCTGTTGTGGACACAGAGGTGCAATTGTGCATTTATGGCTTGTATAATCTCTTTACAAAAACATGAAATGGGAAGCTCTGGACCAGATGAGTATAAAATAACTGTGCTCAATATGCATGCCAGACTGGTGCAAAACCCGCTGCAGTGGTGCATTAGACCTGCATTCCGTAGAGAGCTGGAGCACTATTTAGTACATGTGGAAATTAAAGAGCTCTTAATATTTCTGTAGTTTCTTCAAGACAACAGCATAGAAGTGCAATGGAGACAATGGAACTGAAATCTACAGCTCCAAAATTTCCACACCCTGGAAATTCACCCCTAACAGCTGTAAGTGTAGACGATTGTAAATTTAAAATGCTATTTGCATCACAAAACACATTACAATGTGAGGCTTGGTGTTTGTACATTATAATAGAACAAGTGAGGCATGGTGATGGTCTTTATATTCTATCCAGAGGGATAGAATACTTTATGACATGCTACTGTGCTAAAATATCTGCATCTTTATAATGCATTTTATTCTTTTATTACAGTTTATTTATATAATAATGTATATTTATTTTTATTTTTATTTATATAATAATATATAATAATATATTTATTATACTTGCATGTAATTTACTGCAGTCTCTTTATTGGTGTGTCATGACCCACCCAGAACTACCAATTACTGTATATGCCTGTATATGCTGTATATGCCTATCTATACTCTATATAGATAGTTTTTGCAATATGACATTATTTTGTCATATTTTACATGGCCACCTCTAGAGCATTGTGTCTTTGTCAGAATATCATGAAACGCATACAGTACTGTGCAAAATCTTCACCTACACATACAGTATTTTTTATTAACCTAAATATTATTTTAAATAATTTATATCCTCAGTGGGCATAGTGCTTTTAGGTTGCATAAAATGACATATAAAAACATAAATATTGTAAAACAATTAGTTTTTATATGAATGGTATATTATTGCAATAAATACAAAAACATAAATACAGTAAAATGATCTTTCCTGTCTAAAAACAGATGTCAGCTAATGTGAAGATCAACATTTATTTCCAGATATTCTCCTTGATTGTATAGATCAACTGCACACTTGATTTAATATAATGAATTTATTATACCTAGTTAAAACTAGGCATTGGATGATAACCTCAGACAATATTAGATTGTTTGAGGAGATATTTGGAATTGGTTAAACAAACACATATTATTTTTTTCTGTTTCAAACTCTAAGCCCTTACTGCTCAAATAAATATCTTTTAAAATCTTATTTTTTATTGTTCCTATTAATATATAGTATGTCACTAACTGTCACAATGTTATTTTGGCCAAAACTACGTGTATTTGTGTGTGTGTGTGTGTGTGTGTGTATATACGTGGAGTATTTTTTCTATGCTATAAAAGGTATCATATAATTAGCAAAATAAGCAGTGTACACCATAGCCATTCATTTACACTTTGACACTGTAGTATACTTAAAACATTGTCAAATGTGGAAATCAGTCAGCTAGGGTTTCTGATGTCATACATCTAAGGTACCAACTTGCTGGGTGAGCTTTCAAGTTTCAAGCAGCACAGGGGTAAATTTAGATAGAGATGGGATTCATCAAATGTTTATAGATCTTTGTCTGAACTGAATGAATGTAAAGATTAAGCAACTTCAATCAATAAAGGTGTTTCTTCTCTCTCTTCTTATAACTAAGACGTCTAAGTTTTAGGGTATTAGAATATATATATATATTTTCCTAGGGAATTCTTTCTAATTATTATTTTTTTATTAGAATATTTATAGAAGTATACTCAGAAAGGGCTTGGAATCATATCAATCATAAATTTGTATAACACTAGATTATTCCATTGAGACTGCACTTTTGAAGAGGGAAAGCATATGAGAGAATTCAAATGTAAAACTCTTTAAAATCCATCATAATTCAGCCCCTTTCTTCAAGAAAATGCATGAACTTTTAACCAGTCAACCTGACTCAGCAGAGACGGTAATGCTTCCACCAAATGCTGACTTTGTCATTTTGGTTACTCCATTTACAGATTAATTCATGTTTTATCTTGAAAATAATTAAGAATATTCATTGTTTTTAAACTAACGAAGGCCGTAAATCATTTGTATTCGAATGTGTGGGTAAATGTGCAAAGATATACATTTAATCAAAGTGACAAAAACAAAAAATGTATGAAGCTGAGACCAAAAATGCAACCAAACTACACCCCCACCCCTGCACTTACTGTGGCCTTAAACCGAGGCATGATGGGAAGATGAGTCCTTTCTTGTCAGTCTTTCAATGTTTGTCTCCACCTAAAAACTACATTTCCCAAGATAATATTTTATGTCACTGTCGGCTCATTTCACATATGGGGGGAAAGGAGAGAAAGAGAGAGGAATGGAGAAATGGGGAAGAAACAAACAGGGGGCGATGAAGTAAACTGTTAAGCTGTTATAAGGCAATGGAGAAACGCTGAAGACTTTCTATATGTGCTCAGAAAAGGGGGCGAAAAGGACCTTTGTCGTGTCGTGGCGTGAGTTGCAGTGTGGCGGGCGAGGCGCTTCCCTGTAGCCGGGCTGTGAGTGCTGGTCTCTGTCTGAAACACCGCGCTGCTCCGCGCTCTAGTGACCGAAGTCGGGGCCACACGTTTCGGCCACAGCTGCTCAGCGTCGGCGGTCATTAGCATGGCCACGCTTCCTCAGAGTGGCCTGAAAATACTTAGCGCTCAATCGCTTAGCGTTAAATCTATGCAAAAGGATAATGGTAACTTCAGTCGCAAATTAATCTCTTAACTACACATTTCTGGGAGTGGGACGAAGTGCAGATAGTAGCCATAAACATAAAGTGCCGAACAAATTGTGCTTGGTTTTAAAGAAGGTAAGTGACATTAACATAAATCTAACTAGGCTTTATAAAGGTAAAGGAAAGCGTTAATTAAAAAAAAATACTTGTCAGGTTTTTGTGCACTTTTGTCTTTGTGAAATCACTTTTAATAAAAAATGTGTGCCCACAACTTAAGTAGTGTTAATAAGATAGTGAAGTTGTGGTCACCCGATGTCAGATATATAATTAACATATCATAAACAGAACTTTATAAGGCACTATAAAGAGATGTCATCCATGACTTTGCAAGGCTGCAACAAGATAAGGTCCTCATCTATGCATTAATTAAAACTTAACTGTTCATCATATTTAGAAGTTATTTCCAAGGAAATATGATCCATGTGCTTAAAATCTTTCCAGAAATGTAGCTCTACACTTTTGGCCACTTTCAATAGGCCTGTATGTATGAAAATGCAATTAGTTCCTGCCTCTATCTCTATTTACCCCTCCTCCACTGTTCTACACCTCAGAAACCCCACCCAATAAATTGAGGGGGACTGGTTTTTTAATTTATGATTTTAGGACCCCTGTTTGGTTGAATTTGGCCCATTTGATACTGGCTTTGGAGAACTGCAGTTTAAAAGTGGAAATGCTCAGCCATTCACAGCTTATTTCCCACATGAAACGTGTTTTAGCGTTTCAAAGACACCATATGGATATATGGAACAATATCAAAGTTCGATTTTCAATTGAGGTGGTCTGTAAGCCATGGCTATGACTTAGTGCTGGAACTCTTAATTTATGGTCACCATGACTTAAGATATATGAAATGACATAAAATGACAAAAGAGCAGGAGAATGTTTGTCATTAATTACAATTATACCTTACATAAAAATGCTTCATTACTCATTTGTGCACCAAAAATAGGAATAAACTCATTTTGATTGTAACTTTGTTAGGTGTAGGAATGACTTCGCTATCAAAACTTAACACAAAATGTAAGGGAATTTGTGTTTGGTAGATTATTTATTTGTTGTAACAGTGCTTCTTGGCAATAAATTTTATACTGTTGGAAAGCCTGTTAATTTTCCTTTTAAATTGTGCCACATTTGTAAGGAACATGCATTTGTGGGATGAGAAGTAAAGCTGAGTATGTGGGATGCGCCCATGAAAATTTGCCAAATCCCCTATTATTTTGCTGTTGCTATTGACACTTGTTTTGAGCTTCTGGTACACCCAGATGCTGCCAATCAGGCGCCTGTGAGCATGGGCACCTGTGAGCATATGAACGATATGGCCGACAGCTCTCTGCCCAGACAATCCGGAACAGACTGCATGCAGCCAATCTCTGGTCTCATCAGGCTGCCAGAAGGCATTCCATGACTGTCCTTCACCATTTGCGTTGGTGTCGGCAACACGTGCAGTGGAACTTGAACATGTGGAGGAATGTTATGTTCAGCAATGAGTCTGGATTCGGCATTCAGCAGTTGGATCGTAGGGTCAAAATGTGTAGACGACACGGAAAACCGTATGCTGATTGCAGCACCGATAGAGTAACATCTTTTGGTGAAGGCAGTGTGATAGCTTGGGGCGGTGAGGCTTGTCATCATTGGAGGCAATCTTAGTGCAGAGAGATATAGAGATGAAATTCTGCAACCAGTGGCAATCTCATATCTCCACAGTCTGGCACCGAACTCTACCCTCCAATATGACAATGCTCGCCCCCACATAGCGGGGTTTATCAGAAACTGCCTCCAGAATTCGGGAGTGGAGAGTATGGAATGGCCTGCCAGCTCCTGATCTCAACCCCATTAAACACTTGTGGGATCAGCTTGGGCGTGCTGTTCATGCCAGAGGGACCAACACCACCATGTTGACTTGTGACATATGCTGGTTAAAGAATGGGATGCCATCCCACAGCAGTGTGTGACCAGGCTGGTGACCAGCATGAGGAGGTGGTCCCAGGCTGTTGTAGCTGTGTATGGCTTTTCCACATGCTACTGAGGCTCCTTTTTGTGAAATGAAATTGTTAAACTACCAATATGTCCTGTTTCCTCAATCTTCAATCACCAGTCCACCAAACACCAAACGAGTCAATGGCAGAATAAGCTCTTTGGCATTGGCAGAGAGGATTTGGAAAATTTTTCATGGGCGTAACCCACATACTCTACTGCTCATCCCACAAATGCATGTTCCTTACAAATGTGGCACCATTTAGACAAATTGCCAAGAAGCATTGTTACAACAAAAAAATAATCTACCAAACACAAATTTCCTTACATTTGTGCTAAGTTTAACACTTTTTAACAAATACTCACGCTCATAAACGCACATTAAGTTCCCATTACCTTGTGTAAGTTGACATGTATTACTTGCGTTAAGAAGGTCTGTTACCACAGGGGCTCTTTATTGTTGTATTTTGAATGAATGTATAGCAATATTTGCCACCATGACTGGTTCCAGTGTAGTCATTTCTCTAGTTTTGTGTTTTTGCACTAACATGATTGTGGCAGATCCACTGGGACTTGATCATTACATTTTTAGTTGATGATTTAGACACCAAATTGACACTGTGAAGTGCATACCAGGATGCATTTGAAGTTCTAAGGGGAAACTTCAAAGTATAGCTGTTGAAATGCACAATATGTTGTAGTGTATCATTCTTGAGATTGGTGCAAGCTTGCTATAACAGCTTGCTAAATAGAACTTTGTCACTAGCATCTGTTTTCTTTCCCCACTGAATATGGTGTATAAAAAGTGTCATATTTCTAATAGGCATATTTCTCACAGGCAGCCTTCTAAGCTGTGCTGTCAGTCATATATACCATGCCCCTCTCAGTTGATGTCACACACCAAATCGAGTTCAAAAGTAAATAAATAATAATAATAATAAAATGTAAAAGTAAAATATGAAACATTAAAAAAATAAGATAGGAATCTGAAAATTTATTCTCCAACTGAGAATATAATATAATACAAGATCTCAAATATCAAATATTTTCCCATATTTGGTTACAAAATCTGTCCAGGGTTCATTTCTGCCTTGCATCTTGTGATTCAATGGAGGCTTTGGACTCACTATGACCCAGATGAGTATAATGTTGTTACAGAAGATGAATGAATAAATCCAGCATTCCTCTAAGTGTGGGGCATGTAAGTATTGCAGGTGGGGCGCAAGGAATATAAAGGAAATGAGCATTAATCGCTTTCTGTTTTGCCTATAAAGCTTACTCAGTAAAAACACCCACTCACAATGGATTCATTAATAGCCCTTAAACATAATAAAAGAGCATTAAATAGGAAAAATGTAGTTTGGCTCGAACCAAAATATGCTTTTATTTGCAAACTTTTATTTTGAAAATGTGTCATAGAGATTAACACATTTTGGCTGTGAGTCAGACACAGAGTGGGTCTTCTTTCATCCTTCGTTAATGTGGCTGTTCAAATAAAAAACTGCTCCAATCATCAGCTTTAATGGCCTCCGATTTACTGTCAGAGTCTGGTTTATAAAGTTCATTTTTACCTGCTCTGGTCTTGAGGTCAGTAACAAGAGCATAACAGATAATGATGGCTATTATTGCAGTTATAAAAGCGGCTTGTATATAACTATTAGGGTAACAGGAGGATCTGAGAGTTGGTCAACGTTAATATTAGCCGTGTTCAGGTTGCGAGAAAGCTCTAAACATGCAGCAAGTTACCATTAGTCTATGGCCATATCCCAAACTGCACACTGCTGCACTGAATAGTATGAAATAATTATCTACATAGGAATCAGTTTATAGCTAGTTTGGGTTATGAGGTGGGCTTTGACTCAGCAAAAATGTCCTCCACCAAACTCAAACTCACTCCTATGCCCTTGCACCTGCCTTTGCTCATTTTTGCATGATTGAAAATCATGTGTGTTTTATTACCATATTTTGGGGGCTATATATATATTAATATATTATGTGTGTGTGTGTGTGTGTGTGTATATATATATATATATATATATATATATATATATCTGAGGGAGGGTGTGATAGAAAAAGTAAAAAGTTTGAGAACCACTGAATGAATCTGTCTGGCCAATTTATAAAAACACTTCATATAATATGTATATATAATGCCTGTTTTGAATAATACTTAGACTGTTTTTACTTGATTGTAACCTCACAATTTTCTTTTCCTTCAGCTTTTAGCAGTACCAAGAAGGCAGCTCACATGGAGCGAGCAGGGAGCATCCAGTTGGACATTCCCGACTTCAGCAATTCTGTCCTGTCCCACCTAAACCAGTTGCGCATGCAAGGCCGCCTGTGTGACATCGTGGTCAACGTGCAAGGCCAAAGCTTCCGTGCTCATAAGGTGGTTCTGGCCGCTAGCTCCCCATACTTCAGGGACCACATGTCACTCAGTGAGATGAGCACGGTGTCGCTGTCTGTGATCAGGAACCCGTCCGTGTTTGAGCAGCTTCTATCATTCTGCTACACTGGCCGCTTGTGTCTACAGCTTGCCGACATCATCAGCTACCTGACAGCGGCCAGCTTCCTGCAAATGCAGCACATCATTGACCGCTGCACACAGATTTTGGAAGGTATTCACTTCAAGATAAGCTTGGCAGATGTGGAAGAGGAGCTGGCAGGTGGCCAGGCTCATAGGAGCGAGGCAGAAAGAGGTGGAGCCACGTTCCCAGGATCCCGCTCTCTAAGTCCCAGGCACGGTGGCTCTAGAGTGATCACTGCCCATGGCACAGCTGGAGGGGTTCTTGACATCAGGGAAGTACGTGAAGTGAGCCCGTCTGGAGAGTCCATGAGTCCACAGGTTGTGGAACACAGTGGCCTGGGAGCCGAGTCCGCTGTGGGGTCAGGGAAGGAGCCAATTTTACGCATTAACAGAGCAGGTCAGTGGTACGTGGAGACAGGAGCCGAAGAGAGGGGTGGGGAAGAGGCTGTGCGCGTGGTGGAAGGTCTACGCATTAAGACGGAGCGGATGGAAGAGTGGATTGGGGCAGAGACTCAGGCATCAGCAGAGGAAGGCAGTGGGGCAGAGGAAGGGCCAACCATGATGATCGACACCTCAGGACACAGCACACTGGTGCAGGAGGGCTTTGTCACAGGGGCTTCCAGAGCCAAAAGCTCCCAGCCCTCCAGCAGCTTCAGCGAATCTGAAAGGTATAAAATGTTTTTGAATGATATAGGCCAGATACTCACTATCAAATAACTTGCTTAATCCAGATAATTTACTAGCTCTTCCTGAGAGAAATGTCTTACAGAGACCCTAAAATAAGCTATATTCACATCACATGTGTTCATTTTTGTTTCTTGTATCTGATCCTTTAATGTTCGTCTATAAGCACCTGCTGCTGCTGCTGCCTTTTATTGCATATCCCTGAAAGACATAATCAATTGTCCATTGTTGGCCCACTGATCACAGTGGATGACTACATGACTCTGTGTAGATGGTCAGAATAATCATATGACTGGCTAATTTTAGGAAACAAAATGTTATATATTTGTGTGTGTTTGGAGAATTGTGGAGAATCAACTGATATACACAGGCTCTAGCAGCCAAGTATGTGTAATGTTATATAAATCAGTAATAATAATGACACCATGCCCTTTGAAGGACTGGCGCCCCCTCCAGGGTGTATTCCCACCTTGCGCCCAATGATTCCTGTTAGGCTCTGGACCCACCGCCACCCTGAACTGGATAGGCGGTTACAGATAATGAATGAATTAATGACACCATAAATTTGGCGCTTACTTAACTATTGTAGTTAATTTTTTTTTATATGCAGACAAGGGATGATATTATTGAGAAGTTTTTTTTCATTTGAGTTATTGTGAGCTTTGTTATCATGTATGCATTTAAAGTGAGTTAATCCCAGAACAATATGCAGTATTGATTATGGAGTTTAATCAAATGAGACTTTTGGTTAAGAAATATTTGCATTGTTCTCTTATGCATCAGGCTATGCATGTAAAAAATAAAAAGTGAATTATTCAAATTGTACATTACATTTACATATACATTTGTATATTTGTGTAATTTCCAACAACCCTGCAACAACATAGACTATCTTAGCAGTGTCTATACCCAAGGTGCCTTTCATTTTATTTATTCTTTCATTCATTAATTCATTCATTTATAATAGAGATTTGTAAAGCAAATTTTTACAAACGAACTGATTGCACCATTTTGCGTATCTTCAGGTTTAGCCCAACAGGCAGCGTGGTGGTGATGGCAGAGAGACCCAGGGCCAAAAGTGAGTCTCCAGGAAGAGTGGACGACCAGAGACATCCCACTTCTCAGGTACATTTTAAAACCAAAACACAGCTGAGATGATATGGTTCTCTGCATTAAAATGTTAAGATGAGGCCATAAGACACAACAAAATACTTCTCATGATGTATTTTAAACAAACCCAGGTTTTAGTGTCAATCAAAGTTTCTAAAATAATATACATTTAAATTAGTTTATTTTTTTGAATTATAGATTCTCTTATATACACTCACAAATGTTTACAAAATGTTTAGGTTTTTTCAAAACAAAGTGTGATGTAACTGTCATTGAAAACATCTGAAAAATAATAATGTTGAATAATGAATTGTGTTAAAATTCCTCAAATTGTGCCATAAAACCACAAAACATATTTTAACAAAGTCTTTCTTGCATATTTTGGTTGATTTTAGTGTTTGAAAATTTTTTGTCTGGATCCTTCATTGCTTTATCTGCAAATCTTAACCTTTCATAGGGTTGATGTTGATAAGCTCTAGCTGAGATTTTTTTTGCATAATGCAGGATGTAACCTGACAGCTACTCAGCATTTTAATGCAGACTGTAAATATAGCTGGTAGAATGTGCTCCTGGTAATCTGCACCTTGTATGCACATATAGTTCACAGCAAACCTTTAGATAAAATTTACACATTTTGTACTTTAACCTAAACCTACCTGGGTCAACTGATACTTCAGATAAGTGTACTCATTATATTTAATATATATTGACCAGGTTTATAGTGGATATAATTTGGGAAAATGCAAGAGTAATCTCTCATTTGAAAATGTATTCCTTAGTTAATATGGGAGGTATATCCCAAATTGAAATGAAAACAATAAGATGTAAATGCTGTTTTGCCATTTCTTTTTCCAAATGTATTGAACCAATACAGGATGTGATTTAGTGTTTGTGAGGTTAGACTGTTAAGACAATATTTGTGTGAGAAACACGCTTCTCTCCCTCAGTCAGAAGGAGTGGCAGGTACTTTCCAGCTCCCAAACAGAGAATGTGCTTCTCATTGGTTGTTGGTTGGTTGAACACCAGTTGGTTGTTCTACAAGGACACGGTGCTAACATTAGTTCTTTCTGAAAGCAGAGCTGTAAACTCCCAATCTTTCAGCTCTGACCTGCTCTGCTCTTAGCGCCCGCTGCAAAACAACCCCCTGTAGGAAGGACTGTGCCTCCATTGGCTGCCACACTGAATGATGGACAGGTCATGATGTGCCTGCTCATTGGCTTAATAAAAGTGACTGACATCAGTAACCAGGAGTGTAACAACTAACAACCAATGAGAAGCGAGTTCTCGGTTTGGGAGCCGTGAAGTACTTGCCCCTAACTCCGACTGAGGGAGAGAAATTCATTCATTCATTCATTCATTCATTCATTATCTGTAACCGCTTATCCAATTCAGGGTCGCGGTGGGTCCAGAGCCTACCTGAAATCATTGGGCGCAAGGCAGGAATACACCCTGGAGGGGGCACACACACATTCACTCACACAAACACGGACACTTTTGAGTCACCAATTCACCTACCAACGTGTATTTTTGGAGTGTGGGAGCCGGAGCACCCGGAAGAAACCCATGCGGACATGGGGAGAACACACCAACTCCTCACAGACAGTCACCTGGAGCGGGAATCGAAACCACAACCTCCAGGTCCCTGGAGATATGTGACTGCGACACTAACTGTTGCGCCACCGTGCTGCCCAGGGAGAGAAATGTGTTTCTCAAACAAATCATCTAGAACAAACGTGAAACAAACGTGTCCCGTATCAGTTCAATAGAAACTGGGAATGTGACGTCAACCGCTGTGAGTAATGCAAATGCAGATTGTCATTATTTTCAACCAAAAAATAACCTGTAACCAAATAATCACACTGCTAAGATTTAAGCAGTTTGTAAATGGCAAGTTAAAAGATTTAATTAATCATTGCATTCATTATAAGTTCCATCAAGGACAAAAGCTTGCATTGATGTGTGCATTGATTTGTTCTGTTCTTGTGGATAATATTGTATACAAAAGTACAAGTGAGGTTTGGTTTGGATGATTTAAAGATGGGGAATTCAATGTTGATATTATTAATAATAATATTTTAATGTTAATAAATATTAATACTTCATATACGTTTTAAATTTTAAAAGAGAAAAGGACCATTTTAATATTATGCAACAGTTACCATAAAGTGAAAAAAGTGTGAAGTCTGTAGCCCACCTTTTAAAAATATTCAGCTGTCCAGAAAAATATATGATGTATTTACTAAAAATTAACCAGAAAATTTTGCTGTACACACTTGACTAGCTTAAATATTTAGCATTGTATCTCTTAGTGAAGCTAATGAATTGACCAGATTATAGATTTCATATTAAAACTCACCTTTGCCCATGAAGGAAAATAGCATAAACTGGCAAAGTGTTACTACATAATGAACAAAAATCAAAACATTGATCTCCTGTTTTACATAAGGATGTACCTACCAAACAGTTGGCTGAAAATAGCACAAAATGTGAATATGTTTGTTGTTGAACATGTATGAGGTCCCCTGAGGCTGCATGCACACAAGTGGGACTAACTCAACATTGGCAAATGTGACTGGTGTTTATTTAAAATAATAATAATAATAAAGTAACAAGTTTCTGGATTACTTAAAATTGAGTATCACAAAATATTAATCTCATCTGATTTATTTTGACTTCAAATCTGAACGTGGGCTTAAAGGGCACATGGCCCTTTTCTTTCAATGATCAGGACCACCATAGAGCAGGCATTATTTGGTTGGTGGATCATTCTCTGAGCTGCAGTGACCCTAAAGTGGTGGTAGTGTGTTAGTGTGCTGTGCTGGTACAAGTGAACCAAAAACAGCAGGGTGACTGGAGTTTTAAGGTGCCTGTGTCACTGCTGGAATGAGAATAGTCAATCAATATAAAACATCCAGTGTCATGTTGGCGGCATCCAGTGACCACTGATGAACAACTATAAGATGACAAACAAAGTGTCTAATAGAGTGGAGAGTAGATCTCCAACATTGCACCTAACCCCCAGCTGCTCCCTGGGTGCTGGGGCTAGCTGTTCGCCACTCTAGGTGTGTGTGCTCACTGCCCCCATTATGCTAATATGTGTGTGTGTGGGAGTGCATGTGTTTATTGACACGGATGGATTAAATGCAGAGCATTTCATTGTATGTTATACCATGACACAAAAATGCACAACTTTTTCCCTGGGAGCCCATTTAGAAATTGTGTGTTTTGTTTGTATAATTCTAAACTTGGGTGTTATATGAAACATTCAGCAAAGTTTAAATAAAAAAACAGAAAAGAGAAATATGATCAATCTCTTCTCATAAACGACCAAAATATGCTCCTCAGAGCTCTCTGAGAACGGTATGGGAGTGGTCCAACACTAATGATCATGCGTGACTCACAATTCTATCACTGGAGAACGGAATGCTGTTTGTGTTACCATGGCACCACACAGCCTCGAGAAGAAGCAGTTGCGGGGTTTGTATTTTAACCTGCAGTTGTCATTTTACAAAAGATAACATTGGCATTATACAGCCATTCATGTACAAACCTACGGACATTTTTTGTCTTTTATGTGTCTGTGTGTGGTTTCGTGTGATTATTTATATTATTATATAAATGTTAACATAATTGTATGAACTGGATACCTTCTAGAGCAGTGGTCACCAATCTTTTTAAAATCTGAATAAATGAAAGATCTACCAGCGTAAATGCCAGGCTTAGGCTACTTATAAACAAAGCTGTTTATGTCCCCATCGCCTCCAATAACGTAAAATTAAACCGTTTACTTCATTAATGTACAGCTGAGGGTTGGCTGTGGTACTTGGTGCCTGAGGAAACAGGTGTTCTGACATGTTGTGCTACTGATAACTGTCCTACAGCAGCCATGTGCATGCCCCACAATTTTTTATGTTTTCATGTGTGTTTCATGGGATATGTGTTTTCTTCCAGTGCATTATACAATCTTAGCTTACTGTTATTTATAAATGTTAAAAAAAATTAAATGTATAAACAATATAGTTACCTTTAATTACCTTTATATTTCCCTTCATAAGGGGATTTAGGCTGTGCATGTCTCTTGCTTACACTTCTTTTTGCCTATCCAAATGCCCTACCTTTTATTTAGGCGGCTGTACTTATGAAAGTACTCTACGGTTGCACATATTCATGCGGTAGCACAACTCGTCAGAACACCGGGGTTTAGTGTGACTATTGCTTGTCCTGTCATTTGTAATCCGCATAAAGTATTTGTGTAATATCTCCTGTCTTGAAACTGCACCCGTCAGTTCTGCCGTCGTGTTGGCTCAGACAGTGCAGAAACAGTGCTGCAGAACTATTGGCCAGGGACACAAATTTGCGTGTCAGCATTTGCAGACACGAACCCTGTGTGACTGCAGCTTTATATGTCCCTGCTTAAGTAGCTCCCAAACCACTGCAGATACAGAATGCAGATATAGTAACCTAAAGGACATAACTGAAGCAGCCATGGTTTATTGCGATCGACAGGTTGGTTGTTGACCACTGTTCCAGAGTGTCTCAAATTGGTGGTTCCCCCCTCTGCTACTCGTCTGAACTGCTGTCGGAGTGTGGCTTTTATCCCTGCAGCTACTTTGCTGTACGTGCCGGCCCAGTGTGGCCCTTTCTCTTCTTTACTGTGTGTCTGCCTTCCCCGCTGCTGTTCTCCTCTGTGCGCCGGTAAAGTGTGGCTGATATTGCCACTGATACGACATTAAAAACACCAACTGAATGTTGCTACTGTCTCTGCTGTACTCGGACTTAATCCATTCAGGCTCGTTCTGTGTTTTTCACTCCCTCCCCATAGTTTGGAGAATGGCTGGATAGCTAGCATGTTCAGTAATGGCTCCTAAGATTTGGTAAACAAGCAGAGAGGAGGTGTGGCTATGGTAGCCTTCTGATTGGTCAGGGTAATAGTAACATAAGAATTACCCATTTTTAGGACCTCCAATTCTACATCGAGAGGAGAGCAGTACTGGTCATTTTTTTTGTTGTGCTTTAGAATTACACAAAAAAAGCCCCACAAAATTTCATAATGGGTTCCCAGAGGCTTTAACACATTAGATCCAGACTGACACAATAGCCACAAGGTAACTTTAGACATGCATGTTGTATTGTTATATACCTTTTGTTATGGTTAATTATGTCCAGGGAGAAGAGCCTGCTGTGTTTGACATGGGTGGCTATGAGGAGTACCTGCGGGAACAGGTGGGCGACCGCTGGTTCCGATACAATCCACGCCTCACCTGCATCTACTGCTGCAAGTCCTTTAACCAGAAGGGTAGCCTAGACCGACACATGCGTCTGCACATGGGCATCACACCCTTCGTGTGCCGCATGTGTGGGAAGAAGTACACACGCAAGGACCAGCTGGAGTATCACATCCGCAAGCACACAGGCAACAAGCCCTTCCACTGCCATGTCTGCGGAAAAAGCTTCCCCTTTCAAGCCATCCTCAACCAGCACTTCCGCAAGAACCACCCAGGCTGCGCCCCACAGGAGGTCTCCCACAGCGCCTCGCCCGAGACCACCACTGTCACTTCCCGCGGCCAGAATGAGGATGAATCTCCCAGCCAGGAGGACGTCGAAGCCAATGGGGCAGGAAGCAGAGGAGGTGGAGCTTCATCCTTTGGAGAAGGGGTCCAGCCGTCTGTTTCCACCACTGGGCCCGACTGAAGGATCTCAGTGGGGATGGAGGGGGGTGGGGTGGGGGGAGAAGGAATTCCTGTTGTCCTTGCATCCCTTTGATCACACTGAGCATGTGCAGAGGGCATCTAATAGCTCTCTGGCTGCTTGGAAAGCTGCTGTCACTGAATAAGAAATGGATGTAAACAAAATAAAACAAAACAAACAGGGAGGGAAGAACCAGCTGAATTTGGCTGATTGCTAAGGTGAACAATGGCTAAGAATAACAATTTTATCTTGGGGATTTTTTTAATTTTATTTTTTAGAAATTCTTTCAACTATAGAATACAAGACAACAAAACAAATGCAAAGGACAGTTTGCTAGAAGACTAGAAAATACTAGTATTCTTTTAGGTATTTATGAAATATCTGCGCTTTAAACCGCATCTACCTTCACCGTACAACTGAACCGTAAACGTCAACAAAATGAAGACAAGCCACACTCCTCCAACAACCTCACACACCACTGGATGCAGTGATTTCTGTTTTTTTTTTTTTTTTTTTTTTTTTTAATTGCCTTTCCTGTCTTTTATATATGTTACAGTTTTTATATTTTTGTACAACTTAACAGTGAAGCTTCAGAATTCAGGACAAAAAAAGAGAGAGATGTTATGATTTGGTCAAATTGTATTAAATTGCCAAACTTCTCTGTGCCAGATGGTGATTATGGAAAAAATGAGGATATTCCAGTCCTCTGTCACTTTGCCTTGAGACAATCTTAATTAATTAGCCTGAGGTTCGACGCTGCTTCTCCCCAGGTATAGCTAGGCTAGAAAAAACGGGTTCTGTTTTGTGCTAGGGCCCCCTCAGGTCTGATCCAGCGTCAGATTCCTAATTTGTTTATTTGATAACAAGTGCCAACTTGGCTTGTCATAAATTCTTGTGTTTGCGATTAGTGACTAGGCCTAAAAAAATAATATTGTAAGCTGTTGAAATCTTCAGGTTTATACATATAATTAGCCGTTGCATTTACTTAGTTATCATCAATGAATAGATTGATATTGGTATGTTGGAAAAAAGATAGCAATTATGTTTGTCTGTTGGTCAGTGAACCCCTTTATGGCCTTTTTCTTTCTTTCTTTTCTTTCTCTCTTTCCTTCTCTCTCTCTTTCTTTCTTTCTTTCTCTTTCTCTCTCCTTCTGTTACATTTCCATACTCCAAACCCAGCTGCTGAATGTTTATACAGTAATATAGAAAACAGGAAAGTCTTCAACCTCAGATAAGCTACAGTACTATTCAGTTACCTCTCACTCATCACTACGCAATACAGATCTGTTACCTGCAGATTGGTGGATGCACTCAGTTGTATTTCACAATGTTTTATTTTTTCCTTTCTTTTAAGTTTTTTGGGGTTTTTGTCCTTTTTTGTTGTTTGTTTGGTTATAAGTCTCTCTGACCTGTTGTTTTGCTCTGACAAGTTCTGGAATGTCTTAGAGCTCATGTGGGATAGGTTGCTTGTAGATGATTTAAGCTTTTTATCCTCCTTATTTTATTTTAAAATTTTTATTGTTTATTTTTGGCGGCACGTCAAAGAAAAGGAGTCTAGAATGAAGCCGAACCAAAAGCAGTATACACACTGCACTTGTCCATTATGTGTGTTTAAGGGCAAGATGGATGGGATGTGTGTGTGTATTTTTTTTTTTTTTTCGGAAATGCCACGGAAAGACTGAGTCTTAGGATTTCCCATTAACAGAGAGAGGAGCACTTTAAACATGGAGTTCTTTGGGTTTCAACCCCCTCACCCACTTTACTCATGAACAGATGTTTCCAGCTGGTGCTATGATTTAATGACAGGAGCTCTCGGGAACCAAAGGAAATGTATCATAGATGCTATACCTCTGACACTAGGTGGAAGACGAGGAATTCAAAAAGAGATTACATCCCGGCACTTCTAAAGAACGGGCATGGGGACTGGGGGGAGGGGGGTGGATTTTGGGGGCTAGGTTTCTTTTTAAATATCTACTATAAATCACTTATGCATATATAGACAAATTTTTATCTGTGTAAATTTGAGATGCAGTGGCTAAGGCAAGAGAAAGAAAACAAAGCTTTGTTTAGGCTGTCATGGAAGATGGAGTTTAGTTGTTTTTTGTTTTTTTTTTAGGCTGTGAATCACACGTGGTTGTGACTATTTGTTTCCCTAAGGAACGAGAAGAGAAACAGCTACTGATACTTACAATGGAACGCACCTCTTATGAATACAGGTCAGGACATTTCAGAATATTACCTTTTTGAGGGTTTTTCTGGGGGGCTTGCATGAACGCAGGTCAAGACCTTTTTACAAATATCAGGAACATTTCTGTTCACTTTGGATGTTTACCTTTATTTTCATACCAAGCCGTTTGACGTGAGTCACATTCGTCAAGCTCACGGATAACTTCACCAGTGCAGCAAACAAGAAAAAAAAAAAAATAAAATAAAAAAATAAAAAAATAAGACAAACATTTCCTCCACTTAGTGTAAATATCAATGCCTCAGAAGCAGTAGCAACAAAAACTGTCATGGCTGCAGCATCAGTGTATGTTACTGAAGCCAAGTCAATGTAAAAGCATGCTGATGTTGCAGGTTTGTTTTTATTCGATTGCGACCTCATGAGAACACAGCCAAGATAGATTAAGACTATTCCCATTATAAAAGTTGAATATGAATCGTTATATGAAAACTATGAAATAAGGCTTGTTTCTTTTGCTTTTTATAGGTGAAAGGCATAGGCCTGTTTTATATTGGCCAATGTTATGGTGATGGTGGTGGACATGTCTTTATATCAAATATATGTAATGTATTGTTTGCTGTTTTCTTCTGTTCAGTACAATGCACAAGCAAGGGATCTGTGTCAATAATCAAGCATTCCAGGTTTTTCATGGAATTACTTAAAAATACATGGATGATTTGGATTTTAGGGCTAATGATCATGTCCAGTCCACATTTACTCTTTGTGCATATCTGTCTTAGGGGTGGGCAATATGGAAGATTTCCCAAAACAAAAAGAAATTACATATACTTAAAACGAGGATACATGCTGGTTCTAAGGTTTGAGTAGATGTTTCTGAATTAAGCAGTGGCTGACAAGGCCCCTTGTGTTGAATTTAATATTTCCATTTTTATTCACACATAAAGTATGACGTTAACCAAAAGTAGTAGTTTATGGGGTTTGTTTCCTGAACAGGCTAATTTTGAGAGAAATTGCAATGTTATTTTTAGATTAGTTTTAATCTAGATCTGGAAGTTCACCTTGTAGAAAACAGTTTTCCAAAGACATTTTGCCAGCACCAAAATATGCGCTTTCCCACAGATCTGCATGTTTCATCAACACAAGATTGTTGATTATATATATATATATATATATATATATAAATTATTTTTTTTTCATTCTCACTGTAATGTAAATGTAGCAGATAATAACAAACTAAACACATGCCTCTACATATTTTGATTATGACAATCTTCCTGAGATGCTGGAAAAGTTGCTTGTGCATAGTTGTGCTTTTGATGAGAAGTAAAATGATTGTTTTGTGGGGAACACCCACAGCCAGATCTGTGATCTTTCAGATGTCAAGCAATTGAAAGTAGTTCCCGGGACCCAACACTAGCTCTGGCACAAGCAGTGGACCTTTCCTGGTGGAAGAAAATAAGATTTCCAGTGGAATGCTTTATCCCCTTAGAATCTGTAATTGTGAAACTGACACATGTATAATTTCATTTTTTCATTTTTTGTGTGTGTGTGTATATATACAGGGGTTAGACAATGAAACTGAATCGCCTGTCATTGTAGTGTGGGAGGTTTCATGGCTAAATTGGACCAGGCTGGTGGCCAATCTTCATTAACTGCACATTGCACCAGTAAGACCATGTGTATCCAATGGTTTGAACCTTGTATCCTGAAGGCGGTGCCGTGTATCAGGATGACAATGCACCAATACACACAGCAAGACAGGTGAAAGATTGCTTTGATGAACATGAAAGTGAAGTTGAACATATCCCAGGATCACAGTCACCAGATCTAAATATTATTGAGCCACTTTGGGTTGTTTTGGAGGAGCGAGTCAGGAAACGCTTTCCTCCACCAGCATCATGTAGCGACCTGGCCACTATTCTGCAAGAAGAATGGTTTAAAATCCCTCTGACCACTGTGTAGGACTTGTATATGTCATTCCCAAGACGAATTGACGCTGTATTGGCTGCAAAAGGTGGCCCTACACCATACTAATAAATTATTGTGGTCTAAAACCAGGTTTTTCAGTTTCATTATCCAACCCCTGTATGTGTATGTATATATTCAGTTTAGTGTACTGCAATGCACTAAATCCACTTAAAACAGGACAAAAAATTCACCCTGTATAACGAACCATGTTCTCAGAAAAACTTGTGATCTCAAAAGCAATATCCTATTGCCCACCCCTATCTGTGTAATGGCTCAATGGTCAATGAAATCTCGTCCAGTTACTCAAAAGCACTGATCATCTTAATTGTTAGTGTTCAGTGAGACATCGACCTGACCATCTGAAGATCATGTAGCAATTTTGGGAAACCGCACATTTCTTGATCATATGCCTGCCTTTTTTGTTTGCTTTTAAAGCTTTAATAACATAGAGTAAAGGTGTTATGATGTAAATAATAGTACTATTTAAAGTTTCTAGTAATCAATTCAGCTACTGCGGATAAATGGCATTGACTGAGCTAGCGTTCTGTATTGGTGTACCAGTGTTACACAACTCACAAGTTTTTACAGATTTTACAAAGTGAACTGTTTGAAATGACCTACTAAGTGTTATTTCACCTCATGTTCCAACTGGCCTCGATGTGTAGATAAGCTGCAGAAGCTGAAAAGACAATATTATGTTCTGTTTACTACAAAAAAAAAGGAACTTGCCTGTAAGTGGTAGAACTGACAGTTGTCCTTTTGCAGCAAGCAATTGTAAGTCAGTGAAGCTTTTGGAAAATGTGGTGAAATGTTTGCTTACTCTCACTCACAACTTACCACACTTACCTCAGTCTCAGTCTTTTTTTTTTCGTCACAGTAAGCTTGTGAAAAGTTTTCAGTTGCATGTCTCGAAGTAGTTATTGTTCATTCAATATTTTTGGGGAACACTGAATGGCAGTACTGAGCCATATCTTCAGATTTGTTCAGTCTTGTCTCATCTACGTCCCTCCGGAGCAGAATATTTTGTACAGGGAACATACTAGAAATGTCTAATCCAAACCATTTTTGTAATCGTCATTGTTGATTTGAATTAACAGGTGTGACTGCATCAAAAAATTATTTGTTTCTTTTAATAATGAGGAAAAAATATATACACTCAGAATAGTAGATCTGTTACTTGTTGATTTGCATGTCTTTTGTCATTTGTGATGGCCAAACATAAATCTGTTTTTAGAATGTTTCCAGTCATCTAAATTTGCACCAATTGATGCCAAAATGTTGACCTTTATCATTTGTCTTGCTATATTGTTTATGTCCCCAAAGCAATATAGTGTATAAAGTTCTTTCCATTTGTGTCTTATGAGATGTGGATTTTTTTTTTTAAACAACCATATTATTAAATATAATTTTTTTTTAATGAAAAGTTTTATTAAACCCTGGATTAAGTTAAAATCTGAAAGGATATTTAGTAGCATATTGAAATCAAATACCCATATAATTAAATTCAGACATTTTATTAACAAAGAATATTAACTTTTAAATCTCTTGAAATAATATAATGTAAGATTAAAATTACTGCAGAATAAGTAAAATTTCTTTTCCCTTATGAAATGGTACAGAGATACATGTGATTATTAATGATTTATAATGTGAATGGTTCTTTTCACAACCACTGTTTCCTCTTTTTTCTTTTCATTAGCCGACAGGTTTTGAGTCCATTCTCCTAAAAGGAAATAAAGCACTTTAAGTGTCAACTGTGAAGGATTTGTTACAATGTTCTATAAATGTCTAATTATAATAAAGCCCATATTGTGTGATACTGCTAAACCCAAATTTCTAAAATGGAAAATAAACCTGTTTTAATCCTAATGTGTTGAAAGTAGTGCTTTATTTTGACTAGAGTAATATATATATATATATATATATATATATATATATATATATATATATATATATATATATATATATATATATATATATATATATATATGAGAGAGAGGTTTTTTTTTTTAAAGTCTATCAGTAAGGACAGCATCAGTATATCTTTATATTTACTAAATATAAATCCAGTTGTGTTCCCCCATTCTTTTTTCAAAATGAATGTTGTTGGCTTGAAGTTTTTATAACATCACTGTTTTAATTGGGGGGAAAAAAAGCCTGGGGTCTAAATTGGGTGTGAGAAACTTGCGCAACATAAATATCTACTATTGGAATAGAATGTGGTACAATGCTGTCACCTAACTAAAGATATAAAAATATAAAATCATACCCTGTCTGTGGGGAGAGCCCCAGTTACAGATTTTAAGAGTGTTCATGTATTAACACTTGGAGCAGCAGGTTAATTTACAATGATGTTAGTAACTAGGCCATTTATGGTGAATTTTCTTGTTTATTTGTAATGAACACTGGAAAAATGTCATCACGTTGAGAACGAAAGGTCATCAGATGGTCTTGGGCCATTTGTAAGGACTGAATCGTTCAACTACTTTTCACAAGGGTTGGAGACTCGGCCGGCAAAAATGAGGGTGTTGATAGAGGATTCTCTGATAAAGAGGAGGAATGGTCGATTGGCAGTGAAGTTCTCCCGGTTCAAATTGAGGGAGCGTCCAAGTGCCACCACAGCTGTGGCAGCTGCAGCCTCACTGCCCTCTTCATTTACCTGCAAAACCAGCCAGAATATAAGCATCCAACTCTATCTGTCATTATGATTCTCATACATTTCTCATCTGACTGACATATATTGGTACTGAGTTTATCCTGGTTATAATAATCCATGGCTAATTCAAAAGTAGCCCTAACTGATTATTGTGTACATACTTGATAAAGTAAATAATAGTTCTTTACTTATTAGCAAGTCATTAGTCACTTTAAATAGGACTCAGTTTTGATTGTAGTTGATTTTAATTTTAATCTGCAATAAGGTGGAGCAAAAAAATGATCTCAATTGTCAAATAGTTCATGTATGCAAAAGGTATGATTTTACTCTCTTAAAATTCAGACACATTTCCTTTAGGTTTTAACTTATGTTAAAATATTGTCTTATTTTCTTGACATTCTGAGAAGAACTTATTTAGGCAAGTCAAATATTTAACAATCACAAACTAGTGTGATAACATATAGAATAATATATAATAATATATATAATAATGTGCAATTATTATTTGTCATTGTACAATGTACAACGAAATGTGTCTTCTGTATTTAACCCATCTGTGGCCGTGAACACACACACTAATGCACTAGGGACTGGGAACACACACCCAGAGTTGTGGGCAGCCATCCCTTGCATCCCTTCCCGGAGAGCAGTTGTGGGTTCAGTGCCTTGCTCAAGGGCACCTCAGCCATGGATTGAGGGAGGAGGACAATGTTGTTCATTCCTACCACCCCCAGTTTTTCTGCTAGTCGTGGGAATCGAACCAACAACCTTTCTGAGCCTACTCTGAACTTACACAGATTTCATCTAAGATTTTGCAGGTTTTCTCTGGAAAAATTGCTGTAGGCAAATTTATTCTGCAGAGCCAGCTGCTGACAATTAAACTGTAAATGCTGAAGTATTCTCCTCTTATCAAATTAAGGTCTTCAAGACCTCAAATCTGGTTTTTGCTCCTGGATTTTTGTACAACAGAAAAGGACCAATCACGAGGGAACGAGGGAAACTTACTTCAAGGAAAGCCTTATGGTAGGCATCAGAAATGTAAATGCCGTTGCTGACATCCTCCACTATTCCTAAAAACAGCAGAAAAGGAGTGTGTGACTGATAAAATCTGTTGTTATTGTACCATGGTTTAAATATACCTGTCAAACAACAGGTTTTAGTTAACAATTTGTTAGTGGAAATATATTTTTTATTTTTTAATATTAAGCATATCATATCTTAGCAGTGTATACTAACATAAAATTAATAAACTGTAATTTGGCCAGGGGTGCCAAAAGTTTCTGTCTATTTGTGTGAGCAGTAAAATAGGGGGGAACCTGGGAGACTGGCGTGTTCAGCACAGAAAAGATGCCCAAGGCCCATTGCCTTCAGGTTCTCTTTGAGGCTGAAGCTGTCCTCAATGCGGAATCGGGGGATTTGCACAGCCACCGTGGTTTCAGTCATGGTGTTCAACCAGCCACTGAGCCTCTTAAGCGTTAAATTTGCCACCACCTTAAATAAACAGTTATTGAAGAGACAAATCACAGTTTACAGCAAGTGTAACTCTGGTATTACTCTAGCCGTTATAACCACACAGCAGCCAACAGAAAAACACTTATTACACAAATAGAAACCAGCGCTAAAAAGTGAATAAATACGGCTAATGTTAGCAGGCGCTACCACTGGACATTTTTCATTCGCAACTCTCAAACACCTACTACTAACACTTTGTCGTCAACAAAGCTTGGGTTCCACAGACATAAAGTGTAAATCTGGCCATTATAACCACACAGCAACCAAAGAAAAGCACTTATTACCAGAATCATTGTCTAAGGCTAAAAAGTGAACTAATCCTGCTAAAGTTAGCAGGCACAAACCCTAGCTCACTGCTCAGTAACTCTTAAAAACCTGATTATAACACATTTGTCAGCATCACTCACACAGCAAAACATGAACATAAGGCAACAAGATACTACTCCAACATGTATCTTCGCCTCACGCTACTGAGTCAGTCCAATATTTATTCTTGAACATCATCTCTCACTCTTTCTCCTCCTTGCTCTCTCTGCCATAATGTCCATACCAGGAAACCCGAGCTAGATTCTTCTTGTAGAGAGGTAAACACCTTACTAAGAGTTATGTGCCTGCAAAGTGTTATCCATTTCTCACAAGAGATTTCTGCCTAGGGATGCACCGATTGGATATTAACAAAATATTAACAAGATATTAACAAAATAAGCTGGATTGGGTATCGGATAAATAGGCCAATCCATGAGACAGATATTTTGAATTGCACTAATAGTCTTTGTGAGACATCTGACCTATGCTTCTGCCCGTGTCTCACTCATGTTTTGTTTGTTGTTCAGTTGTGTTTTTGGCTGGCTGTTTGTGTGTGGACCTGAGCAGCTAGCTGCTGCTGATTTGGTCAAGAAGCTTGTTCAGGTGCCGTTGATCGTCTATGGGATGGTTTCCTTCCTCTGCTTATTTCCATTTTTGGCTTATACATTATATTTATATTTATTATATTTATTAATTTATTTTAACCAGTTTGACTCTGTGGTGCCAAGGTCCTGCACAACTTTCATTTCAATTGACAAATAAATTGCATTTCAGTATATTATATGCGTTAATATTTCGTCATATTTTTGTTAATAATGTTTAAGTCAATCCTTATGCCTTAAGTCTCTCCTACAAGGTGAGATATATGGTTTACTAATTCAACAATGGTATTCGATTGGTATTGGGTATCGACCAATACACAAAGTACATGTATCCTATTGGTATCAGAACTGAAAACGTCGGATTGTGCATCCCTGTGGCTGGGGATCCTCTTTTCCGCCCCATGGTTCTGAAGTTGCATGGCCACGATTTTTACAGGAGAAGGCCCAGGAGCTGTGAGAGAGGGACTCTTCTCCCTATTACAGGTCGGAGGAGCCTCACAATGTTAAATCATTATACAATTATTATAATATACAGGGTGGGCCATTTATATGGATACACCTTAATAAAATGGGAATGGTTGGTGATATTAACTTCCTGTTTGTGTCACATTAGTATATGGGAGGGGGGAAAACTTTTTAAGATGGGTGGTGACCATAGTGGCCATTTTGAAGTCAGACATTTTTGAGCAAACTTTTGTTTTTTCAATGGGAAGAGGGTCATGTGACACATGAAACTTATTGCAAATGTCACAAGAAAAACAATGGTGTGCTTAATTTTAATTTACTAACTAATTTTAATGTCCATCCATCCATCCATCCATTATCCACCGCTTATCTGGGTCCGGGTCCGGGTCGCGGGGGAAACAGTCGGAGCAAAGAAACCCAGACCTCCCTCTCCCCAGCCACCGCCTCCAGCTCCTCTGGGGGTATACCGAGGCATTTCCAGGCCAGTTGAGACATGTAGTCTCTCCAGCGTGTTCTTGGTCTGCCCCGGGGCCTCCTCCTCCTCCTGCACCGATCCGCCTGTCAATCTCCCGCTCCATCTTTCCCTCACTCTTGAACAAGACCCCGAGGTATTTAAACTCCTCCACTTGAGGCAGGATCTCACTTCCAATCTGGAGAGAGCACTCCACCCTTTTCCGACTGAATACCATGGACTCGGACTTGGAGGTGCTGATCCTCATCCCTACCGCTTCACACTCAGCTGCAAACTGGTCCAGCAAGAGGTTCTGGCTCGATGAAGCCAACAAGACATCATCCGCAAAAAGCAGACATGGAATCCTGAGACCACCAAACTGGACACCTTCCGCCACTTGGCTACGCAGAGAAATTCTGCCAATAAAAGTTATGAACAGAACCGGTGACAACAGGCAGCCCTGACGGAGTCCAACTTACTGGAGTCCAGACTCCTGCTCTGTTTATACAGGGACTGGATGGCTCATAGCAAAGAGCCCAGTACCCCATACTCCCCGAGCACCCCCCACAGAATACCCTGAGGGACACGGTCGAGTGCCTTCTCCAGATCCACAAAACACATGTAGACTGGCTGAGCAAACTCCCATGCACCCTCCAGGATCCTGGCAAGGGTAAAGAGCTGGTCCTGTGTCCGACGACCAGGGCGGAATCTGCATTGTTCCTCCTGGATCCGAGGTTCAACTATCAGTCTGACTCTCTTCTCCAGTACCACCGCATAGACCTTACCGGGGAGGCTGAGGAGTGTGATCCCCCTATATTTGTAACACACCATCCGATCCCCCTTTTTAAAAAGGAGAACCAATACCCCAGTCTGCCAGTCCAGAGGCACTGCCCCCGACGTCCACGTGATGTTGCAAAGACATGTCAGCCAGGACAGCCCCACAACATCCAGAGCCTTGAGGAACCCAGGGAAAACTTCATCCACCCCCGGGGCCCTACCACCTCGGCTACCTCAGCCCCAGTGATATATGAGCCCCCCACCCCTCCCCCCGGGTACCCAAACTCTGCTTCCTCAAAGTATTTGTTCCACTGCCTAATAACGTCCCCAGTCAATATACAGTGTTGGTGGAAAACCGCTTTCCCCTCCTGAGTCACCTGATAGTTTGCCAGAAACTTCTCGGAGCCGACCGAAAGTCGTTTTCCATATTCTCACCGAACTCCTCCCACACCCGAGATTTTGCCTCAGCGACCTGTCGGCTGCTTCCGGATTCCCCCGAGCCAACCAGGCTCGATAGGACTCTTTCTTCAGCTTGACAGCCCCCCTCACCCGGGGTGTCCACCACCAAGTGGGATTGCCACCCCGACAGGCACCGACAACCTTGCAGCCACAGCTCCGTTCAGCCGCCTCAACAATGGATGTCCTGCCCACTCGGACTCAATGTCAGCAGCCTCCCCTGGGATGCAGTCGAAGCTCTGCCGGATGTGGGAGTTGAAGACCTCTGACAGGTTCCTCTGCCAAAACATTGCCAGCAAACCCTCAGCACACGTTTGGGCCTGCCAGGTCTGTCCGGCATCCTCCCCCGCCATCTGATCCAACTCACCACAAGGTGGTAATCAGTTGACAGCTCAGCGCCTCTTCACCCGAGTGTCCAGAACATATGGCCGCAGGTCCGATGATATGACTATAAAGTCGATCATCTAAATGTGGCCTAGGGTATCCTGATGCCAGGTGTACTTGTGGACACCCTTATGCTCGAACATGGTGTTCGTAATGGACAAATTGTGACGGGTCACCGATCAGCTGGGCTGTTCCTCCCAATCACGCCCCTCCAGGTCTCACTGTCATTACCCACGTGAGCGTTGAAGTCCCCCAAGAAGGCATGGTACTCTGAACTGCTGTTTGGTGCATAAGCACAAACAACAGTCAGAGCCCTTTCCCCAACCCGAAGGCGCAGGGAAATTACCCTCTCGTCCACTGGGATAAACCCCAACGTACAGGTGCTAAGCCGGGGGGCTATGAGTAAGCCCACTCCTGCTTTACGCCTCTCACTCTGGGAAACTCCAGAGTGAAAGAGCATCCAGCCCCTCTCAAGGAGATTGGTTCCAGAGCCCATACTGTGTGTCGAGGCGAGCCCAACTATATCTAGCCGGTACCTCTCAACCTCGTGCACAAGCTCAGGCTCTTTTCCCACCAGAGAGGTTACGTTCCATGTTCCAAAAGCCAGTTTCAGTAACCAAGGATCAGAAAAACAGGGCCCCCGACCCCAGCTGCCATCCGATCCACAATGCATCAGACCCGGATTAGTACTTCTCCCACATGTGGTTGGCCCATGGGAGAGTGGACCCATGTTACTCCTTCGGGCTGAGCCCGGCCGGACCCCATGAGTGAAAGTCCGGCCACCAGGCGCTCGCCAAGGAGCCCCTCCCCCAGGCCTGGCTCCAGGGTGAGGCTCCGGTAACTCTATTCTCTGTGTCCCTGTTCTTAAGCTATTCATTCTTGTCTTTATGGATCACTCTTTGTCTGGCCCATCACCTAGGACCAATTTACCTTGGGAGACCTTACCAGGGGCTATTACCCCCGACAACATAGCTCCTAGGCTCACGCAGGCACGCAAACCCCTCCACCACGTTAAGGTGGTGATCCAGGGTGGGGTAATTTAAATTTTTTTAACTTTATTCTTTCATGATTTATTTACAAGTTTCTGACCACTTATAAAATGTTCTGCCCATTATGTTGGATTGTCAACGCAACCCTCTTCTCCCACTCTTCACACACAGATAGCAACACCGCAGGAGAAATTCTAGCACAGGCTTCCAGTATCCGTAGTTTCAGGTGCTGCACATCTCATATCTTCACAGCATAGACAATTGCCTTCAGATGACCCCAAAGATAAAAGTCTAAGGGGGTCAGATCGAGAGACCTTGGGAGCCATCTAACTGGCCCATGACGACCAATCCACTTTCCAGGAAACATCAAGGAATGCTCGGACCTGACACCTATAATGTGGTGGTGCACCATCTTGCTGGAAAAACTCAGGGAACGTGCCAGCTTCGGTGCATAAAGAGGGAAACACATCATCATGTAGCCATTTCGCATATCCAGTGGCCTTGAAGTTTCCATAGAATACCAAGAATGGTAGTGATAGTGGTAATGATAGTGGGTATCTTTGTACCCCATTTACCACACCATACCATGTTCAGCATCTGAAACTACGGATACTGGAAGCCTGTGCTAGCATTTCTCCTGCAGTGTTGCTATCAGTGTGTGAAGAGTGGGAGAAGAGGGTTGCATTGACAATCCAACACAATGGGCAGCACTTTGAATATTTTATAAGTGGTCAGAAACTTGTCCACCATTGTTTTTCTTGTGAAATTCCCAATAAGTTTGATGTGTCACATGACCCTGTTCCCATTGAAAAAACAAAAGTTGGATCAAAAATGGCCATCTTCAAAATGGCCACCATGGTCACCACCCATCTTGAAAAGTTTTCCTCCTCCCATATATTAATGTGCCACAAACAGGAAGTTAATATCACCAACCATTCCCATTTTATTAAGGTGTATCCATATAAATGGCCCACCCTGTACAGTACAATTATGTTCCCTAACTAAATGTACTGAATATGTACTCTTGCGGGTACCAACACTGTGGCAGGCTTGGACTAGAGCAATATATAGTCCTCTAGCAAAAGGCTGTGGAAAGACAGAACTGCATTCTTGGTAAGGTGCCATTCATTACTTAGGGTGTTATTATTATTATTATCGTTACACTTATATAGCGCCTTTCTAGATACCCAAGGACACTTTACAATCTACACTGCTCAGAACGCTCAATTCACACACACACACTGGCGAGAAGCGGCAGCCAAACGCGCACAGCGTACTCTCGACCAGAAACGACCGTCCACCTGGAGGACTGCATCGGGCACTAGGATTTCACCCAGGACAGAGCGCCAATCCATATCTGGGCACACACATTCACATACACACTCATTAACTCACAAACCAGGACAGCTATTGTGAGCTTGAGTGATATTTGTAATACAGAACTAATCATCCAACATCAGTGCCTGACCTCACAAATGTTCTCATGGGTAAATGCCATCAAATCCACAGAAATGTTCCAACAGTTATCCCAGACAAGGGGGACAAGGGGACCTAGTTGATTTTTAATGTAATGCTTTAATGTAATTATTCCAGTTACGTATGTGAAAGCAGTGAAAGTAGGGAGGTAGAAAAACATACCTCTGACAAGCTTATGTCATTGTCTGGCAACACCAGCACCATGGAAATTCCGCCTCCATTGTAGGGCATCTCAAGCACCTTCACTTTGTTGTCTGGGAACTTTCCATAGCGGTATTTGGTTTCCTTGTACATCAGATGCACAGAACATTTGTGCTTCTCACTGATGTGGAATTGTGATGGAATGACATCGTTTTTGTCAAACTTATTTTTCCACTGACCCTGCAATGCAAAAGAACGGAAAATTTTTCATTTCAAAATTACATGTAGCACCATGAGTACCGTTGAGTAGTATGAAGGTCCAATTTTGCCCAAAAGAAAGTCAAATGTTTTTGGCAGAAGTATGTCAATAGTTTTCGTTTATCTCAAAAGGGGACATGTTTATTAAAACATGATATTATTCATTAATGCAGATAAAAAACACTTCATGATTTTATGGAAGATTATAGATAAACTAAAATTATACTTAGTATTATTTTGATGAATTGTGTTTAATATGACCAAAGTAAAAAGCTAAAGGAGCCATTATTAATTTTTGAATATAGCACTTATTCATTCATTCATTCATTCATTCATTGTCTGTAACCACCCATCCAGTTCAAGTTTGCGGTGGGTCCAGAGCCCACCTGGAATCATTGGGTGCAAAGCAGGAACACACCCTGGAGTGGGTGCCAGTCCTTCACAGGGCGACACATACATTCACGCACACTTTTGAGTCACCAATCCACCTGCAAACGTGTGTTTTTTGGACCATGAGAGGAAACAAGAGCACCCAGACAAAACCCACACGGACATGGGGAGAACACACCAAACTCCTCACACACAGTCACCAGAAGCGGGACTCAAACCCACAACTTTCAGGTCCCTGGAGCTGCTGAGCCACCGTGCCGCCATAAACACACAATTACTAAACACACATTTCAGAGGATGCATTACAAGACTGTTGTAGGGACACGAAAAGATTATTCAACCAGTTTGTATGAGCTGTCAATTTATGCTTGTTTTATGTGATTTCATCTTCATTCGTCTTACTCCATTAGTGATAATTTAACTTGCTGTCCTTCTTTCAGTTTTGGCTGCATCCATGAGTGATTTCCACAGCAGGTCACCGGCCACTCCGGCCATCTGCATACACTGCTTGGCATAACACAATCTTCCCATTTCTCTTTTGCTAAGAACCAGCACCAAGAGTACACAAACACAATCCTGAATACACCACATTCCCAGACACTGACCTGAAGTGAGACATTTTTTTTCAGGGTAATGTAAGTAATGTTGCTTTTTGCAACAATGAAGCAATGAATGAATCTGCGTGTGGAATAAGATAGTTGTCCATCACATGAAACAAGTCACATGTATAGAAACAGGTTGAATAAACTTATATCCTTACTCATTATGTCAGAATGAACTATTAGAAATATTAGATAAATTGACTACATTTAAGCAGTTTTCAATTAACAATACATCCTTACATGTGAGAGTGTAGAAGGGAAATGCATTTTGATTTCCCATTCCCACTGACCATTGACCTCTTGACTTTAGAGATTTACCTACTTTAAAGTAGATGGTATTGACTAGGACCAGCACAGCAGTAGAGTCTAATGAGCCCTTAGGAAGAGTGTCATTTATTTTGCCATTTGTCTTCTCAGAGATCCACTCGTTGATTTTCAGCCTTGATTCTTCTGGTTTCTCCTGTAGAAAAAGTACCCAGACCGATTTAACACAGAGAAGGATGCTGGATGTGAGGATTTATGAGTGGGTCAAGAGAATGACCTTAAAGTTGAGTGGCATCAGCTTGGCACCATAGACTGTTTCACTGATATTCTGGAAGGTGTCACTAAAGGTCAGAGACTTTTCTCCGAACAGACGATTGGCTGAGACCAGTTCCACAGTGTTGTGCTTCTTGCGATAAAGGCGGCAGTTCAGCTTAGCGAAGAAGAAGTGGACCTGGTCTGAGGTCTTCTCCTTTATTGTGTCAAATTCAAACACCTTCAAGTGAGAAAAAATGAATGAGGGTCAGTCACATCAGTAGAAATATCTAATTCTAAAACAAGACATATATATATAACTGTAGACAAGCTAATTTAAAGTGGACTCACTATGAATATAGACAATAAATTAGACAGACACAGCTTACACAATCTTTATAGTACACTCTCAGAATATTTGTCACGATGGTGGTATCCTCAATGGTGCATATATATTCAAGACCTTTGGATACAGAACACAATTAGGGTTCAGAGCACTTCTGGATTATTAGGGTTCCGAGCACTACAGTGCAAGGAAACTTAATGCATTTGTTAGGATTCTTTTTATTTTCTTTCTCCTTTTTCTGCCTCAAAACAAATTGCACAGCCGAAACTGTAAGACCTATGGACTTGATACTTAGTCAAAAGGTAGTAGTTGTCCTATGATCCTATCCTCATGAACTTGGTGTCAAAACGTACGCAGGAGCATGCTGGTCAATAATTATCAAAAAAAAACAAAAACTGGAACTTTCAAATCATGATGGACACCATATGCTAATGAACCTATACAGTTAATGGCATGTTTTACTTTAACTCATGTAACTTCTGTATACTTTATTCAAATCAAATGAATTTTCAGACATTGCTTCAAGACATGATTCTGAAGTAGCATATATATATATATATATATATATATATATATATATATATATATTCTGGTGCATGAAATATTACAGGGGATGCTATAATAGCTTGTTATGTGTTTTTGGCAATATCTCTGCATCTACAAGGCATATGAAGTTTACATTTGGCATGCTGGTACTGTGAGCAAGCTTACACTTGGGAAATTAAGGACAACTTGATACAAGCAAAATTATTAATGTCATCAACCCATCAATTTTCAGCACGTGTTTGACAGGCTACAAAGAGCCTTGTTTTGTGCTGATAGCCACAAGGTTATCAAAGGAGGCACAATTCATGTTTTTAACCTGAAAATATGGAATATCTTAGTGAAAACTGAAACTATCAACATGATATTAGCTTTATAATATATTCTCCTTAGTGTCTCACAACTGCAATTGCAACTAATTTTTAAAAATTAATAGTTTTTCCTCAGTTGTTAGGCATGTGAAAATGGGGCTTTTGTACTAGTCTCTGGATTTTCATTCTGTCAGCAAACAATGACAGAATGAAAATCTGTATAGCCTGTAGGTAAAAATTATCAAAAAAAAAAAAATCTTGAATTTTGGACATGCTGTTGCTGCAAATTTCAACAAACATGAGTGGGCAGAGTCCTACACACTCAATAAAAGTTTCCCAAATCAAACCAAAATGGGTACACATGTGTAAGGATGTATTCTGAAGATGTGTGAAAAATATGATCAAAATACACATACATGGGGCACTACAATTGGAGCGCCACCTAGGGATACAGTAACACCAAAATGAGATATATAGTTTGTGAAGCCCAGGGTGTGATGTTTAGAAAGGCAACCAGCACAGCTATATTTAGGCGAAGCCTGGAATCACACATTGATGAAATTTCAACATTTCTTACCATTATTAAAGTTCAGATTCTTATGATTCTGCAGATACCACATATGTCCGGACTGGGTTGGAATTTAGAGACTAGTTCACATTCAAATACATGTGGGTTTAATCTCACCAATGCAAACCACTGTCTGTTATGGAAAAATCCCCCTTCCCACCTTTCACTCCTACTCCACACACTGATTGAGAGGCCTCCAGTCACTACTCACCTCTCTGCATCTCTCTCCTGACTATATACAATGCCAATATACAAATAAATCATTACATTATGAACACCTCCTTGTTTCTATACTCACTGTCCATTAACTCAGCTCCACTGATCACAGGAGCACTTTGTAGTTCTTTTGTTATAGACTGGAGTCCACCTCTTGCTCTGCATACCTTGATTGCTCCCTTTCACCCTATTCATCACCCATTTATCATGTATGCTTTGGGTGGTAGAGTTTTTCAATCTCTCAGTGTCAGTGCTGGACTGAGAATAGCCCAACAACCAAGAACATCCATGTGACATCCAGTGCCCTGTGCCCACTGATGAAGGACTAGAGGATGACCAACACACACTGTGCAGTATCAGATGAGCTACTGTGTATGTTATTACATCTACAAGGTAGACCAAAACTGGATTGTAAGTGGACACAGTGATTTAAATCTCCAGCAGCACTGCTATGTCTGATCCACTTGTACCAGCACAACACATACTAACCCACCACCACCAGATCCATCAACCAAATGGTACCTGCTAAATAGGGGTCCCTACCATTGAAGAACTGTGTGAAAGGGGGGAATGTTGTATACAGAGCAACAAATGGTCTGTATTCTATAATAATAAAATTACAAATTGCTCCTCTATGGTCTGTAGAAATCAGAGAAAAGAAAGTGATTGTAGAAACGAGGAGGTGGTCAAAAAGTTATGGTACACACACACACACACACACTGCAATGGCATGTAAGGCCTCATACTTGTAAATGTAAGCAAAATTTCCACATCTCCTCAATACATTTAAAACATAAAATGTTTTAGAAACAAATCCCACTTCCCCCTCCCTCTCTCCTCTTTGCTGCTTCAACACACTGAATATCAGATGCCAAGAGAGCCCACACTCAGCATAGCCCCCTTCCTCTCCACTCTCTTTGCATCTATACACACACAGACTGAGAGGCCCACAGAGCTCACACTCACAACAACCAGCTTATTCTGCTCCACTCTGCATCTGCACAAATACTGACTGAGAGGCTCACAGACAGATCACACTCAGAAATGCTGCATATGTGAAAATACCCAATAACTTTGCAATATAAGGCCTCTTGCAAATGTAAGCAGAATTTACACAGACTGCAGCAAGGAGACTGTAAATCACCACTTGCGGCTATATTTATACTTTTTTTTATTATAACTGTAGATTTTCACCACGCGCAATATCAAGCACTGAGAAAATGGTTAAAAGCCAGTGGATATATTCTCTGGATATTTTCTCTATATTCTCGGGAGTGGCAGAGCTCCATCTAAAAGCTTTGGGATGAGTTGAAGTACTCTAGATAATTTTCTGATTCAGAACTAATCAGAAAGCATCAGTATTTGACCTCACTTATGTTTTCACTACTAAATGCCATAGTCTAAAGCAGTGGTGACCAACCCTTTTACATATAAGGTCACCTTTTGAAATCTGAACAAGCTAAATATCTACCAGCACAAATGCCAGCCTTAGGCTACTTAAAATAACAAAGCTGTGTATGTGATCATCGCCTTCAATAACATAAAATAAAACTGTTCACTTACTTCATTAATGTACAGCCATGTTCTGAAAAGTTGTCCTACCTATTGATACCTATCCTACAGCAGCTCTGCACATGCTCACACCCATTTTTTAACTTTTTATGCATTTTTCTTGGTAACTCTGTTTTCCTGGGGTGCATAATACAATCATAGCTTACTGTAATTTGCTTCAGCCTTCCCAAAACTGTACATGCAGCAAAAATATACATCTATAAACAAATAATTATCACTCTAATTACCTTTAATTTCATACTTATACATTGTTTGGGAGCATATTCTGATATGATTCCTACAGTTTTATTTAGATGGCCGTACTTATAAAAATACACTATGGTAGAATATTTTGACAAGGTAGAACAACTCAACAAAAGGGTATAGTGTGTCTATCACTGTGTTGTAATCTGCATGAAATATAGTGTTGGCTCAGACTGTGCAGAGGCAGTACAGAGCAGCACTATTTGTCATTGTTCACTGCTGGTCACTACTGGAATTTGATTGTCAGAATTCACAGACATCCTGCTTAACTTGCTTGCAAACCACTGTGGATACATAATGACGCAGCTATAACTTAAATGTGATAAGTGAATCAGCAAGAGATATCACAATGGAGATTGACCTGTTGATCACAATAAACTGGTAGATGACCACTGATCTAAAACCTTCCCAGAAAGCTAGAAGCTGTTAATGCAGCAAATATGGAACCATGTATTATTACCCTTGAATTCTGTAGAATTGATGGATGTGTGTGTCCACAAACCTTAGGTCATGTAGTATGTCACTGTGTACTTATTCCTGTATGTATTGTTTCTGATATTGGTGGCTAATTAGTGTGAACGTGTTTCAGTTTTAGTTAGCTGGGGTTGTTACTGAAAACAAGACATGCAAAGCATTAGGTTATATTCAGGGAGTACCACTTATTTCACACTTGGGCACAATTACCCATCTATGAAAGCTATCCAATTTGTTAACATTAAATTTCAGAAAATATGATTTAAAAATATCATAAAAAATGCTTCCTGAGTTCAATCTGTATTTTTCCTCAGAAACACAATGCTGGAATAAACACTGTATGAAGGATGTGGGACAGACAAAACTGAAGAAATGAGTGATACATTTACACAGATAATATACAATATAGCAATTTCACTACACTTAAGCTTAAGGTCTTTGTTGGTCTTTTTTGATTGGTCTTTGGCAAACTGATTAATGTACATATGTCACGATTCGCGGAGGGCGGACTGACGGAGACGGACGCACACGCTAAAACACAGTACTTTTAATTAAACAAAAGATATAACAAAACAAAGACAGGCAACTACGGAAACAATAAGATAAAGGAAATGAAACGATGAACAGAAAAACCGGACTAAGCAACATGACAGCACGATAAAGGAAGCAAAACAATACAATACTAGACGGGGAGAGCTAAACAAAAAAACCTAGACAGGGAGAGCTAAACAGACAAACCTAGACAGGGAGAGTGAAGCAATACAAGGACTTAGAGCGAGGAAACGACAGAGACAGACATACCAGACTAAGGAACAAGACACGGAAACACCGGAGGCGAAACAACAAGACTTAGAGGAAAGAAACGACATGACTTGGGGAGTGAAACAAAATGACGATGTGGAAAACAATGGCGAAGAAACAGCGGAGACAGACAGACTTGATAACATGACAGAAGTAACAACGTGGACCGAAACAGTACAAATGACCGACAAACGGGAGTGACATACGGGAACTTAAATACCTAACACAGACAAGACACACCTGGAACAGATAACGAGGGTAATAAGACACGGACGAGGAGGAGGAACAAAGGTGGGACATGGGCGGAGACATGGACAATAACAAACAGAGCCATGTGCTAAGAGAGCACATGGCGGGGAAAACAGACATGACAGGACGAGGGCGTGACAACATAGGTAAAATGTGCTCAAATTAAAATAAACTCCTTCTTTAAAGTTGGATTCTAAAAGTTTCAGGATAAACTGGTTTGAAGTTGCAACATGACATATTAAATCAGAGGACATGGATGGTGGTTTTGTAATATAAATAAAAAAATTTTTGTAAATATATTGGCAGCACAGAGGCGCTGCAGGTGGTGTCACTGTCACACAGCTCCAGGGTCTTATGGTTGTGGGTTCGAGCCCTTCTCTGGGTGACTGCCTCTGAGTAGTTCTCTGTGTCTGTGTGGGTTTCCTTCGGTTGCTCCAGTAAAAAAAATTTGCAGGCTGTATGTTTCTCTATAAAGAACTAGTCTACTTCACATCAGGCTCATTATTAACTAAGTAATAAGTAATAATAATTAACTATATAATAAAATATAAGTTTGGCTAGGCTGAAAAGTAAACCAAGCAAGTCTAGAGGTCTGTCGATTGCCAAAGGAAAACTTGTGCAAGAAAATGTTTTGATGGAAGGAGAAATGATCCCTACTGTACTGGAGAGAACAGTGAAGAATTTAGGTAGATAGTATAGTGCAGCACTAAATTATATCAAACTCTTTGTTGGTTGTGGGACTAAAAGCTGAACTGGTGACAGCTGTTAATAGCATTGCTAGATCATGTTTGCCAGGGAAGTTGAAATTGTGGTGTCTGCAGTTTGGCTTACTGCCTTGTATTAGGTGGCTATTGACAGTTTTTGATGTTTCGATCACAGAAGAGAGGATGGAAAGGGCTATGAACAAGGCCATAAGGAAGTGGCTAGGGGTGCCACATTGTGTAAGTAGCATGGTGTGGTATGGGAGAGGGGTACTGGAGCTACCACCACAAGTTTAGTAGAGGAGTTTAAATGTGTAAAGGTGAGTCGTGAGATGATTTTGTCAGGATCTAAGAATGCAGTGGTAAAAACAGCAGCGCCATTCACAAAAGCAGGAACAGGGTAACAAAAATGAATTCAGGGACTACAGATTTATATATATATGGTTTGCCGGTTGTAAATTTTTAACTTACTTTCATGATCTGCTCTAGGGTGCTGTTGCAGGCCCCCAGTTTTGTCATAGCGAAGGCTGTGGAGATGCTGAGGGGCGACATGAAAATGTTTTCGTCTTGAGATTTTCCCTTGGATAGTTTCTTGAAAAGGGAAAGGGCGAAGCGGCCGTTGGCATTGGACAGCTCAAACACTCTTGGGTTAGTGGACTCAGGGACCTTCTCTGGGGGCTTCTCAGTGGGGGGTTCTGGGTCATCATGCACATTCGGGTTGCGGTAGACACAGACAGGCTTTAGGGGCAGGTCTCTGGGCTTTGCACTGCAGATGTCTATCATGCCATGAACTGAGCAAATATAGAGGATCCACACAACTCCTACACAGGCCAACAGCTTCATATTGATCTAAAGAGAAAAACGGGTTGAGGAATATGTTCTTCGACAAAAATAATTTGGGAATGAACAAAACACAGCACATTTTAATGCACAATATCTACAAACCGGATTCCAAAAAAGTTGGGACACTAAACAAATTGTGAGTAAAAACTGAATGCAATGATGTGGAGGTGCCAACATCTAATATTTTATTCAGAATAGAACACAAATCACAGATCAAAAGTTTAAACTGAGAGAATGTATCATTTTAAGCGAAAAATATGTTGTTTCAAAATTTCATGGCGTCAACAAATCCCAAAAAAGATGGGACAAGGCCATTTTTACCACTGTGTGGCATCCCCCCTTCTTCTTACAACACTCAACAGACGTCTGCGGACAGAGGAGACCAGTTTCTCAAGTTTCTCAAGAAATAGGAATGCTCTCCCATTCATGTCTAATACAGGCCTCTAAGTGTTCAATCGTCTTGGGCCTTCTTTGTCGCACCTTCCTCTTTATGATGGGCCAAATGTTCTCTATAGGTGAAAGATGCGGTGCACTGCAGGCTGGCCATTTCAGTACCCGGATCCTTCTCCTACGTACGAGGAGCTTACTTAGAAATGGCTTCCTCTTTGCACTGTAGAGTTTCAGCTGGCAACGGCGGATGGCGCGGTGGATTGTGTTCACTGACAATGCTTTCTGGAAGTATTCCTGAGCCCATTCTGTTATTTCCTTGACAGTGGCATTCCTGTTTGAGGTGCAGTGATGTTTAAGGGCCCGGAGAACACGAGCATCCAGTAGAGTTTTACGGCCTTGACCCTTACGCACAGCAATTGTTCCAGATTCTCTGAATCTTTTGATGATGTTATGCACGGTTGATGATGATAACTTAAAAGTTTTAAAGTAGTAAAGCTATTTTACGCTGGGTAACACCATTCTGGTATTGCTGCACTATCTTTCTGCGCAACAATGGTGGAATTGGTGATCCTCTTACCATCTTGGCTTCAGAGAGACACTGACACTCTGAGAAGCTCTTTTTATACCCAATCATGTTGTCAATTGACCTAATTAGTGTTAATTGGTCTTCCAGCTGTTCGTTATATGCTCAATTTCCTTTTTCCAGCCACTTATTGCTACTTGTCCCAACTTTTTTGGGATTTGTTGACACTGTGAAATTTTTAATCAACATTTTTTCCTTTAAAATGTTACATTTACTCAGATTAATTTTTTGATCTGTCATCTATGTTCTATTACAAATAAAATATTGACATTTGCCATCTCCACATCATTGCATTCAGTTTTTATTCACAATTTGTTCAGTGTCCCAACTTTTTTGGAATCTGGTTTGTATATCTGTTAGATATATGATATACCCAGCAAATAGACAGAAGCTTTACACTATTTATGCACAGTAAATTGACAGACAAATGCCATATATTAATTTGTTCTGATCAGATAATATGCTATTTCTACAAAATATGTAATTGTCACGTTCCCCTATTTATGTCACGCCCTTGTCCTGTCTAGTCTGTTGTTCCCCGCCATGTGTCTTGCACATGGCTCTGTTTGTTATTGTTCATGTCTCCGCACTAGTCCTGTCTTTGTTCCTACCCCTCGTCAGTGTCCCCGTCAGTGTCTTATTTGTAATCCTGCCCCCTCTTTATCAGTCTTAGGTGTGTCTATAAGTCCCTTTGTCTCCGTGTATGTTAGTCAGACATTCGTTTCCTCTGTTAATTTCAACTGTCATGTTGCTTTCAAGTCTGTTTGTCTTGTCTGTTCCTCGCTTCGGTTTGCTTTCTACTCTTGTATTTACAAAAGTAAGTAAAAGTATCTAAGTCTGTCTCTGTTTTGTTATATTTTTGTTTAAATAAAAGTATCTGTGTTTCAGCAAGTGCGTCTGCCTCCATCAGTCCGCCCCGCAGTCCTGACAGAATGTCCGACCACAAAAAGAATGCAGCTAACACAGACTGTTCATTCAAGGAAACTTTCAAAAACGTACAAGAATCACTAGTTAGAAATGTGGGGGATCAACCAGCGATGTTGCAGTCCTTTACGGGAATTCACGCTAGATTTGAGGGGAGTTTGAACTGTGACGGTTTCCTCCTACAATGCAAACTGTATTTTAAATATCTAACTAGTCCTACTCCAAGTGACATTTTCAAAGTTATGTTCATGAGATCGCTCCTTGGTGGAGAAGCATTACTATGGGCAGATCATCTGCGACAAAAAGCCCTGGATATTTATGTGGAGTCTTTTTGAGAGCATTTAAAAGCAAGATTCTCCCGGGCTGCTCCCGAGGACGTCTCTGCAGAACCCACTGCTCCCGAGGATGTCTCTGCAGGACCCTCTGCTCCCGAGGACTACCCTCTCAGGTCCGGGGAAATTTTTGAGGGGGCGTTGAGGGCTGGTGCTGTTAGCCTCAAACCTCAGGACAAAGGAGATGAGGAAAACGGTGGCGCACTTCCTGGAGATCTTGGATTGAGGAAGTCCCTTAAGTGTGCGTCCACCAGACCCCCTAAGCCCTCTACAGCCCCAGCACGTGCCCTGCAAGCGGGCCAAGTCCCTGCCTCTGAGGGTGTTTCCGCAGGGTCCCCTGCTTCAAATGGTGTCCCCGCAGGGTCTCCTGTTCCCGTGAAGGCGGCCAAACAGGCCGCTCCTGTTCCCGTGAAGGCGGCCACCTCCGCCACTCCTGTTCCCATGATGGCGGCGACCTCCACCGCCCCCGGTCCATGTGAAGGTGGCATCCACCGCTCCGGTTCCTGTGAAGGCGGCATCCGCCGCTCATGTTCCCAAGGAGGTGGCATCTGCTGCTTCTGTTCCTGTGAAGGCGGTTCCTGTGATGGCGGCGAACCAGGCTGCTCCTGTCCCTGTGAAGGCGCCATCCGCCGCTTCTGTTCCTGTGCCAGTGGCTTCCTCAGCTGCTCCTGTTCCTGTGACTTTGGCCCCAGCCGCTTCTGTTCGTGTCCCTAGATTGGCCCCTAGGCTTTTGGGCCGATTCTTAGAGCTGTGCCCAGGCTGGCTTCTCGGACTTCACCAAAGACTTTTGCTAGTCCTGGGCACTCCCCAGTTGTTTTGGTTCCTCCGTTTGTCCCTGTTCTAGTCCCTTCCTCGCTTCGTTTCCACTTTTCATTTCCACCATTATCGTGTTGCTTTCAAGTCTGTTTGTCTCACCTGTTCCTCGCTTCGGTTTGCTTTCTACCTTTGTTTTTACGTTATCTAAGTCTGTCTCTGTTTTGTTATATTTTTGTTTAAATTAAAGTATCTGTGTTTTAGCAAGCGCGTCCGCCTCCGTCAGTCCGCCCCGCAGTCCTGACAATTTATCAATCTATTTTACTTGGCAGAGGAATCGATTAATGTATTTTTGGTGCATTAATACTGTTTTGTACATTTAAATATGAGTATATTTTAATCGTATTTGTAAGCAAAAAAAGCTCGGTTTTACGATTAAAATCAATTGACTAAAAGTTCACAAACAAAAAAGACCGACAATAACAGAAGGAAATGTAACCGTTTATTTTATGCAGAAATAGAGTAGTCTCATATTCGACATTCGTTTGAGATTCGCAATACGGCTTTTTTCACCAGTTATCAAACGTATATTCATCAGTACTGTTGCAAAAAAAAATAAAAAATTACACCCATAACCTATATTTACTATACTGTACTTCCTGAGATTAAGTCAGAAAAGCAGCCAATTATTGCTGTTTTTGCCCCTGCGCCCAGCTCCAGCGTTGTGGGCCGTTGCAAAATTACCAGAAGAAACGTATAGCGTTTAATGTTAATATCCAAATAATTATATTAATCCCTTTCCTTAATTTATCTAATGATGTCAAATCAGCTTAGAAATGTACATAATTTTATTTACCTACTAAGGCTTATTTTGGTGAAAATTGTGGTTATATAGTTTTTAATGAATTCAACAAAACAACTTAGAAAATTACAGATATTTATTCTTTACACATTACAAGGATCATTTTGGAAAAATTAAGTCATTTATTTTTATGACTAAAATAACCATATAAATCCATTAATCTCTCACGTTATTGGACCGAATGATGTCAAACCAACTTACAAAAGTAAAAGCAGACATGTTTCTGTACTGGAAATCACTGCATGGGCTCAAAAACACTTCCCAAAACCACTGTCTGTGAACATGATTCATTCTAATGCAAGTTAGAACTCCCGAATACAAAGAAGAAACCAGATATAAATATGATCCAGAAACACAGCTGCATTCACTGGGCCCCAGCTAATTTAAGACTGAGGTGAAGTGGAAATGTGCCTTGTGGCATGACAAATGAAAATGTAAATCTTTTCTGGAAATAATAGATTATGCATCCTCTGGGCTAAAGGCGAGAGGGACCGCTTAGCTTGTTATAAGTGCATAGTTCAAAATGTCAGCATCCATGATGGTATCAGGGGGCATTAGTGTACATTGCATTGGTGACTTGCACATCTGTGAAGGCGCTGTTAATGCTGAACAATATTTACAGACAATGTCTTTATCGGGGAAAGCCTTGCTTATATCAGTATGACAAGGCCAATGAACGTTCTGCATGGGTTACAACAGCATGGCTCCTTAGTAAAAGAGTCCGGGAACTAAACTAGTCCAGACCTGTCACCAGCTAAAATCATCTGGGGCATTATCAAATTAAAAACCCTATAAATGAGACCCTGAGCTGTTGAGCAGCTGAAATTTTGAAGCAACCAACAACAGTTCATTTCAAAACTACAGCAACCGGTCTCCTCAGTTCTCAAATGCTTACAGAGTGTAATGTAACACAGTGGTAAACATGGCCCTGTTGCAAACATTTTGGAACATGTTGCTGGCATCAAGTTCAAAATGGGCAAATATTTTTCAAAAAACAATAAACTTTCTCAGTTTCAACATTTAAAATGTTGTCTTGCACATCACTGCATTTTGTTTTTATTTACATTTTGCACAATGTCTCAACTTTTTTTGGATTTGTAGATTCATTTGGCTATTAACATCATTATAAATTAAATATATAAATTAAATACGTCTTGTAGTATGTAAAGAATAAATATCTGTATTTTTCTATGTTGGTTTGACATCATTAGGTCCAATAACCTCAGAGTTTAATTGATTTGTTTGACTATTAAAATCATTATTTAAAAAATACCTTCATTATTCACCAAACTAAGCTTTGTAGTATATAAGGAATCAATATATGCAGAATACTAAGTTGGTGTGACATCATTAAATCCAATAAGTTGAGAGATTAATAGATTTATTTGGATATTAACATTATTATAAATTACACAACCATTCACCAAGCCTTGTAGTATGTAAAGAATACATTTCTGTATTTTTCTAAGTTGGTTTGACTTCTTTTGGTGCATTAATTACAAAGCTTGATATGATTTATTGAATATTAATATCATTATAAAATAAATAATTTCAATATTCACCCAATTAACCTTTGTAGTCAGGGAAAAATATCTGGACATCTCTAAGTTTAATCGATTTATTTATCTATCTAAAATAAATTACTTCACTATTTACCAAATCAAGACTTGTCGCATGTAAGGAATCATAATGACATCATTATGTCCAATAATGTGCTAGATTAATAGATTTATATAGCTATTTTAATAATTATAAAATAAATGACTTACTTTTTTTCACCAAAATAAGCCTTGTAATGTGTAAAGAATAAATATCTGTACTTTTGTAAGTTGTTTTGATATCATTTGGTCCCGTAACTTGAGAGTTTAATAGATTTATTTGGTTACTGATTACATTAAGGGCGGCACGGTGGCGCAGCAGGTAGTGTCGCAGTCACACAGCTCCAGGGGCCTGGAGGTTGTGGGTTCGATTCCCACTCTGGGTGACTGTCTGTGAGGAGTTGGTGTGTTCTCCCCGTGTCCGCGTGGGTTTCCTCCGGGTGCTCCGGTTTCCTCCCACAGTCCAAAAACACACGTTGCAGGTGGATTGGCGACTCGAAAGTGTCCGTAGGTGTGAGTGTGTGTGTGTCTGTGTTGCCCTGTGAAGGACTGGCGCCCCCTCCAGGGTGTATTCCCGCCTTGCGCCCAATGATTCCAGGTAGGCTCTGGACCCACCGTGACCCTAAAAATTGGATAAGCGGTTACAGATAATGGATGGATGGATGGATGATTTCATTAAAATAATAACACTTAAATAAGCTTTAGTGCGTAAGGAATAAAACTGTGTTAATGTCTAAGTTGATGTCACATCGTTAGATACAATAAGGAAAGAGATTAATAGAAATATTTGGATATTAACATCAAACGATAACGTTTCTTCTGGTAATTGTGCGACGGTTCCTAACGCGGGAGCTGGGTGCAGGGGCAAAAACAGCTATAATAGGCTGCGTTTCTGGCTTAATCTGAGCAAGTACAGTATAGTAAATAAAGGCTATGTATGTAATTTGTTTATTTTTTATTATTGTTATTTTTACACCAGGAATCTGCAACTGACAAAGAAAAATCTGAGAATATTCTCAGAATAATTCCGAGAAAAAATTTAGGAATAATTCACATTATACAATTAATGATCACGAAAATAGATCCAGAGCGAGTGGAACTCCAGCGTGCCCACGAGGCTCCATCGCGTTACGGCTCGTACAATAAACTAAAGCCTTATGCATCGCATTCAGGGGCTGCACTGACGGGGACGTCATGTCGTATGGATGCGTTTAATAAATAATTCTGTTCACTTCACTGACTGCTTCTTGCACAACTCACTCATGGCGCACAGACTGTGAGTCTGTCTGTGTACGTATTATAATAAATAATAACCCAAACAGTGTTTCTCTAAATATTCTGATTATATTCTCGAAATTATACAGACCTTTTTACTCAATTATTCTGAGATTGTTTTTTTCTCAGAATTCTAACTTTATTCTCGGAATCTTGATTTTTTTCCTAAACGCCGTGGCCCTAAAGCTCCGTCGTATGAATTGCGAATCTCAAATGAATGTTCAATATGAAACTAGTGCTAGTCGTGGTTCCTTCACGATTTTGTTGTGAAACGTGGTAATATATTGAATGAAATTGTAATGAATTTAATCTTACCTGTTTTCTTTTTAAAAGCTAGAGCAGCGCTGGTCACGGTAAAAGCAGAGAGAGAAATGCTCTGTTGACCAGGTCAGTGCCCTAACGAGCACTAAACACAACACTTCATTCAAATCAACCTTTGAGCTATCGATCCGTTTGGTCTTGCTGATCCACTCCTGAAGCGATTAAATCTTATTCTCTGTGTGGACTGAGTTTTCTGATGTGGGCTGAAGTAAGCGTTACCGTTTGCTAACATTTTTGGACGCCCACTCTTCGAAAATAGGCGAGTGAATACATAGCATATCTCAACCCTTCTTGCCCATACAGTCTAGTGTTATGATGTGAAGATCATTCAACTGGATCGGTTCTGGTTCATTTCTGACTGATCACCTTTATCCTATGATGAAACAATTCTATTGTGATATTATTTTCTTTCATTGCCATTTGCTCTGCATGAGGTGTCACTGAATTGTTTGAGTGTGAAAACCATGATATGGCCTTTCCAGTCAGCAGGTTTCATCTCAGCAGGACTGGGATACTTCAGTGATGTATAGAGTGTAAACTAGACCACCATAACCAAAACCAATTGAGAAGTCAGTTTACTTTTTAAAAAAATAAATAAATAAAAATAAAACAGGTATTATTTCTTCTGAGAGAGTTAACTTATACATTTTAGGGTATCACCTTGGAAAGGGATTAAGTCTAGTCTTCAACTAAATTTCGGTATGGATGGTAAATCACCATTGTGCATTGTGTCTGAGGGAAAGAAGAACTGCACAAAAAAGCAGTGTTCAATATCATTTAATCACAATCCCTGCCAGTACAGAATCACTGTTGCACATTAAGTTACACTTTTTAAATAATTTCACTTTTTTCATGGTTTATCTAATCCAACCTTCCAGTCAGTTACCCCCCCCCCCCCCCCCCCCGCCCATTTGGAAAAAAACAAACAAATCAAACAAACGAAAAACAATTGTATTATACAAAATTGCAATCCAAATTTCACACAGTGAATTCTTTAACAAAGAAAAACAAAGGTTAAACAGCTAAATCCACATTTGGAGAAATATAGTCCTAAACATTCCTTAATGGAGTATAATATGTAATAAAAAAAAACCCTTATATTGTTACTCATGTTGTAGTTAGTTGTGTACCTTAATTTAAGCAATATAATGAGCAAACTTGGGAGTAATCATCAAAAGCAATTACATTTCCCAAGACATAATTCACAATGAACATATCGATATTAATAAATGCTAGAAAAGACCCATGTCACAAAAACAATTCAATAGGTGAATGGAAGCAATGTGCATGTTCAGCGTGAACATGGAAGGAAAAAACAAAAACAAAAAACACTTCTCTTAGGACTCATACATTATCATCCATTTAAACACAACATCCTACAGCTATAAGCTAAATACGTGCCTTTGTGAGTGTGCAAAATTCTTCCTTCTACTTCTGCTAAAACTACTTCATACTGTCCATTTCAAAAGATGTGGTCAGCGACAAGTCCCTCCTCCTAACCCAACTGTGCACTCTAATACTCATTTGTCCAACTGGACACCCTCCCACTACCCACCCACTTCAGCCAATTACAGTGGAGTTAATCATTTATCGCTTTGTTCTCTCCTCCATATTCTACATATTAATAGTATGAAACATTATTCAAAATTTACACATGCCCAAATTAATTATAGACATACATTTGGCCCACATGAACAGCTCTATTAGCAGTCAACATTCATGATCAAAATTTACATTACTCAATCAGGGGAGGAAAAGAGAGAAAAGGACAGACACTTGAGGCTTTTCACTAGCTGCTGAATTATAAATAAGACATTGACAAGAACGGGTTAACGATTTGGTTCCCTTTTTTTTATTTTTACACTTAAGATTGTTCTTCCACATCTCGCCTGATGGGAGGATGGATGTGGATGTTGCTTTGCAACAATAGATACATACAGCTAATCTTTAATGACTGTCAAAAGCATTAATTCAGTAAGGTAGTCACTGTAGCCCTTCTGAGTGAAAGACTAGTTTATCGCTGTGTTTCATGTAAAGAAACAAATTCAAACCAGTTTGGGGAAATAATAAGCAACAAACAACACAACATCCCCACAACACTCAAAATTCTCATCCATATGCACTCTCCACAAAGTGACCAGTCTTACAAAAATTATGTTTCTTGGGAAAACCAAATCCAGGACTTATGGCTTGTTTATAAATATAAATGCTCCTTTATGTTCACCAGTCTTCTGTTAGAAAAAGCACACATTTAAACAAGGCTAAACAAACCTTGTGCTGCTTGAATCACGATTGGCATTTCTGCAGCAGGCAGTGTGGTATTGCATGGTATGTATACATACATATTACAGTAGAGTTGCAGAGCCTAAATCCCTTTTTAACAAGTACATCTAGTTACAAGCTACCAAGTGTGTTTAGCCTGAAAATATGGGTGAAAGTAGAAATGCAGACTACTGAAAACTCGAAAAGGACTTTAACCTTGTACCAAATGTTAATTGAAAGCCCAATGGTCCTGAAATTCAATGTGTAGGATTTTAGTAGTAGATTTCAATGGTACTTGGTTCTGTTTGGAGTTCAGCGATAGTTTCACTGATATAAATCACTATTGTTATGGAGTTACCAAAGATTTGACAGCTAATAGCACACACCCGATTAGAATTTAGCTTGCTAAATATAGGTATGTGAGTGAGTTACAAATCAATTCCTCTCTGCAGGCTTGTGTGTGTAATTAATTATATATATATATATATATACACATACATACACACACACACGCGCAACTGTACTGCAATGCCTAATGCAGAAAAAAAAAGACTTATATTTCAATATATCCCTTCCAACAATATTTCAGAAATGCCATTAAAACCCCATGAGAACATCAACATCTACAGTCACTGACCAGATAATAGTGCCCCTATTTAATCTGCATTAAGGGACAGTGATATTCTATGTAGAGATACACTTGTTCTGAATATGTTTCAAGTGTAGAAATATACTTGTTCTAAATAAGAAGGGGTATTAAGCATATTGTAAGTCATGCTACTGGTTTTAAGAAGTGGTCAACTTAAGACCATTTATTAGAACAGCAGTCGAAGTTTGCAGACTAACGTATAGGCCTGTAAGCCATTACACTCAAAAGTTAAAGGTCTGGTGATGGCTAAGTGTTGTGAAAATGCGAAAATGCTTAGAGTGCACTTGTCACTTACGTTCTACAAAGCCCTGAATCTTGTTCACAAAGTATACGTGAGCATATATAATTTTTCTAGGACATTCACACAACTAATATTCACCGCACACTATGCACCAACAAAATCTTTAATGATCAAACTGCCTGATGATGCAACAAAATCGCAAGGCACGGGGCGGCTCCCCCCTTTTTCCCCCATCCTTAATTATTACTATTTTTTTTTTTTTTTTTTACAATACATGATAATGTAAAAACATGCAAAACTATGCAAGTGGTTCTTAAATTATTCTGCCACAGCAATAAAACATACCTCAATGGTAGGCCAAAATACATCACAACTTGTGTATGGTTTTCATCTCAGTCACTGAATATGTATCCATCTTTGAGGCGATCAGGTGCAATCTTAATGACTGCTCAAATGTCACAAAGCTCATACGCAAGCGATAGTAACAGTTAAATAAAATATGCACCAAATAGGTGTGTTAAAGTATGCAGCGGAATGTCTCGAGAGACCATTAAACATTGGCCATTAAAACTGCATAAAGAAATGGGAAAAGAAGTGAAAAAAAATAATTGTGTTAAATCACTTATCTAATCATGAGAAAAAATAAACTGCAAGTAAACTGTAATTAAGCCATCTCCACAATAAGAAGTTTGTAAATTTGGCAGGGATATTGGGACTGAAGCTACCAGACCTTAACTCTCTCAGAAGTCCTGAGTAAATACTTAATTTATTAAGTTTATTATAACAACAAAGTCCATACTACAATATTGCTCATGAATTCAAAATAAATCAGGGATCAGAAATTGTTCTAGTTCTGCACTGCATGTCAGTTTGATACTGCTTCTAAATTAAATCAAAGTCATTTCTACCAAGAAATGATAGCATGGCTTTAGTGTCTAAATTTTCCCAGTTCCATGAACACTGTCAGTACAGAACCACTTAACAGTCAACATTTATCACAGTAGTAATAAATTCTCAGTCAAGGTTCCCAAAAGAAATCCTAATTTATACAATTCTTCTATTATCCCAAATATAACACATACATGTCCAGCATTTGTTTCTAAAGCTACCAGGCTATTATAAAATTAGTATCTGTTAGGAAAAAACATTTTTAAAAGGGGGCAGGGTCCCAAATTTCAGTACTAAAGGCAATGGTTATAAATAGAACCATGGTCACTTTTTGTCTTGTTGTCTAGTCAAGTGGTTCTCGTGTTTGATGGACTGTCTGATGTATAAAGAACCTTTACAATGCTTTATATTAGTATCAAAAAGATTCTTCTACTTATAAAATTCATAGAATATTTTTGGTACTACATAAAAGTCTTTATGCTACAAGTGTAAATCAATCTCATATCAAGTCTTTGGATGTAAATTTTAATTGTTGGGAAGTATAGTCCATAAGCTCAGTGTGATTCAACAATGCAAAGTGACAGAAGTTTCAAATAATTTGTTACTCTACGCAGTTGTTCGAGCTGCAGTCCTAAGTAGTATCACTTTAATTTATAGTCTTAATGATGGGATATTGAGAAACTCCACATAAGATAGTTTGAAGTAAACAACCTGTTATTTTCAATCCCATGCTTAGTACATTTTTGAGGATTGCATGCTTCAACACACTGGAATCATCTAATCAGTTGAATTATTAAGCCCTTTATAAGCAGAGTTGGAGGTGCCTTAAAGCAGATAAAACACAAAAATCAGCTGAGCAGGAATCTAAGCCTGAACCTGTACAAGTTATATTAGGCCCAAATACACACTGTGGCCTCCCTGGAGAAATGATTAACCTACAAATCAAAATGTTACAGCAACTTCACAGAAGTTAAGAAAACAAATTACAAAGTCCTTTTCAGTTTGATCCAAGATGATCAGAAGAGTCCTCTTATATTACGTGCCATTTTATAGAACATCATATGTCCTACAAGAGCCAGTGTAAAAACGTAAACAGTTTAAGGGGAAAAGGCCACACCAGAGCAGCACTTTAACTGTAATGTTTGACCAACATCATAAATTCTGCAGTAAGATCTGTATGTAGATCAAGGATTTTCACTGATGAAGTGAAAAAACAATGTACAGGGTGAGTCAAAAGTCATAGGACACCCTTTTATTCCTTTGATTTGCTACATGACCACCTTCCTATTGGAAAAACATGACCCTGATCCAATATAGTGGCCTTCAAGATGGCGGCCAGGTTCGGGACATAGCCTAAAATAAAGGCCCTCCTCACCCATTACTTGCTGGGGTATTTAGATAAAAGGGTGTCCTACGACTTTGGACTCATCCTGTATTAACATTCATAAAACAGAATGTCTCCTTATAATTTGTATCATAGATTTTTTTTACCATCCTCAGGATGAAGCATGTAAGGTTCATTGTTTAAAAATATGTTAAAGCTGAGAGGTATGTTAGCATTTGACAAAAATAACAATAACAAAAGTAGGCTACAAATATGTGAGTGGTTTTCTGGCTTTTTCCATAAGCTTTATATCAGACCTTTTTCTGATCACCTTCGAACAAAAAAGCAAAGTCTAATTCTATGAGCCTCTACAGCATTTTAAAATGAATATACATCAAAAATACACTAAAATATAATGCAGATGAATTTGGCCATATTTCTCCAGGCAGACTAACAATGCAGATAAGCAATCTTTATCTGGGAAGAAAATACACAGGGAGAAAGCCTGTGTCAGTATCAACTCAAGCCAACAAACCAGCAATAAAGTCAACTTTGAGGCCTAAGATATTAGATGTATTTTAGACCACCTTTTCTTTTTCTTGAATTGAGGAGCAACATTAATAAATGGACTGAAATGTTATTGAAAACAACTCTCAGTCTGTCAAAAAAAAGTGCTGGGAAAAGAGTTCTTTTAAACAGACGACATATCACATGGTATCATCAGAAACAATTTGGTTGTAGCTTGTGCAACTATAACCAAAAATAATCTGAACAATGTAAGCCGTTTTACTGAAGTTAAAACATTGAAAGTGTAATAATAAATGTAACTACCAATAATGTAGTTTGAATCCATTAATTCCTAATGAGAATGTCTGAGTTTAAAGCCAAGATTACTTATATAATTTAAATTATTGTTAGTCTGTAGTCTTCAGTGAGGCCAAGTAAACACTTGATATTGATAAAATGATCTCAGATACCCTGGCTTCCAAGGCAAGGAGAGACTTAGATTGACATAAGAAAAAAAATATTCATTCACAGAACAAAAAAGTGAATAAATGGCAGATACTGCTCATTTCTATATTAAAAAAAAGTTCTGACTGTGAGGTCTGTCCTGTTAATGTACACCACCCACATTTGCCTGATTCGGTTAGTGGTTGATTTCAGATCCAGATTTCCCAACATAGCCCTTATTCTCAAGAAAGATACGGAATGTTTGACATCCCAATACTGTGGACAGCAATAAAAGTTCTAAAAGTAGGAGCATGCTGGATGGCAGGATAATGTACTGTGGCCTCAATGAGTGAATGAGAGATAAGACAGGCTACAGAAGGTCTTTGATGGGGACTACCAAGGAACAAGTGAGATAGACAGGGTAAAGTGAAGAGGAGGATCACCCCATTCTCAGGTAGCAGATAGCTCAATACAAAAAGACTGGCTATGAACATGTGTGAACCACCCCATTCTTAGACAGGTCTGGGCTGCTGGCCACCAGATCAGATGACAGGCTCAGTGAGGAAGTCTTGCTGGTCAAGGAGGACATGTTACCGCTACCCAAACCACAGTCCTGCATCACAGAGCTTGAACCATTTGAGCCCTCACTATAGAGAGATAAGAAAAATAAAAACAGATTAATTATAGGGTTGGCCAGTATGACAATATTTATTTTTACAGTGTTTATCATTACTTTTGTGGTTTATATTAGATTGACACAAACCAACTGAGTAAACTCAAAGACTGTAACCTTTTGTCCCAGCCCTAACTTAGCACAGCTGGCTCAGATATCCAGATGTACGTCAACACCTTCATAAACTTAATAGGGCTTCTAAAAACAAGAAATTTGCAAGAGGGCTAAAAATGTCTGACCTACCCAAGGGCTAGCTGGCGTTCCTCTCTCTGCAAACTGTGCTCAGCCTGGCCATTCTCACTGGCTGTTACCAGCTTGTACTTCATCCCAGGAGCTAACTGATTTTCCTGCATCACAAACAAAAAAATAAACAACAGCACAGCTTTGCCAACACTGGCCAAACAGAGGTGTAAATGTTAACAGCATATTTTTATTCATTCTCAGTTTGGCTTCTCAATTTGTGATCCAGGGGTTTATTTATATTTTGTTAAAGGTAATTTACACATTAATATAAATGTAACTTATAAGACGACGCTTATAGACATGCACAGACATAATTCAAGGGTCTGTCACTGTGGTCCTGCTCACCATGGCCCTTGTCCTCATGCCAATCTCTCGTTCCACCTGGTGCAGTTCCAGGCTCAGCTGCTTGCTGGACACACCACCTGTTGACCATTCCACAGGAGTGGGCTGACCTGCTACCAAGGCAGACTCTCTCTGCGAAGCCACCACACTACTGGAGCTCTGTGACAGATTTAACATGCTAAAACCAATACACTGAAACTTTATTCACTCCTAGTGGCAGCTCCAGACAAATTTTTGGTAGGCAGAGAATAAGTTGTTCAATAGATTAAGCAGCAGCCAGCTAGAAAACGGACACACTGAAGTGTTCAAAGAAATCAGAAAACTAACATAGGGAATTTTTTTAAAGCCACTGCTGTTTTTAAGTATAAAAATGTATGCATTTAACTATGTTATTCAATATCTATTTATACAGTATTGTAGTTAATCCTTAAAAGCTCTAAAAATCTCCATTTTCTGCAAGCTCTGAACTATGGGGGTGAGGCATATCTGAGAATCACTGACAGTGGCATTACCATGGCAAAGTCATCAAGGTGGCATCATTAAGATAGCAGTAGCACTATCAAAGAAGCTAGCCCAATTAGCTTAGGTTTGGATACCCCTGTAGCAAACAAAAGCTGACAAGCAGTCAGCAATGAAAAATCTCACAATACAAAAGTTTATATTGCTCTCTCCTTGCCACTTCAGAGCATTTTACCCATTCAATATAATAATTAGAAGAAAATTATGAAAATGAGTGTACAGCAACTTAAAGGTTCACATTAAATGTAACCTAGGAATGCAAATAAAACGGACTAATGGAACCATTCCTTTGAATGGCAGGTATGAATAAAGAGAGGATTTTACCTCCATGGACCGGGTCTGCTGGGTGATCTGTTGGTTGACCTGATGAAGTTCCATTCTGAGCTGTTCCCTGTCTGCGGCAGCAGGGGGCAGACTAAATGACAAAAAAAAAAAGATTAAATCAGTCAACATATACTAATAGAACAGGCAGAATATCTGATTTATTGGACAAATATTTTAAGCTCCTATCACACCCTTTATTATGAGTACACCATAATAACAGAACAGACAGAATATATGATTTAATTGATGAATATATTAAGCTGCTAATCACATTTTTATGTATGAGTACACCATAACGTTTGGATGTCAGTCACAGGCAGCGTACATCATCACAACAAATGATTAAAGCTTCCAATATTTCAACAGTCTATGAGGATTAAGCAACCACTTCAATGCATAGTGATGAAAAATTCATCCTCACCGTTCATTAAAGTGTCCCTGAGATGGTATGGTTTGATGTTGGGGGTAAGAGACTTCACTCCATGCTTCATGATTTCCATAGTTATAATCGATTGCTAAAAAAACAAAAAGGTTGAAACAGTGCCATACTGAAGCTCTTTAACAAGTGACTCAGCACTATTAACAGATTTAAGTTAAGTGAAGACTTCAATGTCATGTTGGTGTTAGTCAGACTTCAGCTAAATACCCTTTAAGTCTGTCATGCTGTCTGTATGTTACCTGCAGTGGCAGCATGTTTGGCCGGGAGCCCTGTCATCAGGCCAGCCGGCTGGTAGCCTGATTTAGATGTGCGCGAGATGGCTCCAAAGCGTGAAACAGTGGGCAGTGAGCCGAACGGAATGATCGGGTCATCGTCTTTAACCTCAGGTGCTCTGCGCTGCAGCTCCAGGGTAGGATCTCTCAGACCCTTGTCTACATTCTGCTGAGTGGAAGAGTAAGCCTCATTAAATTATATAATGTCTGCACATGTATTTTACATGTATTTATTTGATATATATTAAACAGGAAAACGTTAATATTTACAGTTTATGTTTCAATAGAGGCTTCTACTCAATCAAAAATGGAGGAAGTCTCATACGACAAATAAATACCATGGAATAAATACTTAAGTTAATATGGCCTTTGGTCTGTCAACATGGTAAAAGAGGACAACCTCAGCAGAGCAAACAGCGATAACCTTTTGCCTTGAGCTCTCACTCCATTATGGTAGGACAACAGTCTATCAAATAGAACCCATTCACATTGCCTTCAAATTAATTTTGAGAGCAACAGAGATTGAAATCCAACTCACCATTTCTGTGTAGCCTGTGGCAATGGCCTCTTTGGATTTCACATCCTTGGTGGCAATGTAGGAGACAAGTGTGCCACATGACCATGGAGAGTACTGAGCAGCACATTCTGGCTCCCTGAAGCTCTCGAACGCAGGAGAGTTCTCTTCCAGGTACTGTTGATCATTCACAGCAACACAGAATTTAGTTAAACTACCAATTTCAGACACAAAGGATATACCAATATCGATTGTATTACCATACAATGGCAATCATATAAGTCTATCCACCAGGTTTTAATACAGATTCCCTGCATGATTATATGACATACAGTGCATATGGTAATTAGCACTATATTCACATGCTCCTTAAATGATATACCAGTGGCAGGGTGCTTATATGGTTTTGCCCTCTGACCTCTTCAGGGTATGTAGGATCATATGAGTGGGACAGGTTTGCAGAGGAGGCAAAGGGTGGAGGCGAGACAACTTTACGCTCTTCCAGCTGAGCCATGATCTCCTTGCGACGGCGGTGCAGGTCATCCAAGGTGGGCTGTGGCCGGACGTAGGGACTCTGTAACAGAGACGCCCAGGATATCAAGTACTTAGCTCAGAAATGTTTGTAGATATATTGCTGTTTAGACCAATTTCAGAGGTCTAGTTCACAAAATGCTCTCTACATATCTGCATTATTGTTATTTGTAAGTTTTTTTTTCTAAATATATGCTTCAAACATACTTTTAGTTGTAAAATGTATCTAGTATTATACGAGTAATTTATAACCCATTTTTTCAATCTTTGTGCATTTTTGTATTTTTCTTGATCAAACACACCTGAGTACAATTATTAAGAATAGTAACCTTGAGTCAAATGTGTTTGAGCAGCTAAAACATAAGAATGAGCAATGTATGCAGTTTGCAAGACAAGAACTGAAAACCACTGCCATAAACATTAGCACTTTGATATTTCAACACATCACCTATAAATAGCTCACATCATATAAGAAAGTATATAGTGATAAACACTGGTAATAATTACAAACGCACTATTACAAAAACATAAAATAATAATTTGTGCCAATACATTTGCACTGGCCCCATTTTAGATTTATTTTTCCTTTAGTATATTAAACACACATACCAAAAGGAATTACTTAAAAAATAAACAATAAATAAAACTGCTTTCTGTAGATGACTTTTCTATATTTTCACTAACACTATCAACAAAACATGTAACTTGACCAAGGCTGTTTAACTTTTGAATACAGCTATGTAAAATAGAACAACTAAGTAAAACGGTTAAGTGCTTTTTGTCCTGATGATGTCTCATGTACAGCTGGAATTAAACAAAGTCTTACCCTACTGTAAGACCTGCTCTGGCCAGGATGGCTGTAGATCTCATGCCCGTATCTATCCCGCTGCGATTCCTGATGGTAAGAGGAGACTCCTGCTGTTTGGGTCTGTGGTAATGGGGGCACATCCATAGGCACTGGACTTCTGTGCCCTAGCTCATCTCGCATGTAGGGCTGGGGTGTAGCGTGGACCCCATAAGTTGGGTGGCGGCGGCCTTCAGGGTGTGAGGGGTAGCCGTATCGAGGATCAGAGTTTGGGGTAGTGTACTGACGTCCTGTAGCATAGGAAACAGGGTAGCTTTCTGGGTAGGGTGAAGAGCCTGTGTCAGTAGGGGGGCCAGGGTTGTGGACATAGCGAGGCATGTGCGGGTAAGTATAGGAGTTCCCTGAAGAGAAAAAAAAAAAAAGGGGGGGGGGGGTGTCTAAATTAGCCAGCTGAATATGAAAAAAATCAAATAATAAATGAAATACCATATTTTGCATAAAATCACCATGTATATAATTTTCCATATTTCATTGACTGATAATACAATTTCCCTTTAGTATGGTTCAAATTTCAGGACAAAATGTTCAATGTTACTTTAAACAAATATTAAATTCCATTTAAATATTTGCTTCTCCTTTATAGCTACCATGCTTGAGATACAAGGTTTTGTTTTGGCAGCAAAAATATATAATGATAAACACAAATGCTATGATGGTTTACCAGGAGGATACTGAGAGGATTCGTATTGGGAGGCAGATGGTAGTAGTCTTTGTTCAGAGTAATAACCTTCAGGCTGATGTGGAGGGTACTGAGGTATTGGAGCAATTCTAGAAAGAGAAGTTGTGTGTTTATGACTGGTCAGGCTCTCCCTTGTACCTCGAGGAAGAGGAGGAGCAGGCATTCCCACTTTAGACATGGGATCCAATCTGTCCAAAACAAAAAAATAAAAAATAAATAAATAACCTTTTCTGTAAGTAGGCATAAGTTTCAGGACAGATGAGCCAAAGATATTTCTAAAACATAGAACTACATCCCTCAATGTTTCAGGACATAATGAAGGCTGTTGTGGAAAAATTTCACAATACACAATATGTATAAACACATTAAGACACTAAATACTATTAGCGCCACTTTGTAAAACCTTCATCAAAATCTCTAGGAACAATTATTTTTATCCAGTGTTTCACATAGAGCATTCAATGTCACTTAAAGTGGACTTGTGTGAACACGGCACTTTTAAAGTTTTTAGGCACTGATGAGAAATGTTATATCACATCAACAAAACTTATCACACTAATAATAACAGTATTTTTACAGATTGTAAATTTAAAATGGTCAAGGGCCAATAAAAATACTCAAAGGATTCAGCTGCCAGCCAAGATCACATAATTCACAAAAAATACACTCACAAGTCTGGGGGTGATCCTGGGGCACTAAGGCTGACTGCATCTGGCTTTACCAACTTGCGTGCTGGGTCATATGAGGGATCAGAACCCCGGGAGACCAGGGGCACTGTTCCAGGACCGACTGGTATGATGCCATTGGTTACGATGCCAGGTTTGTGAGACAGTCCTTCCACAACCAAGCCCTCATCTGGAAGAAGGCTTGGGGGAAAAACAACATCCATTTCATTTAGCTGTGTCAGGGACTGGCTGAGGTTCTTCCTTGTGGGGAGTCGCTTGTTCACCTTGCGATACCTAGCATTAGATGATGTTATCAGAGACATGGCATGCTAGTTGATGCTTCATACACAAGTAATGAGCACATACAAGTAACTCACTTCTCCAGCTCTTCCTGAGTATGGGCAAAGGTGCAGCTGGCTCCCCGGGGACAGCCTCCTTTCTGCTTCATGTCTCGACACATGTACGTCTTATACTTGCTGTGCTGAGGCGCCTAGTGAAAATAGAGGATTAGTTTAAAGAATTAAAAAAACAGTCACAGAGATCCCAGCTTTTCAGAGCTCAAGTACAAACATCATCTAAAATATTCTTACGGATATAAGTATTTTTAGACCAGTAGATCTACTACAGTAGTAGTAGATTTTTAGAACAGTAGATGTGAATAGGCATGCACCACTGTTATATCAATGTTTCAGCTTTTAGTGAGATAAATTTTGGTTGTATTGCTGGGGCCACAGACCTGTTGGGGGTCTCCTCCTTTCTTGCTGTGGTTCTGGATGAAGTCCACTAGGCCATGCACCACAGTCTTCACAGCCACTAGGCCTTTGTCAAGCTGTTCCCATGTAGGTGCAGGAGCATCTAGTAGGGGGCAGAATTTAATACTGCTAATTCCAATCTAACTTCTGATGACGTAAATCAATGCCTCGCATAAATATTCAAATCTAAAGAAATGTGAGCAGAGACCCTAAATCCCTGACGAAACAGAAATATAAACAGGACAAAGAACTTTTATCTGCATAAGTCTTAGACAACTCTGGTTTTGTCACTTTTATATCCTCAATGTAAATGTGATTTAACAGGTGGTTCTTTCAAATAAAAGCAACGGGAAGTCAACTTCACAAGCAGTCTGAAAGTGTTTCAGGAATTTAATGTTGAGGCAAGCAAATCGGCGTCAACATGTTAAAATAATGATAAAGCTATGTACAGTTTCATCACTGATCTATAGCTCTGGTACTGTCTTGGTTAAATCAAGTGGAGTCAATGAGTGGATTATGTGGACTCCAGCAGCAACGAAAGTCATTAAAGTGTAAACATTGTAACAGCACACAAGACGTCATCTGAGAAGGACAGTGGACAGTGTTCTGTGGGAAAATGCATCCAGTTTGTTTGGGGAGAAAAAAAAAAGACATTTTTTGTACTCATGATGAAAAACACCATTCAAACTGTTACCAATAACAAGTGCAATATCCAGGATCTCTGATGGCATAGGGTTCATCAATGCCCACAGCATGCGTAATCTGCATATATGTGAGGGTACTACTGATGCGGAGGCTTGTATTGGTATTTTGTCAGTTAAATTAGGTTTGAGTAAATTGATCATTCTCTGATTACAGTTTTGAATCTAAACATGAACATGCATGTGGACACAGACCTGGGCTGGGGTCAATGTCAGCCAGCAGCTCTAGATGTGGTCTAAGGCGGTTGAGGTTAGCTGGGTCTCCTGTTCTCTGCAGAGCAATGGTGAGCTCCTGAACACTCTGAGCAAAGGATGCTGGGGTCTGCAACTAAGCAGGGGAATACAAAAAAAAAATAATGACATATTACACCCCTTTTGCATGCACACCGCTAGATTCTGCTCAGTTTAAAGTTGGGACAGACCATAAACAAACTGGGAAATATATCACACACTATATTACTGGGGATAACACACTACATAACCCCATACTCCCCAACCAAACATGCAACTTGCCTAGAGAGACAGATAAATACGGACATAACTTGCTGTGGTTATTGTTTATGCTGCTATTTGTGTAGATCCACAAAGAAAAAAAAAAACATGTATAAATATTATTGGGTCGTGTATGTGAAAACTTGGTTAGCGCTGTCTCTACACACTGCAGCGGGAGCTGGAGATTAGTGGAATAGCACACAGTTGTGGCTACGCTCTACCTTAAATGGTTCAGAAACAGAGCCGTAGCGTGCCAGTGTTGCGCCATTTAAAGTGGAATGGAAAATTAGAATAAAGGCTGTAACAGCATGTTACCATGTTCTTCTACAGGTAATACTTGTTATTTGGGGACATGTGCATCCAGCACTATGTATAAAGTCATGTAGTGTAATCCCAGCTTAAGGCATGCCAAAGAACAATGACTTCATTTAAGCAACCAGTATTTAGAAAAATGGATTTCACAGTCGTGACAAATATCCTCATAACAGTGTAAAAAGCTGTTCAGTCAGGCAAAAAAAGACCTTACTTATATGAAAAAGACAAGGCCAATCCACCTTCCGCATGAATTGGTAAATTTAGTAAGAGAGTCGGGTGCTAAACTATTCCAGATCTGTTACCCATTGGTGCCGTGTAAAACAAAAAAACACTATAAAACACTTTTTTTGAATAGGATGCAGGCATCAAATTAAAAAAGGGAAATATTTTACAAAAAACAAACATTCTTTTTAAAGTTTTAAAATGTTTTAAATTATTTAATTATAAATTATTATAATAGTTATTAGTATCGTCAATATAAGGATTAAATATAGGGTTAAATTTTAATTTACGGTTTGCAGAGTGTTCCAAATGTTTTGAAAATGGGGTTTGAATGATACAGCATTGAAACTGAAAACTCAAAAACTCTAGCACCACCTATTGAGCGGTTTACGTCAGTGGTTTTATGGTTAAACACTTTTTCACATGACATCAGTTCCCTATCATAATTTAGAAACTGATATTTATTGTAGACTAAATATATCAGTTAGACAGGACCAAATACAATGTTATGTAGAGAAGACAGACAGTCTTTCAAATAATCAACTTTTCCCCCAAGCAAGTCAACTAACTTCCAAATTCCAACAAGGCATGAGCTGCTATATTTGTCCATTCTATGTCGTGTAGTCGTAAGATTTAACTTAAGTACTCACTTTTTTGAGAATGTTTAAGGAAGTCAAACCATCTCTAGGTAACGCAGTCCTAATAAAACCTTACCTTATCAATGATAGATTGCATGTGGGATTTGTGGGACTGGTCCCCATACAGCAAAGAGGACCATTGATCAGGAGCAATTCTTAAACCTCCCTCCATGGCAATCTGTACAATTTGAGAGTCATGCTCCCTCCTTAAAGCCTCATACGTGCGGAATTCCTCCTTCAGCTGCATCAGGGATGAGTCCTCATCTCGCTTGGTCACCTGGGGGGGGGGGGGGTATATCATATATAAAAGCTGTTTATTGTAAACATTTGTTAATGCATAATATGGTGTCTATCATTGCATTCTAGAACCATATCCACAGATGTTTATGCAATATATAAAAACAGCAAATAATGCACAGTAATTGCTTTTGGATATTTTGGGGCTCCATATATGCCACACTAGGGGTGGGTGATATAATATCATCCATGATAATACCGGTATGTATTTTAATTCTATAAGACTTTTGCCATATTGCGATATTGTGCCGTAAAAACACAAGCTTCTGACGTAGGCGCGTGAATGTGAATGCTAAAGCTGGGGGATATATCTTTAGATTCCATAGTATTTTTTACACAATTTTGAAAATTACCATATTCGTTTGATTGAGTATGCCAAGGATACAAAGGTTTCCATATAAGTACAATTAAAACACAATGCACAAATGTCCCATTCCGCTGTTTTTCTCTCGCGCGCACGTGCACACACAAGCAGACACACACATATCATGTTGTCCTGGCATTGTTTAGGAATGCCGCTGAAGCAGTTCTCAGCACATTTATCTCAAGCACTCAGGTCTACCTCTCTGATAACTGTAAGTAAGTCAACACAGGACAAAAATGAAACCAGTGGCAAAGCTTTAATTCTAAAAAAGAACACTTAAGACCATGAATAATTTGAGACATGCTGCTCTCCCTCAGCTGGAGGGAGGGGCAGATACTCCACGGCTCCCAAACAGAGAATGCACTTTTCATTGGCCGTCACTTTTATTTAGCCAATCAAGCAGCCAGACTTAGCTGTCCATCATTTAGTGCTGCAGCCAATGGAGTCACAGTCCTGCCTACAGGTGTTTGTTGGTTTTGTGGTGAGGCTGAGAGAAACAGGTCAGTGCTTAAAAAAGTAATAATAATAAATTTAAAAAAAATTATTTTAGCAGGGTGTCTCAAATAAACTATATTTAATTTTTCCCTCAACACATCTGGATTGGCAATAAAACTGACTTTTAGAATCAAAGTAATTCTTTATACATAAAAATCAGATTAGATAATAAGATTAAAAATATTAAATTATGTATATGAACTGTTTGTGAAGACACCATTTGTTTACTTTGTTATTAAAAAAATTAAGCAGCAGCTTGGATGCAGGCAGTTTGTTTCTTAATGCGAGTTTACTTGAAGTGTGCACTGCATAACCGTACTACTTAGGAAAATCTAAGTATTGGGATTGGGGCCAAAAAACTTGTTTTGGGACACTATTTCTTAGACATACAGCTTGATAATTATGGTTAGATAATACAGCATGTTCTTTTTGGTGTTAAAAATAAACACTAATACTTTGACTTTATATTTTGTTCATAATATCGTATTGTATCGTATATCGCCATTTTTTTTAAAGTAGGGCTGCAACTAATGATTATTTTGATAATCGATTAATCTGTCGATTATTATTATTTTTATTTTTTTTTTCGATTAATCGATTATTAATCGGGTAAAAAGGAAGACAAGTCAAATTTGGTTTCCTGTCTGTTACTAGCATATTCAGGATACCATCAGTGAGAACAGCTGCTTGCTGTAGTGTGCAGATCTTTAAAACATAGTCAGCAATGCTGGGCTGTTTTTATCTGAGGTGAGAGAGAAAGTGTAGATATGAACATACACCTTTTTTAAGTTAATAACTACTGATCTAAAATGCAGACAACAATGCAGGCAAATTGAAATTACATAAATGGACATTGGGTGATGCTGCCATGTGCTGAGAATAAAAGGGAAATTCAACTAGCACATATGATCAGATATGGTTAAAGATATTTAAGATTTTAGAGAACTAATATTGTAATTTTATAAGGAACACACAACCTACCATTATTAAAAATTAGTGTTTACATGAAGAATTAACCCAACCATTACATTAATTTTATATTTATCAATATTTAACAGTGTATGTAATGTAATACACATTTGGCTGTGATACTCAAACACTAACACGCAATGCCAGTCAGAAATGACCTTGCAAAAGGCTTTAAATATATTATTTAAAAAAATGTTTGGATTTTTTTTACTCTGAATGTAACAGCCGCCACACTTAAGGTGGAACGGAAAACTCGCTAAATACAAGAGTGATATAGATTTACTAAAAATGAGACCTCTTGTTTAACTAATCTAGCAGGCTCTAGTGACATTGGGTGAGAGAAAAACTACCGTCGCTAACGTTACCTTGACTAAAACTACGGCTTGTTTTGGAACTGCTGGTCGAGCTGACACATTTAAGGTGGAAGAGAAAACTCGGGGGCATGCTAAGGCTTGTTCGCTAAACGCGAGTGTATTATCAATGTACTAAGAAAAACAAATGTTGTTTAACTACTCTAGCAGGCTCTAGTAACATTTTAGTGAGAGAAAAAGTAGAATTAACTTACTATAATTAATCTCTTTCACACATAGCTCCAACAGGCTTCATTTTCAGGTGCCTCATGCAGTGATGGTGTGCTGCTGTGCCATGCGAGATCAGCTGTGCACATTTTGCACCTAACGCTGTTCCTTGAAGGCGTTAATATAAAGTGCTCCCATACTTTTGATGACTTGGGTCGTACATTTTTCTCTCAGCTTGTGCTAACATTATCCTCTGCTGTGACTGCCTCCGCCATTTTTCAAACCCTCCTTCTAGAGTTCGTCACGTTTAGCAACTGTACCTATGTGTATAATAACTTAGACCCAACTAATCGATTATTAAATTAGTTGCCAACTATTTTAACGATCGATTTTAATCGATTTAATCGATTAGTTGTTGCAGCCCTATTTTAAAGGCATGTAAAGATATGAGTATTTTGGTCATATCGGCCATTCCTATGGGTTCTACACAAAAGAAACATGAATCAAGAGCAGAAGAATGAAGGAAGACTAGTTTACCTTGAAACACGAGGCTCTGTACAGCAGCTGCACGACATGTCCAATACTGGTTTTGGAGGCCTGAGGGAAGCGAGGCTCAAGCCTCTGAACCACAAACAGAACCAAAACCTTGCGGGATAGAGCTGAGCCATCTTCCAACGCCAACAGCACAAGCTTCAGAGCTTCTTCCTGCATGGCTGCAGGAAGGAAAAGCGTCATTTATATTTTTATAGTGATCTTCAAACTGATAATGACAAAAAGCTGCTTTCTATAGTAATATGTCATAGACTAATATAGTCTATGGCAATCTGCCAGTAGATGTCACACTACAGCATCATGAAACATGGAACAGTATTTGGCCACGATGTAACTCACTCTAGGCAGAGAAGGAATGCCAGTTCAGAGCCATGTTGGAGTCCTTTGGCAACTTTTAGAGCACTTTCACAACTATTATTTGTTTGGCTCAAACCAAAAATAGCAAGTATGAAAATTGCCTCAAACCTGAACTGAACAAAGGCTGGGTTTGTGTGCAATTACAGGATGCTGAGACAGTATAAATAGCAGAGGTGGACGTGACCATGGAATTTGCTCACTGCCTTCACTCCAAAAAGCTGAAAATATGTAAAAACCTTTAATGTAATTGTAAATTCAATACCAGCACGCAAGGCCAGACCAGACCATGAACAGACAAGGGTGTGGAGCTTCATTCGCTGCTAGGAAAGCCTTTACTACACTATAATGTATAACAGTAATTAGTTGTTTGCTGCCATTGTACTGTTTTAAATGTCACCTTTAAGGAATATATCCACACAAAAAATCCATGTAATTATACTAGCACTGGTTATCTTTTATTAACGGTTGTTTTCCAGTTTGAAAATGCATCCAAGTTATCAAATTATTTAAAAATTTCAAAGTAAGTTCTCCTATACACTGTGTTGCAAGTCTGTGGCAACACTGCAAATCATGGTAATATTTTCAGCACTGAAGTTGTGCGACATATGATAACAAAAGATAGGAAAATGGTCCCTGCTAAGAAACTGTGAAAATTTTAGTTGATTTTGAATTTGATGAATGCAACTTTACCAGGTCCAAGGAACTGGCAGCCTCGAGCTCGGACAGCAGCCCATAGATTGGAAGAGAGCTGCTGCGGGTTTTGGTGTTGTAGAATGAGCTCTGTAACTGTTCGTTCACCCAAAGAACGAGCAGCCCGCATGGCACGGACACGACCCTCCTCCTCCACCAACTGGCAATGCACTAGAGTCACCAGCTTCCTCTGCATGGGCCGACTAAGAAGGCTCTGAGTTGCACAACCCAGCCCCACACCTGAGTGATATACATGAGAGATTAAAAAAGATGAAAAATCTTTGTGCTTATAGGGATGTAAAAGTGTCAGTGTTAAGATCAAAACGTGTGTAAAAACAACTGCAGCCTGCATATATAAAGGTGATCACGTAATACATGTAATAAGCATAACAGTCACCATCACTAAAAATTTTAACACGCACGTGTCTGTGTATGTACATATACCTTTATTTTATTTAAAAAAAAAATTTAACCTACTACCATCAATGTGCTACTATGACTCTAAAAGGCAAGTTATGTATTTACAGCTGTGACTGGGCCACTCAGTGTCCTAAATGTGACCGTTTTCAACAGATCCTGTGGTCTTAATTTAATATCTGTGGCATTATTTTGTCGAAATAATACTATGTGTAAACATTCCTTTTCTGAATGGCCTTATTAAAAGGGAACTTTTGTGTGTCTTGTAAAGTGGAAGGGTGTGTATTAGGGGAGAAACTGACTGTTGTTTGTATGTGGCTGAAGTTTAACTTCTGCTGTAAGCTTCTGAACATGAACAGTGTCCAACCTTTAAAGCCCCTGGGAACCTAAATCTGAGTTTTCTTTCAAATTACGTTTCTTACATCAGGCCCCTAAGGGACCACAAAGTAAATGTATAAATGATTTCTGGCAAATATCTTCTTAATGTCTAATAAATGTCTACTGTATTTCACCAGCATTGCTTGTCTCGCAATGCTTGGCAAATCAAACTGTGTTCATTTTGCTTTCTCTGCAAGCATTATATTTAAACTTTGCAAAACACAAAAGTTTAGCATTTATACAAAAATAAATGCATCTAAATGTTTTCCCAGGGGCTTTGCATCTTCACATAAAAGCAGGTCCTGTGTTATGACTGCAGATAGTACAATGGGGGCATGACAACTCCCCTTCTGATGCAGAGCCAAAGCTAAATAGTTTGTTGGATCCAATGTTTTCTGCCACATAGAACCGACTGGGTTGTGTTTGCAGGTTGGTAATCATTTCAAATACCTAAATTAGGTGCACAAGCAGTGAAACGTTGTTTTCTCATATGTCCCCTTTAAGGGGATAACATTTTTATAAGAAAGATCAACATTATTTCTATGCTAATTCAAGGTTACTGTAAATGTTACACAGGAAGAATTTAGGACCTCTGTTGTTGCTGAGGGGTTTGAGGTAGAGAGCCAGCTCCTCCACACAGGTGCGTGCCTCATCATAATGTTTGGTGTCTTCTGCTCCTTTTACTAAAGCGACAGCATGAGATTTGGGAACCTGCAGAAAGAAACAACATTATTTACCACATGCTGTACCCTGAGTAGCTTCTTTGCATAGGTTACATAGTCTGAGAGAATGCATAAAAATTTGGAATAATTAAATCAATGCTTCATTCACAGCATACAGTAGAACTTTTTATTTAAAAGAAAATGTAGGCAAGCCAAACTAAATGTTGGGTGAAGATGGTGAAAGATCTTTGAATGGTTATTGGAAATAATGTGGATCATGTAATGTGAATATGTAAAGTTTTAATGGCACTAATGCCAAGTAAGTATTATAGTGAAAATAACAACATTGACTCAACTTGAACCAGGCCACTCACTTTCTAACCACTTCCACAGTAGTGAGTGAATCATTCAAGGAAGCAGTCGTCCATTTAAACCATTTGATATGCGTAATATTACACGTTCAAACAGACAAAATCTTTCCCCAAATGACTCAGCAAGTGCAAAGGAAAGAGCAGAAAGAGTTTCCTTTTTCATAACAGACTGGTGCTGCCACTAACTATTCTTTTGGAAATCTGACATCCCAGAAAGCTACTGAATACCTAAAGTGTATGCTCATATACTCAATTTTCATGCATGCTCCTCCTCTCTTCCAGCACTGCAATGTCCCTCTGCTTCAGGGAGAGCTTTTCTCATTGATAATGATGAACATTCATTTATTCACTTTAACTGTTTCATCCAGGAATTACCGTGTGCATGGCAGGAACACACTGAACAGGGTGCCAATCCATCACACATTTGAACACACATGAACACTTTTGAAAAGCCAATCAAACCCATAAGAAAATCAAATAGCCAAAGAGACAATACACCAAACAATTACCTTTCACGTTCATCAAACCAATCTTTTACCAGTCTTGCTGTGTATATTGGTGCATTGTCATCCTGATACATGGCACCGCCTTCAGGATACGATGTTTGAACCATTGGGTGCACATGGTCCTCCAGAATGGTTCGGTAGTCCTTGTCAGTGACACGCCCATCTAGCACAAGTATTGGGCCAATGGAATGCCATGATATGTGTGTGTATGTGTGTATATATATATATATATATATATATATATATATATATATATATATATATATATATATATATATATATATATATAGCGCATACAGCTCCCAAATTCGCTATTTTCACTCTCTTCCATGAAACCCTTTCCTTTCTTTTGTACCTGCTCTTCATTTCGCATTTCCACTTAACCCTCATCACAGGCAATCACACAATTTTGGTTCTTGTTTCTCTCTTTGAACCTATGGCTATTCTCAACTCAGGCCATTACTGCATGTCGGCTTGCAGAACGGGATGCTCACCACCTGTGCATCACCTGCATATGTACATCCTCTATGCCAAGGAAGCCATTTCTCAGCCAGAGAGCCATGGCATGGATTTTTTCGACATACTGGAGAGGCAGCTTGCCTTGCTGTTAGCACCACCACCATTTCTGACCCAGTAGGAAGTGAAAATCTAAGATGATCTTTGTTTCCTGGGCTGCCTCACACAGAGGTTCACATGTCATGTTGGCACTTGCCTCATTGGATGGAGGAAGCTATTAATATACCTTAAATTACCTTGAGTAATACAATGAGCTCATTCTACCAGAGGAATGGCTACTTCTTGGGCTCACTTTTTCAGTGGGGAACATGAGCTTGTATCTGCTTGATGAATTTGGGAACTGCACCCGCTTATAAAGAGGGCAGGTGCCCATTCATAACTGCTTCCACATATAAATTTGTAATAAATAAATAATCATTAGGGTGTGGAATAGGGCTGTGCCATTTCATATTGCTCGCGATAATATCGTCATAATTTTTTTAAATGATATAAAAATCAATATTGTGATAATTGTGATATTCTGACTTGTTTACGTAATCATTCTACTCTATGTTTGTTTTGTTATTTACTGTGAAATTAATGCTACTTTCTGTATAACTGTTTACGTTTGCTGTTTATATGCACACAATTTTCTGCACTTTGTTGTGTGGTAGATTTGTAAGCTGCATTATTGTTTTATACAAAATTAGAATCTTGGTAAGTTACAGTTTACAAAATTAGCAAATGTTCACAGATTTTTTATATTTACTGTTTTTTTTAGTTATTGCCAAAATACCCTGAAATATTGTGATATTATTTTAGGGCCATATCGCCCACCCCTAGTCTGGAGTCTGTTTGTCATTATTTAAAATTCACAAAGTCTGTGTACGATCATGGCTTATGCCTCAGATTAAATCATTATAATAAAAAAAGGAATGAACTGGTCCTAGTGTCCATGAAATGGCAATAGCAGTGACTCACCTGACCACAGACCAGCTGCAGCAGGGCAGTATTGACGGGTAGCAGCTCAATGTCTGTGCTGATGGTGGTCTGGTCGAAGGGGCAGGCCTTTCGGTGCAGCTTGTTGAGGCACATCTTGCAAACAGTATGGCCACAGCCCAAGCTGATAGGCTTGCGTACATTCTCCTCGAATGTTTGCGTGCAAATGGGACACAACAAAAACTCTGTCCATTGTGGGGCTTGTACAGGCATGGTAACGAACTTGGGTCTCTGATGCACGGTTTACCCAGCTCTTCTTTCAGATCTAAAATTGTGTTTGGGTATAGGTACGTTTCGTTAAAAACAATGAGGCCAAAAGTCCTATAGATTCCACGGGAATCAAAAGCACTCTCCTGAACATCCAGATTTTTAAATATCTTCAGGCATCGTGGACATTTAGCACACAGTGCTGAATACATAACCTGCAAGAAAAAAAAGACCAGAAAAATTCAGCTTTTCTCACCACTGGCAATTACCATTACATTTGGAAATGGAAGTCTTGATGTATTATAGATGAAAATATTTATAGGCAGGGATGCAAAATGATACAGAATTCATATCAGTATCAGCAAGTAAGGGAGCAAAAGATGTTGCCTAAAAACATTTTTAAAGACAACTTATTTATTATAACTTCAAAAGAGTAAAATATTCAGGCAACAGTTAGCTATTGCTACAACATTACATATTTTATTCAATGCACTGCATTTGTGACCATGCAGGAAAGTGTTATATACAGAAAAGCTATAAAATACATATGAACTTGATTTTACTTTTACTGTGCTTATAATCAACTCAACTTTCCATATAAGCACACTTTGTAATACCCCAATTATTACGCTTTTACTTTGCATAACTTGTTAACCTTCTTTAACACTGAAACATAGTGGTCAAAGTCCCTACATGATCCTCACACATTAGGTATTATTTGGGTGGTGGATCATTTAGCATTTTGGACCTCAGCTTGTAATTGTAGTACTACAAAGTACAAATATACAGTGAAGTTCATTAAATGCCCAAATGAGTGCCGAAATAAGCAAGTTATTTTAATGTCAGTGTTCATGTACCAGCTTCATCAAGAAAAGACAAGTACAAATGATCAAAATTAGAGAATAACATTTTTTTAATTAAAATTTGAATATCAGCTATTGTACTAACTAGAATTTTGTTAAAAAAACAACACTAATCTTTACATGAGTGAAAATGATGTGATCACAATGAGATAACAGTAACAACTGTATGAGGAAAATATGCTTATTAATTTTTATTATTATTGTAACAGCAGAGATGTAGAGGCGCTTGCTTTTAAATGGACAGCCAGCATTTTTTGGAAACCTGGATGAATTAGTGTCATTGTAAAGCTTCAAAGTTTTAGAATTCACATGTTTAGAAGTATATCAACATCTCTTAAAATGGACGAAAGGTCCATTTAGCCTTCAGCTCAGTACCTGTGGAGTGGCTCATGTTAAGATTAATAGGGTTTGTCAGAGAATTAAGGAAATTAGCATTGGGGGCACATTAGCACCAGTAACTTGTGTAATGTAATCATTTAATTAATGAAGTATGCCAAAGTGTTGTATTAATTTAAGCAATGTTCTCTTTACGTTTTCACATATTTTTTTTTATTATGATACAGAATTTTTTTTATTATTACATACACTTCACCTAAATCCTTTCTATTCATGTTAGCATAACTTTAAATTGTTCTTTTAATTTTTTATCTCTACTACACTTGGGGATTTTTTTTTTAAATAAATCAGAATCAGCCCCCAATTTGTATGTCTATGCAGTACATGACTGTTCACCATTTCAGACCTCAGTGAGCCTCACCGAAGTGTCCAGACACACAGTAGATCTTAACTCACTTCAAGCCTCATGACACGTCTTCACGATAAGTATGCATAAGTTTCATTGACATTTTCAAGGCAAACAAAGGAAGGGGATTTCAAGTGACTAATCAAAGTGTGCAGTACTAGTCACTCCAGGAAACAGAGACAAGTAAGCAACAAATCATTTTGGGCTGCGCACACAGATTTGAACCAAACATCAGGAACAGGCACCAACAAACAAAATCTAATCATTTTGAACAGGACTGAAAATAAAAATGTTTTTGTAAAATGAAATTTCTTCTACATAGTTTATATTCAAACAATTAGTTTAGATACTTCATTGGGAAATGGAAAAACAAAGCAAAGAACAGTTTAAAACATACCCAGCTATATTTACCTTCACAAAAGCTCCTTCGGCACTATCTTTGATGTCATGCTGTAGAATGTGCACCTGTTTGAATCCCACAAGCTGTTTTATATCATACTCTCAAAGGAAATAACAGCAGCAACTACAAGAAAAAGCAACTTGCTTACAGTATACCTTTAGCCTTATATTTCTCTGGTCTATATGGTCACACTCATGATATTCAAGCAGACTCTCGTTATCTCTTTAGGCTGAGAAACTTCCCCTTGTGAACTGCTGCACAAAAGCCTGACACACCTCCTACTTACATAACCTTAGACAGGTTTCAGGCTTGAGGATTTCCCTATGACTAAAAACAGGTTGCCTGGGAGACATACCTAGAGTTTTTATTAGGGGTAGCACGTCAATCATAACCAGAAATAACACCAGGAAACTGTTAAGGTTTGTTAAGCACATACAAAATCAGGCTAATGTGTAAACAGGTGCTGTTACCATAACCTTCAACAACATAGGAAAATGTGCTCAGAAAACCTTGTGTAAGTGTGACTGGGACATATGACTGAAAGCAATTCTAAAAGAAAACGGAAACAAGTGGTACAACAAAACCCCCAGGTTGCCTTTCAAATCCTAAATAATTTTTTTATGATTAAGCATTGCCCACTGAGAAGGGTGTGATTCACATTCACGTGACTCGTCTGCATGCTAAGAAACAGATATTTTTAACACTTTTTGTATTGATGGAAGTAAGTATTGTTAAGCACTTCATTCTGAACTAAAGATTGCACTCATCTTCATGTACAAAATTAATGACATTTAGAATATCATTACTTTAAGATTCATTTAAATAGAGGCCTTATATATAGAATTAAATTTTTTTTAACCTTTGGATAGACCAAATCTATATTTATTGTTATACTGAATTCTGGTATGATTTGTGCATGTGAGTTTACTCACTTCAAAACGTATTTTCAAATATTTAGCAACTTCAATTAAAGCTTAGTTGCATCCATAACCATTGAAAAATCATATCACTGAGAAGTGATATGATTCTTTTATATATTTTATATAGATTTTGAAGGTTAGTACAGAACGTTTGTAGATATTTTTTATACATTTATAAAATAGTTAAATTAAAATAATATTTTGTTCTGAAACAATCACAAACATTAAATTAAATTATACCACAGTTAGTTCTGACCCGGCTATGTGATTGGTTGAGAGGTGTTCCAGGAATGACGTTATTGCACGATAATTGCACTCTTACCGAAACTATTCTGGAATCACTCTGCCACAAACACATTTAACCTAGCAACAACAAAGTATTAATTATATACGTAAAAGACGACATTACAAAATGAATTGTAATGAGTTTATAAAATCTGTTTCAATTTAAATTTGGAAGATGAATCTATTAATGACCACCCTGACACATCTAATGAGCAAAGGTTTGTCACACTTAAGTATTTGGATGTGCTTGAGTAGCAGAAAAACTAAGTCAATACAGTACAGCAAACATCCTGGGCACTGAATGTATTCGTGGCTTGGTTGAAGAGCAAAGAGACTGAAGTCATTTCTAGTAGCATCACTAAAAACTAAATGAATGAGCTTCTACCGTGTTTTTGTGGATCAGACAAAAATGTAAAGGGAGAGTTATACAGCATCGGCAGCTTTGTTGGATTAAGAGCTGGACTTAAAAGATACTACATAAATGAACCTCCAATCAGCCATGGATGGTGTTTAATGAAAGACACAGAGTCTTTTAAATAAGGCTGACAACAGAGATCAGTATTTTGATGAATAATATATTTGTTCACATGCTGCTGCACCTAAAACTAATGTCATTTATTCTCTCTACATGTGTGGTTTGATATTCAGCTTAAATTTTGGCAGGTGAGGAAAGGAAGAAAAAGACAAAATGGGGGGGGGGGGGGGGTCACTCTATACTTTAACAAGGGTTATAGCAAGTAATAAAAATATATAAATAAAAAAAAAATCCCTAAACTTACCAAGAGTGAGACAGACAGCTGAGGCATGGGGCAGTGTTTCAATGCACAACAAAACGTGTCCCGTAGCAAGTTTTGAGCTCTACATAAGCAAGCTTCCAGTTAACGCTCAAGTTTTTTATCTTCAGCAATAAGATGCTGTGTGGTATAGTGCTGTGCCGCTTGGTATAAAACAACTCTCCAATATGTTGCCCCGTACATGCCAAGAAACAAGTATATCTCGCATTTACCCTAACCATTGTTTGCAAGCAACAGTTATTCGGAGCCTTCTGATGCTGGAATGGAGGCCAGAAAGATCATGAATGCTAGCGGACACAAATCAGAAGCTTCTCTTAAGTTACTGGCGACCATATGTGTTAAGTAGGAAAAGATGGAGCAATATTTTGTCCTTTGCTTGTAATCCTATGTACGATATTCAAGAACAACATTTAAAAGGGAAAAAGTGTGTGAAGTATGAGGTTAATTCATACAAATCAAAACTGTCCACTCAATTCATATTTTAACAACTGCACAATATGAAAAAAACAAATAAATGTATATAATCACTAGTATTGACATCAAAACGAGATCCTACAATATCGTTAACAGATCACACTGTGTTATTTTTCCGACTTGTAGTGTAGCCGGCCTTATAAATCTGACCAGCATTTGCTAAACTTAAAACAAATTAAAACTTATCTATAATTAAAACAATCTATATATTTGTGTTTATCTGTATAATAAACAGTTATTAGGAAATGATGTTTCTCTGCTTTTATGATCTAGTCTGATAATGTTTTAGCAGCCGGTAGTCTTCTTTATTTTAAAACCATACAAAAAACAACAATAAACCATTAAAAACAACAATAAACGGCAGCAACGAACTGTGGTACAATTGCAATAATACACTCAAGCTCTGTGCTATAAAGTGAGATATTGGCACAGGTGAACTGATCTTCTGACTGCAGCACACCAGTGCAAGTTATAATAAATTATATCTCATTTGCATATCTGAATATTACAAATGACACTTTTCACTTTTTAAACAAAACAAAAAACGAGGTAAGCCTAGATTTGCCAGACCACCATCAGCTGCAAAGCAACACAATCACTGTTACTGTGTGCTATGACCTTCAATGAAAAACAAACAAACAAATAAAACCTACCAACCAAACCCTGGAGGGCAAAATTATAAATACCTACAGTCTAGCAAAACATTAAGTTTGTGGTACTTACTTATTTATATAGCGCCATTCTAAGCACTTAAGCATATTCCATTCAGTCATTTATTCTCTGTAACTGCTTCCATCACAAGGCATCACACACTAAAACATTCACTTTCACACATATGGACACATTTGGAATAACCAATCTACATACCAGCAACTGTAAATATAGCACTATCACAGGGTTGGATTAGAAGGATGTCCCTACAGCTTATACAACAATACAACCTCGGCCCTTAGCATGATTTCTGCACAAAGTCTGCACCAGAAAATCCTGATCATGCTGTTTAGTCTTTCATTTAGATTTCCACTGTGATAAGCATAAGGGCAGACTTTATGTGTAACAGAGCATTTACTAAAACATTCTTGTTCTTATACTCTTCTTGCTGCCTTATGATAATTGCTAAAATGTTCAGTGCCACAGATATCAATAAGAAGTGCAGTGCTCAGAGCTCAGTTAATAATCTTAGAGTCACTTTTAGAATGACTTTCCAGAAGACAGCATGAATACAATTCTGGTCAGGTCTTCTCAAACAGGCCTACCATAGAAATCAGAAATTAGGTAACATTGTTCTTCTAGTTCTTTCCCTTAAGACAAATCCCAAGTCACCATAGCCACAGGTCTACAAGGTTGTTACAATTAAAATAAAATTTAAAAAAATGGGAATTTCAACTGTCCACCATTTCAAAATTTCTGTATAAATATATTCTTAAAGATGTATACACATGCCTTTAAATAAATCTCAAAAAGCTACCTCACAGTTCTCAGAATACTGCTATTGTTCTGAAGGAGAAAGGTGCTATGGTTCCTTATGCTAGAGGTACAAGAATTTTGGGCAAAAATATTTTGGTATTGACAACCACACAACATTGAGAGATGGACAATGACAGTATATAGCATTTTGTTACCGTAATAAACCAACATCATTAAAACAAACAATTATTCATTTTTCTAAATTTGCATTTAGTGAAGTGGAATGTGGCGAATGTGGCACGGTGGCGCAGCAGGTAGTGTCGCAGTCATACAGCTCCAGGGGCCTGGAGGTTGTGGGTTCGATTCCTGCTCCGGGTGACTGTCTGTGAGGAGTTGGTGTTTTCCCCCCCCGTCCGCGTGGGTTTCCTCTGGGTGCTCCGGTTTCCTCCCACAGTCCAAAAAACACACGTTGCAGGTGGATTGGTGACTCAAGTGTCCGTAGGTGTGAGTGAATGTGTGTGTGTGTGTGTGTGTGTGTGTTGCCCTGTGAAGGACTGGTGCCCCCTCCAGGGTATATTCCCACCTTGGGCCCAATGATTCCAGGTAGGCCCACCGCGACCCTGAACTGGATAAGCGGTTACAGATAATAAATGAATGAATTAATTAATTAAGTGGAATGTGTGTGTATCTACTGTATAGAATTTTTGAAGGCAGCAAGTGAGGACACAGACAGGAATTATTAGATTCATACATACGAAATGAAGGCAAATGTTTACAGTTGAATATATTTCCATTTCTTGGAAATAACGTATTATATAACTTATAGAGATGAGATTTTAGGGGGGTTAATGAATGACCAGATGAGAACATTAAGTAAGATGCTACTTCGCATTGTTTGTGTAAATATACTTATTAAATAATATTTCAATTTAGGCTACTCATATCTCTAACCATCTTGATTTGATATTTAGTCCATAAACAACAAAAACAGGGCAATAAAAACTTCAGAATCAACTTGACATCCCTCCCCATTAACATATTTCATTTTTTCAACATCATGACAACAAAACTCTTCAAATCAATCTGCATTTTTAGTGAATGTTTTGGATGAGGCAGCCAATTTGATCAAAGCTTCAAATCAGTTATCTATTAAACTTGAATAAATAATACTTGAAGTGCTTTACATGTACAGGTGCATTACCATAACGTTGTTTATTTCTGTAATTCTAGTCAAAAAGTGAAACTTATATAGATTTTTTACAAACAGAGCGATCTATTTCAAGCATTTATTTATTTTAATGTTGATGATTATTGCTCACAGCCACTGAAAACCCAAATGTCATTATTACAGAAAATTAGAATTAACACCACAAAATCCCTACAAAGGTTTTCTAAGCCTTTAAAATGGTCTCCTAGCCTGGTAGGCTACACAATCATGGGATCGCAGTCATGGACACACTCCTGCTGTATCAAAGCATGTTAATGGAAAGTTGAGTGAAAGGAAAGTGTGGTAGAAAAAGGTGCACTAGTAACAGAAATAATCAGCCTTGAAAGGACTGTTAAAAAAAGGCCATTCAAAAATTCGGGGGAGATTCACAAGGAGCATACTGCTGCTGGAGTCAGTGCTTCAAGAGCCACCACACACAGAAGTATCCAGGACATGGGCTACAACTGGCACATTCCTTGTGTCAAGCCACTGATGATGTCTTACCTGGGCCAAGGAGGAAAATGACTGGACTGCTGCACAGTGATCCAAAGTCTTGTTTTCAGATAAAAGTAAATTTTGCAATTCATTTGGAAATCAAGATCCGAGTCTGGAGGAAGAGTGGAGAGGCACACAATCCAAGCTACTTGAGTCTAGTATGTTGTTTCCATAATCAGTGATTGTTTGGGGAGCCATGTCATCTGCTGGTGTTGGTCCACTATAGTGCTGCATGGTATACCAATACTAGAAAAGTATCTCAATACTTTGTCATTAAAAATGGTACAATACCCCAAATAATAAGTATGGGTACTTTAAGGAGGAGTTTTAAATAACAGTGGTATTTGCAATGAGTGCTACAGGGGGGCAGTGTCAAAGACACGTTCACTTACTTTTATGTTGAATTTATTACTTTTTCTGAACTCCTGAACTGAGATCACACAATTGAGGTATTCAGCTTTATTCAAACAGTAAACATGTCATACGAATGTATGACACGGGGCCGAAGGCACGAATGGACCCAGAAATGGTGAAATGCCTCGTGGGGCATCACATTTAACAAGCAGACACCAGGGATTTTGCTGACCACCCTTAGATTGTAGAGAAAGTACATTACTTTTCTTGATGTTTTAGGTTTTTGCAATTGTATCGTTTCAGTATTGGTATTGCGATATTTAGGCAGGTATCGCATTGAACGTCATAATTTTGGTATCGTGACATACTAGTCCACTGTGTTACATCAAGTCCAAAGTCAGCACAGCTGGGTAAAAGGAAATTTTAGAGCACTCTATTTTTCCTTCTGCTGACAAGCTTTATGGAGACACAGATTTCATTTTCCAGCAGGACTTGGCACCTGTCTACACTGCCAAAAGTACCAATACCTGGTTTAATAACCACAATATCACTGTGCTTGATTGGCCAGCAAACACGCCTGACCTAAACCCCATAGAGAACCTATTGTGTATTTTCAAGAGGAAGATGAGAGACACCAGACACAACAATGCAGACAAGCTGAAGGCAACTATCAAAGCAACCTAGGCTTCCATAACATCTCATCAGTGCCAGACTGATCACCTCCACACCACACTGCACTGATGCAGTAATTCATGCAAAATGAGCCCCGACCAAGTATTGAGTGCATGTATTTTACATATTTTTCAGGAGGTCAATATTTCTGTATTCAAAATCATTTTTAAATTGGTCTTATATAATATTCTAATTTTCTAAGATAATGACTTTTGGGTTTTCATTGGCTGTAAGCAATAATCTTCAACATTAAAAGAAATAAACGCTGGAAATTTGAGTGTATTGACCTGATTGTAATAAATCACTTTTTGAATTCATTCATTCATTATCTGTAACCGCTTATCCAGTTCAGGGTTGCGGTGGGCCCAGAGCCTACCTGGAATCATTGGGCACAAGGCGGGAATACACCCTGGAGGGGGCGCCAGTCCTTCACAGGGCAACACACACACACACACACACACACGGACACTTTTTGAGTCGCCAATCTACCTACCAACGTGTGTTTTTGGACTGTGGGAGGAAACCAGAGCACCCGGAGGAAACCCACGTGGACACGGGGAGAACACACCAACTCCTAACTTTTTGAATTGAATTACTGAAATACATTAACTTTTTGATGATTTTCTAATTTATTGACATGTACCTGTAACTCTACTTTTATCTTCATTCAGGATGAGCTAAATATGAACATGCAATGAGTCCCCATCCCTATATCCAATTAACCCTATACCACTTGCCACCCCGCAAATTGATGAGATTGGATGCTTTGGTTTATGATGTCAGAAAACCTGGTTATCTGAATCAGCATGTGTAAGCTTGTTTTGGAACAATGAAGCATCACAGAAGAAATGCTCTGCTATACTCACATACGTCTTCTTGTGTTTAAAACAAATAACACTAGGACATGTTAACAAGCTAAAATTAGTGTCTCCAAAAACGCTGAAAGAAAAAAAACTCATTCCATTCATAAAAAAAATAGTTGTAAAATAAGCTGTAAATCTGTTAGGTAAAACACAATGCACGATTTATATGATGAATAAAAGACACAACAATTTTATTATTGGCCATTGGTGCAAAAATAAACTACACGAAATAATGTGAATACGGGCCCTTAACGTTAGCCAGATTTCATAACCAAATCAGCTAGATAGCCTGTGATCTAGCTACATAGCTAATATTAGTTATTCAGCTAGATATGTAAAAGTAATAAGCATAGTTCAGTTAGAGAATAATTCTGTTGTTTTGTTAAATATTTACAAAAGGATTGTGATTTAATATGTACATATACACAAAAACAGCTAACCTTAGCAACGGAGCTAACTCCGAAAACGTAGCAGTTAAGCTGAAATGGTTAAGCGACATTGACTAATTTAAACGATTAAACGTGCTTTAAATAAAACAAAGGCTATTTTAACGTGTTTAGACACACTGTATAAAGCTAGCTTATATTATGGACCTAGTAGATTTATACAAAATTCATTTATAACACTTAAATATTTCATTTCATGAGTAAAGGAGGCTAATCTGGCTTCTTGTTCGCTTGCCTCTTATTCGAACTGTCTATTCCACCTTAAGTGGTACAGGAGTTCCTTTCCGCTGACTAGAAGCGCCACACTGTATCCGCTGCCTCATTTAAGGTGGATCGGAAATTTCGAAAAATCAGCCAACTTCAGCTGCTAGCGGTAGCTTCTTTGTGGCTAGCGAGTGGGAAAAGAATCCGTTATTTAAGCTCTACCTAACGTACTCGGTAGGTTTTTAAACCCGGCGATGATTGAATAGAATACACAAATATTCGGCTATGTACTTACAGTTCTTCAGCGATTCATGACGAAATACAACAATATAAACTCAGTCACCATTTTGGCAGGGGTGTGTTTGCGCCGAACGGCTACAAACTGGTCAGTGCGCCTGCGCAGAATTGCCTTAACAAGAAGAGAAGAAAATAGCTATGTCAAAAAGCTTTGCTCTAAAATCTTTTCCTTCTTTCACTTTCTACACTACTTTATTGATCCACAGGTCTTTTTTTCTATTAGCATAACTTAATAAAATTAAATAATAATCAGGTACTGGAGGTTGAGTCATTACAAATTTAGCAATGTTGTAAGTGCTCTGAAACAATGCCAGTAAATAAAATTGTGGAAGTCTCATTTAAATTCCCACTCTGGTCATCCATTACAGCTCCATAAACCTATATTTGATCAACAATACATATTTAGAAATTATTTTCAAGAAAGATAACATCATATAATAAAATCTGTGAATGCTTTAACAGCGGCAGATGCAACTCCTCGCCTTCGCCTTAATTTAAGTACTGAGCTACGAATATGGAATTAGTAGTCATCTACAGCAGTTGGTTTCATATTCGACATTCGTTTGAGATTCGGAATTCCGCTTTTTTCGCCAGTTACCAAACGTATATTCACAGGTACAGTTGCAGATTCCTAATGTAACAAAAGAAACCAAAAAATAACATCCATAACCTTTATTTACTAAACTGTACTTGTTGAGATTAAGCCAGAAACGCAGCCGACTATCACTGTTTTTGCCCCTTCGCCCAGCTCCAGCGTTAGGGACCGTCGCACAATTACTAGAATAAACGTATAGCGTCTAATGTTAATATCCAAATATTAATCTCTTTCCTTATTGTACCTAATGATGTCACATCAACTTACAAATATACAGATATTTATTCTTCACACATTACAAGGGTTATTTTGGTGACAAAATCAGCCATTAATTTTATAATGATTAAAATGGCCATATAAATCTATTAATCTCTCACGTCGTTGGACGTAATGATGTCAAACCAACACAGAACAATATAGATATTTATTATTCACACATTACAAGGCTAATTTTGGTGAAAAATTAAGTCATTTATTTTATAATGATTAAAATAACCATATTAATCTCTCACATTATTGGACCTAATGATTTCAAACCAACACAGAACAGTACAGATATTTATTCTTCACACATTAAAAGGCTTATTTTGATAAAGATTAAGTAATTTCTTGTATAATGATTAAAATATCCATATAAATCTATTATTCTCTCGCATCATTGGACCTAAAGGTGTCAAAACAACACAGAACAATATTTATTCACAAGACTTTAATTTATAGATAATTTAATTTATAATGATGTTAATAGCCAAATGAATCTACAAATCTAAAAGAGTTGATACATTATGTAAAATGTAAATAAAAACAAAATGCAATGATGTGCAAGACAACATTTTAAATGTTGAAAGTGAGAAAGTGTATATATTTTGAAAAATATTGGCCCATTTTCAATTTGATTCCAACAACACGTTCCAAACGGTTGGCACAGGGGCCTGTTTACCACTGTGTTACATCACATCCTGTAAGAGTTTGAGAACTGAGAAGACCATTTGCTGTAGTTTTGCAAGTAAACGGTTTCTGATTCTTGGTTGTTACAAGATTTCAGCTGCTGAACAGCTCAGGGTCTCAGTTATAGTGTTCATTTGATAATGCACCAGATGATTTCAGTTGGTGACAGGTCTGGTCTAGTTTAGCTCCCTGACTATTTTAAGCCATGCTGTTGTAACCCATGCAGAATGTTCATTGGCATTGTCTTACTGATATAAGCAAGGCCTTCAGCCGATAAAGATGTTGTCTGTATGACAGCATGTTGCTCTAAATCTTTAAATATTGTTCAGCATTAACAGTGCTTCCACAGATGTGCAAGTCACTAATGTCATGTACACTGATGCCCCCTCATACCATCATGGACGCTGACATTTGAACTGTGATCTTATAACAAGCTGGACGGTCCCTCTCCTCTTTAACCCAGAGGATGCATAATCCATTATTTACAAATAAAATTTCACATTTTGCTTTGTCAGACCCCAGGGAACGTTTCCACTTTACCTCAGGACATTTAAATGAGCTGGGGCCCAGAGAATGCAGCTGTGTATCTGAATCTTATTTATATTTGGTTTCTTCTTTGCATTTGTGAGTTCTAAAAAACAAAAGTAAAAAAGTAATCCAAAAAAAAAAAGTAAAAAAAATCCAAGAACATTAATTCAGTTTCTCATTCTGTATTGTCTTGTGAAAGCCAAATTAAGATAATAATGTACTATATTCTTGCCAGATATCCTTCTTTGTGTTTGGTTTTTGGAATCAGGGTTTTAATTTTTTGGTTAATCAAATTTTTATAGTTAGTTACTTTACATTCAGAAGCACTGTGTCTTTTAAGGTGGAATGGTATGTTTGAGGAGAAAAACTTTTTTCTCATGTTTGAGGAGAAAAGATTTTCTCATGGCTGAAGTTTTTAATCACTGTTCGAATTACCACAGAAACTCATTTTTTTTTGTCAAGTTTTGTTTTGTAGCACTTTCGCTGTTTACAATTAGCAGTTTCCATAATTTAGTGGATTCCTACCTAAATAAATGTTATACAGCAAAATAAGTCAATATTACCCACCTATGGAACAGTAAAACATTATCCTCATTCGTTTTCATGAATCTCAAGCTTTGGCGAGCTCTGTCATTTTTGTGTCGTGAGCAGAGAGCAAAAGCCCAGCATGTCTGACCAACCCTCTTTGGGCGTTTTATTTATTTATTTTTTTTTTTTACACTTGTTTACTGACACTGGGGCTTCATAAAACAATTGTACCAGCATGCAAACAGACTGGAGAGCTAGCAAATGGTGAGGAAACATCTTTTGAATTTTATAAAGAGTTTTTCTGTCTTCAATTGTAATTGTCACCTAAATGAGAACCAGCGTATTTGTATTTAAATGTGGAACAAATTGTTCAGCTCCTTTATTACATCTCAGAACGACTAATTATTGTAATTAATTATCAGTAACCATTCTTCCAGTTCAGGGTCACGGTAGGTCTGGAGCCTACCCGAAATCACTGAGCGCAAGGCGGGAACACACCCTGGAGGGGACGCCAGTCCTTCACAGGGCGACACACCTACGTTTACTTGAGTAGCCAATCCACCTACCAACGTATGTTTTTGGACCATGGGAGGAAACCGGAGGAAACCCAAACAGAGACGGGGAGAACACAAACTCCTCACAGTCACTTGGAGCTGGACTTGAACCCACAACTTCCAGGTCCGTGGTGACTGCGACACTACCTGCTGCACCACCATGCCACCCGCCCCTAATTATCGTAATGTACAGGGTATTTTGAAAATGTACAGCAATGCTATGAAGTTTGACCTTTGACCTTATGATTGGTAAATGAATGTACAAAGAAAATCTGCCCAAAGAATTTAATTGTGAGTAATAAAAAAGAAAAAGATTTAAAAACAGTGACATTCAAATATATATATATATATAACATCAAATAGAAATGGAAGCTGGGGTTTCCAAAATATGTGAAATTAGTTTAAAAAAATAAAAATTACAAAATAATTGCTCCATACATTCTGAAAGGTTCCCCAATTCATCCTAAAACAATTTGCAGAGTAAAAACAAACAGATACTGTAATGCACAGTAATTTCAGTGAAATATCAAAAAGGAGCAAGGAAAATGCATTACATAAATTTAGACTCAGCACATGGACACATTTAAAACAAATAAAGCTTAAAAAAACAGCTTTATAATAGCATTACATAATATACAGGCATCAGGAAAAACATTAAACTAATGTTGGTAAAACATTATTTGGAAGACAGGAGAGGGAAACGGGTAACCAAATGACACCTTTCAACATATATAGAATGCAGAATATGTTTTTAAATTAAGTAACAAAAAGGAAAAGAAAAAAAACTCCCCCTGCTGGATCCATCTGCAGAATAAGACACCTGATGACATGTTATTCTTTAGAAGAGTTTAGGGAGCTGACGTAACCTGCTGAGATCCAGAAAATTTCCAACAGACCCCTGAGCCTCAGAAAATGGTGAACCCATCTGGTTGTCTGACAAAGAGGCACGGCGCTGAAGAAGGAGTTTTAAATTGTTCTCCTTGCCTGAGCTTGTCTTACCATTCATCAGAAGTTGCATTTTGGGATGCAAGTCTTGTATTAATTGGCTTGGGGAGTGTTGAGGATAAGCAAGTTCTTCGGGAATGGATTCATTCTGCTTGTTAGTTTTGTTTTTCAGAATAAAACCAGCCATATTTTCCCTGTGTTTTCTGACATTTTCTGAATCGTTAAATTGCAGGGAGCACCCAAGAGCTGAATCTGACTGAAGTCGCTGTGTCTGAGTCTTCTTACCATCATCTTCCTCTTCACTACTATTTCCACCTTCAATTAATCCATATCTCTTCATGTACATGCATGTGGCTAAAGACATGTTGCTTGGAGACCATATGCTCATGCCTACACTACTCTTATCCAATGGAGATTTTCCAAAAAGCACAGCACCAGGGTTTGATCGAGCTCCAGGTATCTGGCCTCCTAGGGAGAGTCGGGACAACTGAGAGTCACTCAGGTATTTCAGGGCGATGGCGTTGGCCTCCAAGCTCAGATCAGCCCCACCACTGAGCCCCCAGATACTTGTCCCAACTGGCTCAGAAAGAGCAAGCCTCGGAATGACTGCTTCAGGGTTTATGCAAGCCAGGGTGCTGAACAAAAAAAAATTGTAAGGTTAAGGATTGCAGTAGAAAGTGGACATACTAAAATAAATTTTGTTTGTCAAGATTAAAAATATGTATTTTTAAGAAAAGTGCATAAGACTAGGTACATTGGAATCATTCCAATTTAAAAATAATTTAAGCAGATACAAACTTGCTTCAAAAACAGCTGATCAGTCAAGACAAGTTTGGAGCCTGAAATAATTTTTTTTGATGATGGTTTTTCACACTGGAGCTAAAAATGCTACAGTAGCTCTCAAGTAAAAAGTACCTTATATATAGGTCTGGGTGACACAGACAAAAGAAAACTTATTACGATGAATTTCTCTATACCAGGTAATACCGATAACTCCCCCCAAAAAATCTGGAAAATTGCATGTAACATTGTGGAATGAATACACCACATGCTTTTAATGCCTTTATCGAATTATCATTATATTAAAATTTAAATATTTATCAGATAATAAAAATGCACAGGGATTAAAAAAACTGACACTTTTATATATATATATATATATATATATATATATATATATATGTATAAATTTAAAAAAAAAAAAAAAAAAAAAAAAAAAAAAAAGGATGCTAAAATTAACTGTCCAAACACAAGCAGAGAATTTCTTCCTCAGTAGCTTTAAATAAACGACCAGTCCTTTACATCCATCATTCTTTTCACTGTCTGCACTTTTGCTGCCTAGCTGCCTTTTGCATTTAACACATTTACATTAATCTATGAAACGTTTCTATTTACATATGTGGTCCCTTTTATAGTGCCATGGGCAGTACAGTGAAAAATATGTGAAGATTTAGATACATAAGTTACACAATATTAAGTTAATGTTAAGCTTCTATTGTTAACCACATTGTTAATTCTTGTAGCTTTGGTGCAAATCTTAAGAATCACAATCCCAGCCAAAATATGCCTTAACTGATTGACTACATCAAGGGTCTGGGAACATTAGAATTTTTTTAGCCCAGTATCACAGTAAACATTTCAAGTATGTAAAGAGGCCCAAGACCTCCTTCATTTACCTAGCGCTCTCCACAGTATTGCGGCTGGCCTGTTCCGAGTGAGAGTCCAGATCCATGGTCACTCCAAGGTGGTGAAGTCGTTTTAGTGTCGCACTCAGCACCTGATCCTGCCCTGAAACAGCAGCACTTTTCTCTGGGCTCTGCTCCTTGGGTATGTGTCCGTTTGGTGGTGAACATCTGGGTGATAGACTCAATCTATGTTGAGGATCATGCATGTCTTGTTCCACGGCTTTGTCTTTGGACACAGAATCCTGAAGACGACTCTTCACTTGACCCTGTAAAGTGATTGGAGCGTTGTTTTTTTTTCCTGAGAAACAACTGTATATTGCTAAAATGCCAAAAGCTATATTGTCAAGCTATATTTTAATTATAGATAACACAAAGGTATTTAACTCAAGTCCTAAAACAAGAGAAAGATCTTACCAGTAAATGCTGATAAAATCTCTGATCTGGTATTTCAATATCTTCAGTGAGATCCTCTTTGTCTGGAGACTGAGAACGGTAATACATGCTAGCACTCTCCCCCAGCACAGAACTTTGGAAAGAAGCCATTATTATATTTGGTGTGCTGGAAAATAAATAGAGGAAATATTATAGCTATACTATTTATTGCACTTACATTTCTCCTTAAAATTTTCCAGTTGAGCCCTTGCTTTAGAATTCTGCAATACGTCCAAAAAGTTTTAAATTAAACTACTATTGAATGCACTGCTGTGGATCCAGACATTAAGTTGTACACACCCAGCTTGTATAAATTAAATAGAGAAGCATAAAATGAAATGGGATATCTACACAAAGGCTAAAGATCATGTTCAATGCCAACAATGGGCATGCACTGTGACAGCTGAGCAGTGGATCTACATTCTCTGAAGTGATGGAGTACAATTAAACAGATTGGAATGAGTAGTGGTGTTTCTGATCTAGCACCAGCCATCCAACATTAATACATGACTTCGCTAATGCTCCCATGGCTAAATTCAATCAAATACTCAGCAATATTTCAACATTTAATAATAACCTTAATTTTATAAGAAATTAGCTGGTGTCCATGAGATAGGGTCATATATATATATATAAAATCTCATACATGTCTTGAGGTGATCTTGTGGAATGTTGAGGTGTTAAAGAACCCGCTTCTTCTCTACTCTGGTGGCCTTCCTCAGAGCAAAGTCTTGAAGAGACTGTGCTATGGTCATTGCCACTGGTCGCCCACTCAGCCTCAGGATGACAATCAAGAGACTGATCATCATGTGACGAGTCCTCATCAAGAGCACCCCAAAACAAACTGGCACCTATGAGAATAATCACATGTGTCACGTGCACTAGTTGACCTGATTACCCACTTTGTACCTCAAGCAATTTTATTTACACAGCAATACTAAGGTACACTTCACATTAGAACAGGGTTGGGCAATCTTATCCGCAAAGGCCCGGTGTGGCTGCTGGATTTTAGTCCATTCAGGCCAGAGCACACCTGATTTCATGCCTTTAATTAGTTGGTCTCAGTAAAACAACTCATCATGTGATCTCCTGGTTGGTTGGAACAAAAACCAGCAGCCACACTGGCCATTTGCAGATAAGATTGCCCACCCTTGTATGTGGATATGCAACACACATAATAAACTAAGAAATCCCAGACATTAAACTATACAACACACAAAATGACAACAGGTTGCCATGACTGGAAGGCTTTTTCAGCACCTGTTCCTACTGCAATGCTAACACTCGTCCTCTTTTGGAGTTCAGAAAATGCTGATGTTTGAACAGCTTGCTCCTGCTGATGTTCTTCCTTTGATGCTTGCAATGGCTCGTATACTTTATTTTGGGCTTCAAGAAGCTTCTGGATCTAAGTGACAAAAAACATAAAGAGCTAAAATGCATGACCTATGTACATCCATAAATATGCTCTTAAAAAAGAAACAATGAAATAGTCTTAGGAAGCCATGAAAATTGTTAAAAACTAATTAAATATGCAATATGTGAATCCAAACTATACTATATACAAAACAAATACATACAAATGTTTTTCTTAATATTAAAATGTATATTGACTTGCTACATTCCAATCACTGGATGAATCTGTTAAATGGTTAGATAAACCTGGCACTGGATGGTAAATGTAAATACCAAGATATGGAAATAGTTAAGCGTAGAACACACAATATTAACAACACGTATAATTACTAGTAGTTATTGATTGGTTCTTTACAAAAAATTGTATTTTTATTTTCTAAAAATGCTGCTGCCCCCCCCCCCCCCCCCACCTAGACTTAGACTCATACTACTCAATTGTACCATTGTACAGTAACAAATATTTTGGTTGAAAAACCCTGGCTAGGAGCTGATCCTCTTTTCCCTTCATTACAGGGCACACAGTGCTAGCCAGCACAACTTCTGTTAGGAGATGTGACAGATCTTGGAAGTTCCAGTTGATCTAAATTAGTTGCAATTTGTAAAAAAGCAGTGGCTTGTGTCTCAGAGGAAGCACATGCTCGCTTTCACCCTGTCACTTGGGAGTCAGTGAGTGTGACTGGGGGAGTCATAGCTAACAGGGTGGAAAGAGCAACAACTTATTTCTGGAGAAACTTCAGCATCTCAGTCAGTCTCAATGGCTTTTGGACATGAAATAGGATATTCGTACTAAATTCACCCACACTTAAAGAGCAGAATGTGTCATGAGTGCACACATGGTTTCTGAATACAGTTCTGTCAACCAGAGGTGAGCTGCAAAGCCAAATAAACCTAGCCATAATGAAAATCACACAATTGTGCAAGTTAAACCCCACTCCCCTTAATTTCATTTAACATAAAATTATATTTTAAGATATAAACTACTTGAATGATTATCCTATGATGTTACAAATTCTGAAAACTTATATTTCCAGTAATAACAGCCTATTGGCTTATTAAAACATTCTCCTCTCAATTTTATCCATAATCTTTAATAGACCATTTTGATAAATTTCCTGCTGGGTGCTTCAGATTTACTCCTGTAGTGTTGCACTGGAATAGTTTGACAATTATTATTTAACCTTAAAATTCTTTAAATTAAAATGATACCATGGGACACAAACACATTTTTAAAAACCAGTTATATTAGAATTGCTGTACTGTCACAGCTAACAATAATCTGCAATATTTCTTTAAATGCTATTTTATATATGCTATTTATACACCTATACATACACATTCTATGTACAAAACATATATCTGGGATCGTAAAAAAAGGACTTGAAAAGTATAAACTAAATTCAACTCAGTGTTTGTAGCATATAATATATTTGTCTATTTCTTTACACAATATGTCAAGCAGTGACAGAAACCTCCTTCGATAGTCTATGTGAAGGATGATATTTGAAGTGGTGTGCATGAACCCAACAGATGGGTGCAAAGCAAATAAATAATTATTTGAATATTAAACATACAGCAATGTACTTCATTAAGTTCAAATCTGGCAACTGCTATAATAGTTCCAAAAGTACTATAGTCCATAGTGTACAAACCTGGGCCTGCATTTGCTTGAGCTGCTGGTCCTGTTGCATTAGCATCCTATAAGCATCTGCAGGAAGAAGGTCCATTTTGCCCTCTAGTGGAGACACTGCTGCAGAACCAGGCTGGCCAATACAGCCTGACTGCAGTTGACAACAGTTGGCCTGGCAGACAGGGGCTGACTGCTCTAAAACTCCATTGCTGGAGCCAATTCTTGAGACGTGTCCCCCGAGTGATGGAGAATAATGTAGGGGAACACTGGCATGGCAAACAGGGCTCTTGGGTGGGGACATATGACAGCCTAAAGATGCGCATGTAGGAGAAGGACAGCAGTCTGCATGCAAATTGCTTTCAGCAGGGGAGGGGATCGGGCTGCTAGAGGCCACATGTATATGTGCAGGGTGAAGAGGAGTCCCTTGCCAGGCACTGCTTTGGTAAACAGGCACATGGCCATGATGAGCAGAGCAGCAGTTGCAAGTGTTGATGGCAGGAGTGCTGTGGAAAAGTCTATGCTGAGATGGATGAGGCAAAGGGGTATGTTCAGGTACGATGGAAGCTTTTCTAGAGCTGCTATGGTTTGATATTGCTGGCCCAGATGGTGCGGACGAATGGGAGTGGGGATTATTCACTAAATCTTGCCCAGATCTCTGCATTAGCTGATGGAGTGAGCCATTTGGTGAAGAGCCATTTTTGGAAGAAGTAGAGGAAGCTGAGGAACCATGGCTTGATCTTGGTCCTGTGGAAGGAATGGATTTCCTGTCCAATGTAGGTTTTGGTGTTTGGTGTCCTGAGGTGGTCTGATGTCTACTGATTTTTGGCTGGGACAGCACTGGTGTCAGTGGTTTCCTGATTGGAGGAGGCCCAGCCGTGCTGCTCCGAGATGTGGGTTGTAGTCTAGGGTGCTGTTTAGTGGTTCTACAGCTCCTCTGCTGAGTAGTTGCTTGAGCAAAATGAAGGTTTGTGTAGTCATATGATTCTACAGTCTTTCCATCAAGGAAGCTGACATCTGCTATCATAGAAAGTTCGGGAACTGAGGGCTGGACATGTCTAGACTGGGGAAATAAATTAAGGTTGATAACTTGATTATATTAGATTTAATTAATACTATATTCAACAATTTTTCTATATTTGGTACTAATTGTTTTGATGATTAATAACAAATCATGCTACACTGTGTTTTTAATGGTTGATCGCCATTAAGTATGCTGTGTAGTTCAGGACTAGGATACGTCCCTGTCTAGGAAACCAATCCATGAACATTTCTCTGTAAGTCTGAATTAAATCAGTTTCAGAATTTAAAAGATGTATTGTCACCTGTCAACTTATATAGACTGAAGATATTTGATTAATTATGACAACTCAAAAAGAACAACATTTATGCTGCATGCATAAATAGCCTAGATCATAAACACTTTAACTGAATTCAAGACCTGGTGGCTGACAGGATGAGGATTAGGAGAAGGCCTGGGAGAAAGATCCTCATCTTCGACTCCCGAGTCATGATCACTGGCTGACAGTTTGTTCTGGGCTGTAGTCTCTGCTCTAGCACTGCTGAGAAAAGATATATTTCTCATTAAAAATATTAATATACTTTACAAATATTTTCCTCAGGTTAGCACTCATTAATGAAATAAAATATGCAGCAGGACTTAAAGTTACAACTATTATTCAAATAAACTTTAAATGTACCTTGATAGTGCTGAATGATGCATTACTTCAGTAAAAAGCTCAGCCTCCATACTCTGATTCTCAGAACGCAGCTCAAACAGCAAAGAGCGTCCCTCTGATGGTTCTACATTCTATTGACACAGACAAAAATCACTTTTCTATTCCAATATCCAATATATATTTGATTTCAGATCCATTCAGACCCATAGCATAAGAATGATGGACAGAACATCATGTAGACTTTTTTCAGATACGAATGAAGATTTTCTCATGTTCCTCAAAGATGAAAGTGTAGTTTGTCTAATCGAAAAACTTTTGGTTATCTACCAGGTCATAGAAATAGTTTGAAGTCTCATTTTCGGTATATATTTTAATAAATTTTTGAGCTTTCTTTTCAGAAACTTTTCTATACTTTATGCAGGTGGATTATTCATTAATTTATTCATTGTCTGTAACCACTGTAACCACTTATCCAGTTCAGGATCACCTTGGATCCGGAGCCTACAAGCAATTACAGGCCACAAAGTGTGAACACACCCTGTAGGATGAGACACACTCAAACATTCATATCTATAGAGACTTCTGAGTAGCACCAGAGCACCCACAGAACAAACCAAACTCCTCAGTCAGTCAGTCACCCTGAGAGGGACTTGAACCCACAACCCCAGGACCCTGGAGCTGTGTAACAGCAACACTACCTGTTGCCCCACATGTAGATACCTAATTAAATGACTAAGATGTAATTTATGACCATTTTGATTAGAAATAATAAATGATGAGTTTCTGATTTTTACGCAGTACTCCATTATCACACTCTATTAGAATTCACTCATTAATTGTTCCTTCCACATTCTCCAGTTCATCAAATCAAAAATATACAGCTCAGGAAACAGGTTGATTAAAATGTTAATTACATGTAAACAGAGAAGAGATTTAAATTTGTAGAGAAAGGCATAGTGTCATTATGATTTCCTCCAACAAACCTTGTAAAATGTGATAGATTCTGTGCTGGTAAGGAGTTGAAAGCTCAGGTGCGCTGGTCCACCATGCAGTTTGCACTGGTAGAATTCAGGTTCTCGGTGGGTGAGAGAATAGAGAACCACCAAAAATGCATCACTTTCAGACATCACTCTGAAAAACAAACATATTGACTGAGTAGAAGCAGACAATGCAAAATGTTACAATTTACAATCAAATTACTATAAATAAACTAGAGAGGGAAAGTTTGTGAACAAATTTGAATTTGGCTTTTGAATTACATATTGCTAACATTGATGCAACATTGGGTTATATGCTGCTTAATAGCTATGAGGTTAAATTTGTCATTTTATTTGGTGATAAAACATATTGAACACCACCTTTAAAAGAAAATCAGCCATTTTATTTAGACTCCCACATTAAATAAACGACCACTTCATAGAAATGGACACATTTAAAAAACGCCTCCTTATTTAGGCCTCTAGCTTAAAGGAGCAATCTGTAATACTGACACCAAGCATTTAAAATCGGAACTATAATACAGCTTCAAAACAGTGGAGAGAGCCGTCTGCGTCCTCCCCCTCCTCCCCAGACGTGAAGCTGGAGCAGTTTGCCAGGTTCATGAAAACTGAACGAACAAGCAAGAGACGAGTTTATAAACTTGGGCTGTCATAGCTAAGAAGAATTTACCATAATCAACACATTTACACAGACAAGTGTTCATCATTTCAAAACATCTACGTATGCAAAAAAACGTGAGCATGTGGCTGCCATTTCCCAGCATTTACAAGCCTTTACTGTTCAAATCCACCTAAAATATTTTGACTAAACAAGGCTGGTGTTACTTAGCATTATTTTTACGTCCACCATTAATGTTGTTTAGAAGGCACACCTTCTTATCCACAATTTTTGTAGTCAAACTTTTCATTCCACCTTACGTGTCCTTTTATGAGTCCTTGGTTCTTCAATTGTCTGTTCCAACGTAAGAGCTGAAACTAGCGCTATAGCTTTTGAAATTTTTTGAAGCAACTGTTATTCCACTTTATCCGCTACAAAAATATACAAACCAATTGTATTATTCAACCAATTATTCACAATTTTCCTATTCAAGCATTTAGTTCCACCTTAAGAGTGAGTTTAAGAATCTTATTTGCGTTTTTGTCCAGCTTCTTATTGAATACTCATTTCTACTTTAAACAGCTATGCAAAGCTAAAGCTAGCAGTAATTTTTATAAACAAAACTCGTTTTAAAACACTTATTTCCCATTTTATCCATTTAAAACACACAACAAAGTGTACATCATGTCACTAAAACATCTACCTACTAGTGAAAGGCTAATATTTACTGTATACTACCAAGCTTGAGTTGTCCATTCCACCTTAAATAGGTGAATATGAGAGGCTTTTCAAACACAATTATTATTCCTTAATTTCTTTAACACACACATACCTGCATCAATTTCTTTAAAAAGTTATCACTTTTCAATCTTGTTATTTATCTTCTTCGTATAAAACACACAAAACCCAGTCCTAACACCTTTCAAACGTCGATATGCCTCACTTTCTTTATATGGTGTTAACTCCTTTTAATCTATTCATAGGCACCTGTACTTCTATATTTTTCAGAATGATTTGCTGTTACCTGTTCAAGAGGAAATTAGCCAGCTCTGGCTATATACCGTGTTGCTGCTTGTAAACTGCCTAAACCTTTTAAACCTTTCTCGTCAAGGAGATTTTTAGAAGGCCAGTGGGGCTTTTTTGGTCCGGTAAAATATAACATTAACTATGTTCACTTGGCCATTTCATGGCTGTGTGGCTGTTTGTAAACCTGGCCACACGGTGGACTGTAAAATGATTGGACAGAAGGTGGGATCATAGGAGCTCCACTCTGGACTGAGCACTTCTCAAGGAGAATATACTGCTTTAGCAATGCGAACAGTTAGGCACTATGTGTATTGTCTATGAGTGTGTTTAAGAGTGGCAGTTAAATGTCAGTATTCTGGAAAGTTCCACCATACATTTCCTATTAGGGTACCATGTCCTGATGGAATGAGCGCTGTATGAACCGTAACCCACATTGCAAAAAAAAAAAGAACAATTCTTGCTCAACCTGTACATTTTTGCACCAAATCGATTGACAGTGTTGGCAGTGTAAAACACACAAGCATTTTGAAGAATGTGTGCTCACCCTGTCAAAAAAATACATTCAAACCTATGGGGCCTGGGAAACTCCCGAACAAACACTCAAAAACTCTACAGTTAAAAACTCTACAGTGAAATGATTTGATATTTATAAGTGTTAGAAAGGGGAAATCTTCCTAACATTTAAAGTGTAACTGAAGTATAAGCATTTCAGAAGAAAATGTTTAGCTGAAAAATGCCTTTTAAAAGGCACCTGAGTTAGAGTGGATTATGACATCACCTATTCTAGCGGTGCCCATTCAGATGAATGGAGGGATAAAGTCAGACAGATGAGTGTGATAGGTCTGAAATCTGACTGACTCACCACACACCGGAAATATGTATTCTGAAATATGTAGGTCGGATCGCTCCAAAAAACACAAACAATGTAATTGGATACAGGTTATAACTTGAAAACCTTAGGATGAGTAGCATCGCAAAAAAACATAAATAACAATAACAAGAAGATGATTTTAAAAAAGAGTAATTGGCTTTGACAAGCCATATAAAGAAGAAGAAGAAGAAGATTTTGAAAAACTAATTTGGCTTTGACAAGCCAAATTAATAAATAAATAACCATCCAAAGAGATTTTCATATTTATAAAAGACCATCTTGGTCACTATACTATTAGAAATGTACATAAAGCTAAATTACCTTCTAGGCCAGGTAAACAGATGGCTGAAGCACTCACCTGTCCTGGAGGGAGGAGTTGTACAGGTACCTCAGACACCACACCCACACCACAGGATTATGAATGTGTGTAACCCCACTAAGCCATCTGGCACAAAAGAAGACAGTAACTCCATTAACCTTCAATAACGAACCATTCATCAGTTAGACAAATCCCTAAAGACTTTCAGCAAGGGTATAATTAATGAAGATTGAATTACAGTACAACTAAAACAACACAAAGCAAACATTAAAAAGGACAAAATTCAAAGCTCAAAATTATTCTTACATAAAAAGCTAGCCTACAGGTTACAAACTCATTTATCACAGTTTGTAACGGTGCCAGCATATCATTTGCTAAGTAATCTCAGGTAGACAACAATAGGTAATCCACTACTTTGAACAAGACTGACAAAGCTGGCGAACAATAAACTCATTCTCTGCAAAAACTTTGACAAACAAGGACTTTTTTATTTATTTATTTTTTTTACATTTCGTAATAAAAAGAACTGAATGTCATGCCCAAGATCATACCACCTACATGTATACACAACTACATCTGAGTTTTTGATGGGTCATGGCAACTCAGATCATAGCACGCTATACAGCCTACATACATTCTGCAATGTCCATTCAAACTTGAAACACGTGTTTCATCAGGAATGAAGTTACTTACACTCCTACAAGAGGGAGAGTGTAGACCTTAGGGTCCGACTCCAGCATAAGGAGCAGTTTGCGGGTTTGGTCCATGGTCATGAATCTAGACATGCAGACAAAGCAAAGCCAATGAACTTCCAAATAATACAACCAACCATTATTTATTCTGATATAATAAATTAACAGTGAATTTATAAATAAAATCAGTTAATTTCAGCAAGCCTCACCCTCGTTTCCTATTCGTGGGCAGCACAGGCTGAGTCATGCTGGCTTGACTACTCAGACTTCTGGCCAATGCAGTAGGGATTATAGACACTGGCCGCACAGGAACGGCCTCAAGGGTGTTGGCGAGTGTCACAACTGCCCAGCGCAGCCCAAAGATGAGTCTGTCCATGTTCTCCACACAGCTGAGACTAGCACGGATGATCAGTAGCTTGGACAAATCAAGTGTTTCTCTGCTGCTACAGCAATGTTGGAGCATCTGGAAAAAAAGGCAAAATGTTCCAAAATATATAATGATGATAATAACAACAGTAATTCATTAATTTATTTTCTCTAATCACTTTATCCCATTCAGGTTTGTGGTGTGTACAGAGTCTGCCAGCAAGCCCATTACACACTTACAGCCACTCATTCATTCACATTTTGTTTTGTTTGTACTGATTTGTCTACTGTACAGATTCTGTAGAACTGTTTTATGAAAACATTTGGTCCACTTTTCAAGAAGCAAAATTGTATCTGATTAAAAAGTCCAATTCATTTTTTAAATTGAAACCTTCACAAATATCGGTTTAAGAAATTAAATCAAAGTACTACTATGAAAATATGAAAAAAGCAGTGTCAATCCATAACACATTTCCTTTTTTTTCATTAGTTCTTTTTTTTTATTGTAACTTAAACATCAACTATTATTGGATATTATTATTAAAATATTAAGATATTATTTTTCCTCTATATAATACAGCCCTAATATTAATACAAAGAGACATTTATCAGAACACACTCTGATTTCTTTATGGCAAGTGTATTAAATAAAAGTACCTTTATAAAAATGCATATTGGCTGGCTTAAGAACATTTGGCTTTGACTGAATAATTGCCCTGTGAGGAGTTGGTGTGTTCTCCCCGTGTCCGCGTGGGTTTCCTCCGACAGTCCAAAAACACACGTTGCAGGTGGATTGGCGACTCGAAAGTGTCCGTAGGTGTGAGTGTGTGAGTGAATGTGTGTGTGTCTGTGTTGCCCTGTGAAGGACTGGCGTCCCCTCCAGGGTGTATTCCCGCCTTGCGCCCGATGATTCCAGGTAGACTCTGGACCCCCCGCGACCCTAAATTGGATAAGCGGTTACAGATAATGGATGAATAATTGCCTCTCCCTGAGGAAAGAACAACCTACAGTAAGGACATCTGTTACTGACAGGTTGTAGTAACTGCCAGGTTTAGAGAAAGTCACAGCTAAAATATCCACCCTCAAGCTAGCAAGAGGAGGGAAAAGCTTCTCTTGCAGCTGTTCTCTCTTTAAAATGTGTAACTTGCATAGAACTGAAAACATGCATAAACACACCAGAATTTCTCTCCTTCACTTCTCCTCAAAATATACATGATTTTGCACTTTTTTCCGCTCTTGTTACTTACTGGTAATTAAAGTGTTGACCCTAAAAGGGTGGATCCTTTTACTCTGGCACCTCAGTGATAGAAAACGTTAAACGTTATTACAACTATGTTAAGGATTTTCCCAATCTATAGGTAAGGCACTGTCTGTATTTGTTACATATAGTTTATATTTTTTAATGATGTACAACCATAAGGCCTTCCTTTAAAATGTGCACTTTGATGATTTGCAAATGCATTCTCCATTATCTGGTTTGATATAAGAAAAATATATGTATGTGGGAATCACTGATAGTTAATAATACATTTTTATTTATATAGCTCTTTTCATTCATTGTGTGTAACCACTTATGCAGTTCAGGGTTGTGGTGGGTCCGGAACCTACCCAGAATCACTGGGCGCAAAGGCAGGAACACCCTCTGGAGGGGGAGCCAGTCCTTCACAGGATCACACACACACACACACACACACACACACACAAGTTGCCAATCCACCTACCAATGTGTGTTTTTGGACCGTGGGAGGAAACCGGAGCACCGAGGAAGCCCACAAAGGAGAGCTCAGCAAACTCATCACAGACAGTCACCGGAGTGGGACTTGAACTCACAACCTCCAGGTCCCTGGAGCTGTGTGACTGCAACTAGCTCTTTTCAGGGTACTCAAAATCGCTTTACATACATAAAAACAATCAGAGATTTTATATCAGGTGATTTTATAGAACATACAGAGAGCACTCCTATTAGCCTGTTCATTTTATCAGATACTTTTCAAAAATACAAGACGGAGGTCGGGATTCAGCACCACTACTCAAAACTCCAGACTGTCTTGGCTTTTCCAGGGCATCTGGTCACCCTACTGTTGGCAATGAAGTCATGCCATTTTGACCTTATGCTCTCATCTGATCCTGGCCCCTTTCACACATACAAGTCTGGAGCTGTGCATCATATGTCTCATATCTTCTATAATTTGATAACAACATAAAGAGTGTTCTGTGATTCAGTACAGTAAATCTGGACTGCCGCTACTGCGCTGACTGTTGGTGCTCTTGGCGCAGCTACAAGCGGGGTGAAGGAGAGAAAAAGTAGATCATATTATTTGTGAAGCAAGGGGTTCACAATGTACTGCATGTTCATTGTTAAAACATTATATTTAACTGTATCATTTATGTTTTTAACATTTTCACCTTAAAGCGAAACATTTAAAAGCTTATCAAAGACAAACAGTTAAAATAATTACAATAATAATTTAAAAAGAAATAAATATTTTTTTCTTATTGTTAGGGCTGCTGGCATGCTAGACACACTAGGTGCTAGACCCGCCTATGATTTCAAACTAATGTGTTTAGTACTGATTGCCTTAAAGTTGGCTTAACTATGGTGCAAAATTGGGGTTAACCAATCTGTTTTCATTACATTTAAACAAATTTATTAAAAGGATCCAAGGAGACCCTGTAAAATTAAAAAAAAGCTTCACAAATTCAGTAGCATTAAAATCATCACAATTAAAATCTAATTTTGTCAGCTCAGTCATGATCATAATGTGTTACTTGAATGTCATTTCAGTAGTATCTGCAGTGTTAAACAGGGTATTTTCCTAACTTCAGCATATTTAAAAAACATAACTAAAATCGTGTCAATGGTAATGATGAAACAAAGACTGTAGTTACACTTAAAGAATTAATGTTTCTCAGTATTTTAGCTGCCTGGTTTATTAGAAAAATTTCAAAGGCTTGCAGTGGACAATTCCCTTTATGAAATGTCATCTGATGTGGACTTACAAGAGGACATGTTGGGGAAAATTTCACAAGTTAGTTCACTACACCCTTGCACGCTTGAGCAGTTATGCACAAACAAGGAGGGTAAGTTTGAGTACTGTGACAGGGAGATTGTTTAAAAAAAATTGGCTTGCCCCTACAAAACAAGTCCCAGATGTTGCCGAGTCCAATTACCTTAAATGCAATGTCGTATTCATCTGCAGAGTACACAGTGCTGTCAGAAACAGGCTGCGCTTCAAATAAACAAGGCATAAGAATGTCTCCTGGGAGGAGGGCAGTTGGACTCTTCACAGAGCAACCAGGCTGCTCTCTGCCTGGGTCAAACCTATCCAGGGTTAATGTCACTCCTTCTTCGTCTACAAAGCAAAAAACATACTGGTTATTATTCATTTATTGTGAATTTTAAATTACAGACAGAAAGATTTAAGATACTGAACAGTACTCACCACTGTCTACAGCTAATGCCCCAATAAAGAAACAAGAAAACTGAGGCATATTACTCTGCCTAGCATGTCGGTGAGCCAAGCGTAATGCTTTTTCCATGAGAAGCACTCTGGGGTTTCTGAAACATGTCAAAACACAGTATATCAGAAAGAGAAAACCTGAAAAAAAAACATGCAGGTGATCTCAGAAAACAACAATCAAACTCTCACCTATACAGAGAAAGATGAAGCCTGACAGGATCACCGTTAGGAGTTGGGTCCCAGAGATGCATTTTAGATTTGGGAAATATCAAAGGACCCATGCAGCTCTCTGATGACCTAAAATAAAAGAATAAAATATACAATATTATGTAAAATTTTAAGCAACTTGGGAACATGAGACTTAGGCTACGTTACACGGCTGGTAAAAGTGGCCAAAATCTGTTCTGTTTCTTCTAGGGCTGTACGATATGGTCAAAATTTATATCACAATATATTTCTTAGCTTCTTTCGATATGATATAATTCCGATATTGATATGAACAATAAAAAAAGAGAAATATTGACAGGAAAAACAAGACAGCACTGACAAACCTAAACCACTTGTATTGTCAGTATTAATATTGACAAAGCCTTTATGCTAAAGGTTTTAGCATGTTTTCTGGACAATAAACTCCTCAAGGTGTCTGTAGCGGTTGTAGTAGTGGAGGTTTGTGCATGACGGGGTATGTATTCAAGAGCATGTGCAGGCTATAAATATTGTTAGATGGGATGAAACATAATATTGGAATTTCCTGGTGGATGTATGTAGATTTAAAATATAAATAAATAAAAATAAATAAATAAATAAATACAGGTCCCAGAGTGCACTGCGTTAACAACACTGAGGCCAGATATGGTGCTGTACTCTGAAAGTAAACAGGTGATTTCATAGAGTTATTCTGTTCCATTTGAGTATGCAGTAGATGAAGAATTTGAAAGGAAGAAGCTGAAGTACGGATCGGACCATAAACGGCCACAGCAACCTTAGGGTTTAGGTGTAGGATTTAAACAATTGAAATTTTGTGGAAGAAATTGGGGCAGGCCCTATGTGAAGCTCAAGTGCCATGAACTGACGGCAGTGCCCTGTAATGAACGTCAGTCAGTGACTGATGCTGTAAATAAATGTGTTTAAAAATCATTGTTATTGAAACAATTAGGATATTATATTTATATTGTGATATATATTGATATTGAATTATTGTCCAGCCCTAGTTTCTTCATTTGTGACATGGATGTGTCGTTTGTGTGGCTGCGTAAACAGCACACATCGCATTGAATCTGACTTTTTAAAATGAGTTTTGGGCTGCTTTCATATGCGGTGTTTAGATCTGATTCATATCCTATCTGTGTTATGCCACTCCAGCCATTGAGAATGATCAATGGACTACATTTTTTTTTAGGTGTTTTTTTTAGGGAAATGCCTTATCCTCTCTTGCTTTTGAGATGACATGTTTACGGGAGAGTTGACAAATTTGCGCTTAGAGCGAAAGAAACTTGAGTTCATGTTTTAATATTCTTAAAAGTCTTTAATTAATACTCTGTGTTTAATGTAAGAGCTTCGTCCTTTTGCACATGTGGGTCAGTTTAGGAGTGTGATCCGTTCAGACTGATGTCAGGTATAAGTCACATTATATAGACAGTGTGAAAAAAATAAAATAAAATAATCAGATTTGGGCCACTTTTACCTGCTGTGTGAACATAGCCTTAGATGAGCTTAAGTATCAAAATTTGAGAACAAGCTGCAAAAGACAAAAAAAAAAAAAAAAAAAAAAAGGCTTTACCTGGGGTTTTGTACTGTATCAGGCCTGAACACTGCTTCCAAAACGTGGGAGGGCAAGCCTTGCAGATTCACCTGAATGCTATTCATCCTTTATCACATACAACACACCAAAATTAAGAGAAATTGAACACAACTTGATAAAACTGGTTAAGCTTTTGGAAATAGAAAAGCAAGAAAGAACACAAAAGAGAGAAAAACCTAAAATATCATAAACACAAATGGAAAATCATGCTAATCTTATTTCTAAGAAAGTTAACTTTTAAAAGCTTAACCCAGCTTAATGTAAAAAAATTTAAAAAATTAAAACAAGGACCCAAGAAAATCATTTCTCAGCAATACTGCTAGGCCTGGGCTATATGGACAAAATCTCCAGCAGCAATACTGTCTGATCCACTTGTACCAGCATAATACACATCACCACTTAAGTGTCACTGCAGCACTGAGAATCCAGCACCCAAATCATACCTGCTCACTGATATCATGTTAAAGCAACCTGTCTGGTGACATGTATGATCATCTTTACTTCTGTGTTTATGTTGTTTTTGTTGTTAGCTGATGCTTATCAGCTAGTTAGATCTTTGGCCGCTCAAACTGAACTCACAATCACTCCACTGTGCTCAACTTGGCAAGTTTCAAACAGTTTAATGACATTAGCATGCATCACTGCATGGTGGCCCTTGCAAAATATAAGGGGTAATATTTCTGAAAAGTATCTTATAGGCTAAATATCCAAACAGGTCATGCCACTGCCAACAAACACATTTTATTCACCACTAAAAAGCCTAAATATATATATATGCACTAATTATATTCCTACTCTTGGTATGGACAGTTTAGCTAGTGATTGAGGATTAAATCCACAGCTTCTTCACAGTTTACATGCACTCAGTTATTAGATAACTGAACAAAATCAGATGTTGTGAGTAAGAGTGCCTACACGCTAGACAATGTGGTAGACGCCTATAGAATTCCAGTATATGGCTGGAGCAAGGGGCGGGGTTTGTAGCTCAAAATACAGCTGGAAACCAGACATTTTACAACTGGAAGTATATATGTAGAAGGACTGACACCCCCTCCAGGGTGTGTTCCAGCCTTGCGCCCAGTGATTCCGGGTAGGCTCCAGACCCACTGCGATCCTGAATAGGATAAGTGGTTACAGATAATGAATGAATGAATCAAGGATATATGGAACCAGACAAAAACCTGACAGACCACAATACAAACACACACACAGTGCCAAGCTGCCGCACAAAGTAGTAAAGCTATATATTTTGTTAATCTGGCTAAATCCAAAACTTGGTATAAATGCACTGCCCCACTTAGGGTTTCCTCCATTCTTAAATGCTTTTAACTTTTCTGACACTTGATGGAGTGTCATTAACTGCATATAGGCAGGTTTGTATTCTGTCAGAGCCAATGCAGCATTCTAACTGAAATACATTTAAGGACAGCGTTTCTATTTCTCCGTCAGCCTCTAGTGTGTAGGCACCCTAATTCAATCAAAGTGTTTACATGCACTTGGGAAATAAGTTAATGGAAAAACTTCAATAATTCAATATCTGCTTTGCAGCAGCTAATAATCACAGGAAGGTGTGACAAACGTCCTACTGCAATCTTTCTCTACACAGCTGCAAAGGCAGCTTTTCTTGGATGCAGCATAAAGGCCTATATACATCCGTTACAGAAAGAGGAGAGTGCAGACGGGACATGCGTAATAAGGACAGGTGGGAGCAAGTGGAGAACTTCAGAATGTGTCTGAGATATCTCTACACTCTACATTTGCAATCATGAGCAGACAGAGAAAACCAAAAGAAATCTGGGCATGAGAGTAGTCTACATGCACTGAAAATACCAATTAGCTTGCTAAAATCAAGCTCTCTCTCAGATTTCTTATTCCACTCTAAAAATGTAAGTAAGCTGTTTACATTACATCACAAACAAATAACTGCAGAAATACTATTATGATCAGATCATTCAATGCACGTAAATGCACACATTGAAAGGTTTAAACGTAAGCTGCACTGCTGTGTCTGATCCACTACTGCCACAGCAGCACACACTAACCCACCACTAAAACTTCAGTGTGAATGCAGTGCTGAGAATTATCTAGTACCAAATAAACATGCCTTGAGTTGGTCCTGACCGATGACGAGCAGGGTGAAAGGGGGGCTAACAAAATAGAGCACTTGTACGGTTTAAATGGGAAAATAAATTCACTGCAGTTTGCTTTCTAAATGTTCGCAATACATAATATTTTGAAAAATAACGTGTGAGACAAATGGTGCTCCTATAATGTTTTAGTACATTGACATGGCAAGATTACATTAACATGGTAAGTACATACACAAAACAAACGTAGGTTATAGGCAGAGTAACGTTAGCATAGCAAGTTGGTCAAATCTGACAACGCGGCACTTTAGTAGCACAGGTCGAAAAGTTGTAACATTCAAACGTGAATTAAGAGTATATACTCTGGGCAATTTAAAAACATTTTATTTACCTGCTATGACTTAATCCGTGTTCAAATCCATGTGAAATCGCGACCTTTTCATCGCTGTTCTTACGCAGTGTTGAAGTAGCTGCTCCACCCTCACAGGCTATGCGGCTAATATTCACTCGAACTGGTTCAGTTTTCGCCACAAAGCGGTATCAAACGCGGCAAACGGGTCTTGGGGCTGGAGAAATTAGTTAATGGTTCACTTCTCCCGATAACTGCTTCGTATCCCAGCAAACTTCGGTGAAACGTGTTGTCAGCGAAAACAAAACAAACGCCTTCCTGACTCGAAAATAAATTGTGGCGCTGTTTCTAAGTTCCAATGGCGGTTCAGCGTGGTTAACCAATGGCAGCGCAGAAACGCCGCAGCTCAACCAATAGGCAGCTTTCTTTAAAATACCATTTAGCTCCAGTGTTGTAGTATTCCAAAAATATATTTACACCTTTTTATACATAATATAATATAACTACAAAAAGAATCATATATATATATATATATATATATATATATATATATATATATATATATATATATATATATATATATATATATATATATATGTTGTATAGTATAGTCTTCTTGTTGTATACGTTGTAATTACAAACTTAATTCCAGAACAAATCTTGGATAAATCTTATCTTGACAGCAACTTTTATCTGTCTAAAATCAGAATATTTGCACTCATTTCACATATTTAGGTCCCCTTTCACACATGCATGGTAAATTATCTGGACTTTAACTGAAGGAGTTGTATGTGCAAATGCAAACATGCATACCATTGTCCCAGATTTTATCCTGCTAGCGCCCTAGTAAAAACTCCAGAAAATTGTTACTGATGCCACCCTAAAACATACTTGATGTTGGCTTTTTTCACTGGTAACAGTATGGACATATATGGTCATTGGCACAGGGAACCCAATGTCCATTTTCCCAAAAACAAGCTGAAACAGCAATTTATCGGTTCACCCTAGCATATATTTCCGTTGTTTTTTGACCATCTATGTAAATGTACTCCCAAAAGGTACAACAGTGGTGTAAAGTCCAGTTGTGTTTCCTAATTAAAGGTATAGAACATTTTTTCTGATACAACTTTGACAGTTTTTCTGACAGTGTACTTCAGAGCACATATTGCTATATTTTCTACAATAGTATGAAAGTTGATAATGCTATGCCATCTGATGTCTCAAAGGTCATGAACACTCAAAAGTGGTCCTCAGCCTTATTGTGCTTAGAATGATATTTCTTCAGATTTGCTGAATTCTTTGAGAAGTTTCCCAAAAATTTTGGCAGGAATTGCTGAGCCACAACCCTTCTTTGCCAAGACTGAAACTTTTGTTGGATGCTCCTTTAATACTTTTGTTGTTGTTGTTGCTGTTGTGTATGTTTACATAGCATGTTTGAAAATCGTGTAACTCCAACTTATCTTTGCTAGTTTTGCTACTTACTTTACTATATTTTACTCCCATTTATTGGTCAAGTGTACTACAGTGATTTTATTATTCTTCTCATTATAATATGTTTAAATTGTATTTACCAGTTCTATTGTGCTGCAGTATTTTGTTTTCTTTTTAAAATATATTTCACTGTTTATACAATTTTTACAGTACTGCACTTATTATTATGTTTCTGTATATTACAGTTGTAGTGCAGTTTTATTAATATTATTGTTATTAATAATAATAACCACAACAACAACGATTATTATTATTATTATTGCTATTATTATTATTATTAAAATTTTAAATGTATTTGACCTCTTACTGTCTTTACAAGTTGGATGGTACCGTAGTGATATGATGTGAAGGTGAATGTGTAGCGCATGCGCATTGCGAGCCGCCCCGATCCGTTCCCGGAGCAACAGGGAAAATGGCAGCGCTCACCACCCTCACTCAGGTAATAAACACTAAAACATCCTCATGCAGCACAACAATCATGTTTTCAAGCTGGCTGCTGCGATAAGGATGAACACAGCACCCATACAAAAACACACTGCCGAAGGACAAGGATCGAGCGGTTCTTATTTATCCTGTATAGCGGGGACTTAGCCAGACAGCTAACGGTTCCCAAGTAATCGAATCGAGATTATATAGCGGTGCTGCTAACAGCAGCTCAGGAAATCTGAGGAAGAACTAAGCCCCCTGCTTCTGTAAATAGAAACGGATTGTTTATTGCATGTATGAGGAATCTGTGAAGTGGTGAAGCTGAAACTGGAGTCATATTGGGAAGCTTTATATTTCAAAATGCCGTTCAATCATAAATGTTGCAGCATTTACAAACAGCAGTAACGTTACATGGGTTTCAGCCGTTAGCTAAGCTAACTTAACAAGCCCAACCAAATTAATAAAACCAGATGATAAAGCAAAACTGGGTTTCTTAAGATAAAGTGCATTAAACTATACTAAACTTTGTAAAGCTGTAATCATTTACTGCACTGTGCATATGTAAGAGACCACAATTAATGTAATTAATTTTCATAAAGTATATGTTATTAATATTCAGTTGTACATAAAAAGCAGAAGGTGTCAAATTGGAAGTTATTTATACTATAATAAATTATATTAGAACATTAAAGTAAGTAATGTGTTCCTCTTTTGTCTATTAGGCAGCTTGCAATTTTTTTATGACATTTGTATTTTTTCCATTTTTTAAAAGACTCACTTAAGTGAAAATGATTATTATTTTTAATCATGTTATCAAGTTCATGTAGGGGGTTTCAAATGCTAGAAGACATATCATGAGTAAAATAATAAATCAATGCTAGAGCTGATCATTTTTGCTTTGGAACTGCAGTTTCAAACTGGCTAATTCAGACAGCCAGGGTTCCTTACATCATAAACCTTAGGGTCCAATCTCATCAACTTGTTGTACAGAAAGTTTGAACTGCAGACAAGTGGTTGAGACATAATTGGAAGTAGAGGTGGGGCATATTCAGAGATGTGTAGAATGTGTAGAGCCACTAAGCTGCTGTTAAGGCATTAGTGGGTTATTTTGCCCTAAAAGGCTTAAAAATATGTATTCTATTTTGTAACACCCTGGTTCTATCTGAATTTGTCATTCAACATTGATTGTCTTTAATACCTCTCTTTAAGGTATTAGCTGACCTTCCTCATCACACATAATGTGACCAATACTGGATTGATGAGGGCAAGCGAGTGCTTGATGTAAACCGCTGCTGCTAATGAAATGTCACTGGACAGCCCCTCATACTGGGGAAGAGCTCCAACTGATTAGGATTTTTCATATCAGTTGACAGATGCTCTTGCTGGCTGGCACTGTGCCATGTCATTAGGGGAAGGGTAGGGTGTCGTTCCACCCACCCAGAGAGTAAGGCCAATTATGCTCTCTTAAGACTCCCTGCCTTGGATGGCTGAAGCATCTCTGGGGATTGATCCGGCAATCTCCTGATTATAGTAAATATGGAGTTTTCAAAGAAGAAGAGATGTGTTTTAGGGGTTAAATGTGCAATATCTCACTCTTTTGTTTACATTAATATAGCAGCAAACATCTTATTTCAAAATAAATATATAGCTAATTGTGTAAAGGCGTTCTGAGCAGAGAATGAAGACACACAAACACACACACACCCACTCTGTGTTGCGCTGTTGTTAGCCCCTTGCTGCCCCTTTTCACGCCTGAAAGTCTGGACCTGTCTCCGTACCAAAGTTTGTGTTTTTGTTACATTGTATATTTGTCATCTGGTAGGAGTAGGTTTCACACTGCAATTTAGTGAGTGGACGTTTGAAGGTTTATTTACCTGTGTCTTATTAGCATTTTTTGTTCCACCTTAAATGGCTGAAATTGTTGTATTGGTTCAACTTAAAAGACTTAACTTGAGCTGGTGTGTCCCTAATCACACCTACCTGCTCTTTACTTTCTATACATCTGATTACCCTTCTGATAATAATGCAGTATGTTTATAGCCTATGTAGTGAATAGTTCCATTTGGAACAAAGCAGAAGTAACACAGTGGACATTTTTTTAAATGTTAACTTTGATTTATGTTTAATTAAGTAAAACAACATAAAAACCAAATTGCATTTGAAGGTTTTTTAACAGTCTTATTCATGCATGTTATTTGATGGATATTACTGCAACTGACAGACTTGTAAAATTCCAGTATCATCGCACATTAGCTGTAAGGTGAAAAAAGACTCCATACTGAACATACACCTTAGAGCAGGGTATGGTTCTAATATGTAACTCTTATTTCTGTAGTAAAATATTTCTTCATAATAGCACTCTATTTGGACATACGTGCTTTGTCAAATGGCCTGTTGGCAAAACCTGTTGGCTTTTGTGGCCTCAATATTACTGATATGAATTCCTGCTGGTTGCTGGAAGATGTCAGTAAAAATCAACTACTGATTTTTTGATTCACCTGCAGAACCAATGTCACACAATTTTAATGGTCACATACTTTTATTCTTTTCAGCTGTCAAGTGGGAACCCCATGTACGAAAACTTTTACAGACAGGTAAGTTTTGGTGCAGAAATGAGTTCTGAGAAATTTTACAGTTATTTGTACAGAGTACAGTGTACTGTGAGCAAATTTGGAGTTTAAAAACATGACCTAGACATACTTTAGTGTTCTCCCAGCTTGAACACAGCTGATTAGCTCTTTGAGGTTAGCAAACATCATGGCGAAAGTAACATCTTGCTCCAGGTTGAGAATTTGACTATTTTAGTTTAATGCCAGCTGGTTTGCATTACATTCTTTGGTAATAATAACAATAATATTCTTTTGTTTATATTTAATGTTTTGGTTGAAATACAGTTGCCACAATTAGACCATACTATGTGCGGAAAGCTAGAAAACAGATATTTATATCTTTCATAACATAAATAACAAAGTACCAGGGAAGTATACTTTCTTGATGGTCTCTTTTAGAAGTTGTGTCAACACCTCATAGAATTGGCTTGTAACTCACTCACTCACATATTTACTGATATATGAGCAGTGTTGGACAGTAATGAAGTAAATGTAATTTGTTACTGTCCTTACTGTATCTGTACCTTACTAAAGTATTTCCATTTTGGATGACAAGCGAACCTCAAGATTCTCGGCCTAAAACCAAGTAATAAGAAAGCCAGATTAATCACTTGTTTTAGTTCTTAGAACCGTTATGAATGAACAAAATGGTTTGTACCGTTAAGTTCGAGTCAGCAGTGACTACTATTCATTCATATTACATGGCTTACGGATCTGTAGATGTCATTAATCACGCCAAACCGAGAGTGAGAATCAGTTGTAGGTTTATTTAACAGTGTTTAACAGTGGAGTATAAATGAACAAAATCCATGAAGATAGGTCAAAACCTGAAAATCGGTACAGTGAGCTAAACAAGTTCAAAAGCAAATCCAAAAAACTAAAAACATATTTAAGAAACAGATGGCTCAGAAATATCTCAAACAATAGGCCTACTTTGCAATTAAGAAGACAAAGGAGAGCTTAAAGGAACTCTATGTAATATATTTTATCTTAAAATTACAGCTTCAAAACTATTGTGATGCTTCACTGAGCTGTAATAGGAAGAATAAAGCCTCTGTACATGCTAATCGTAGCTCAGAACTGCAGTGACTGCATTTTTGGAGGAGGGTAGGCACATCTATATTTTTCCTTTGTTTAACATTTTTCCCCCCGTTGTGTGACTATCTGATCTAAACAAATGTCTGAGGAAATCTCTGGCAGTGATTTTGTTGCTGTCTGCAGTCTCTGAAGTGTGGAGGAGTTCATATATTTGGACTTTCTCACTTCAACTTGATCCATCTTCGTCGGACCGTCTAAATACTTTTACTTTAGATACTTAAGTATAGTGATCGACTGATATATCGGCCGGCTGATTAATTGGGCCGATTTTTTGGCATTTTTTATATAATCGGCCTTGGTCGATATATTAGCGCAAGAGGCCGATATTTACACAATGCACACCGGCAATGATGTGCGCAGCTCCGTCTGTTAGAGCACCCCTTGCGCCCATTTTGCCATCTTACAGGCAGACATTATTAAGCACAAGTACAAGAGTACAAGCCTCCAACCAGTAACTGCGTGCCGTCTCATCAGAGAAAACGGTATGAATTATTTTCTCTTCTTCACCTCTCATTGTTTGTTACTGACTGCTCTTTGTAACATACACTTAATAACCTTCAATCATAAACGACTGAGTTTTAACCTAGAAGCCCAGCGTTTTTTAGCCTCTTATTTCAATTATTGATCGGCGGTGCCTATAAAAAAGTCACTCATTTTTATATCCGTCAGTATATCTCAAGTACTACAGGTCCAAAGTCGACAGTCAATGTACCAAATTAAAGCTTAAAGTCACTGATTTTCATTGATTTAGTCATTTTATATATAATCCCACTGATAAATAAGTATTTTTGCTATTGTATTGGAAATTGTTATGAAAAAATATTAGTGACAGTACAGAGTTTTCACGGCACCATATTTGAGTAATGTGTACATATACACCAGTCGAACATGCAGACTCTCCGGATCACGAAGATATACACTAAAATGTAGGACTAAGGATTAAAGCCAAAAAACAAGATAATCCAAACCTCTTGTGGGCTTTTCAGGCTTTGAGAAGCAGCGGTTTTGTCATTGATGAGGAAGAAACAAGTGGCTCACACACAAATTTAGCACAGCAGCACTTACCTTAGTCCCCTTCAAGACTAAATCTGAGTCTCTCCATCAAACCGTCCGTGAGCAATCCTCATGTTTGTGTCAAGAGTACTGGCTGAAAAAAAAAACTCCCGAAAAAATAGTACACATTTTCAAAAAAATAATTAAAATATGATCCACGTGGACCCAGGTCACACCTACTGCCACGTAGCTTAGGCTCTCAGCTTTTCAACGACAAGTCTGTAGACCAATCAGGAGCAGAGTTATGGTGATGTGCACCCAAGGAGGAGGGACAAACATACAGCAGAGCACATATTTGAGAGAGAGACTCAAACGGTTCTGTTTGGCAGCCACAAGCTCCACAAACAATAATCAAGTCAATAAACATGTTTCAAAGCTTATGTCTTTTACTAGTTACATTTCCCCCACTGATGAAATTTAAATGCAGCAGGGGTGTGGGGGAGGTTGCCTTGCTCTACAGCCAATCAGAATGCCCCTCTCGCCTTTTAACACGTCAGTCATTTAAAGGAACACTAGTCGGTGAAAAACAAGTGTAAAGATCAGAAATAAACTCGGTACATCAAAATAAAACACACCATAACTAAGGGTTTGGTGAGGGGTAAATGGCCACTTGGTGAGGGACAGGAGACTAGTGTCTCATAGAAAGTAAAGAAAAACACTAAGATGTTGACATTAGATGTAGACAAGATATATACACTGCATTTTTGCAGTTTAAGTAATCATTTTCATTCTTTATGAAGAGCTTGGAGTCTAAAGAGACACTTGGAGAGGCCATCTGTCCACTGTCTGCTCCAGCTTGAATAACTTCAAATCAGTAGGAGGTATCAACTCCAAATTTTACCTGATGAAATAGACTCCTGGAGACACAATTTTAAAAAGAAAAAAGTAATGGGACTCATGAAATCTTCAGTTTATAGTCACTAACATTTATGAAATATTTATGAAAACTTGTGGTTTTCATAAGCTTTTGACCACTTCATATAAATATTTCAGGACCTCTAAATGATTTCTTTTACAAATTTGAAGGATTTTCTGTAAAAATAAATCATGATAATACCTCTAGTTTATTCACTGCCTGAGGAATGGGAATATTGGCTTTACATATCGGCCATCGGCCACTACGTCTGTCTAGAAATTGGCTCATTACTTATATATTTATATATATATTTGAAGGTAAATATTTTTGTACTTTTATTCAAGTGGAGATCTAAAACAAGGACTTCTACTTTTACTGGAATAATATTTTACATTAAGTATCTGAGTATATTTTTATTTTCCTTTATCACTTTTAACTTCTATACATTTGTTAGATCTAGCTATTAGCTTTTCAATTCCCTGAAAAACAATATTTATATAAATATATCTTTACTCATTTATGATTATCTTCAGAAAATTTCTCTCCACTGTGATATTTTTTCAAATTTGGGAACAGGTACAAATCGTTTGGGGCTAAGTCTGGGCTGTAGGGTGGATGACTAATAATATCTTGGTATCAACATATACTTGTGCTACTCATAGAGATGGTTTCCCAGATAGGAATTAAGCCTAGTCCAGGACTACACCACATTTTGAATTGTGATTTGCAATTGAAAGGAGGATATAGCTCAGGACTAAGCTGAAACCAGACCATTAATTAGTTTAGATTTAGTATTTGTAGCGATTGCAATACTAATGATCAAAATGAGCTGATGTTTTCTTCATATACCCTCAGAAATTGTCACCTACTGGCACATTATTAAATTACCTACAGGCTTACTAGATGATATTGATACAGAAAACGTATTTAACATCGCTCATAAATATTCACTAATGATTAAGAATTTCATGACAAGAAGGGCTGTTTCTCACATTTAGAGACTACTTAATTATGGGAGGAAAACCCAGCCAAAAATGAAACAGAAATGAGAACAATAGACTGAAAATGCCAGTAAATATGTGCATGTATATTTGTAAGTTGGCTTGGGATGAGTCTCAGTGGCATAAGGATAATTTATATTTGGTTTTTCAGGTGGATCCAGGAAACACAGGAAGAGTAGGGCCCACAGAGGCTGCCTTATTTTTAAAGAAATCAGGGCTACCTGATATTACTCTGGGAAAGGTTAGTATATATGAAGTTATTTTTATGTATATACCATAGAGGTTATAGACTTTTGCACATTAGTTCTAGTATAGTAATAGTTCTTAGTTTACTTTTTGTTATTTTTTTAAATACTTTGTTGGTCATTCATTTCACAGATTTGGGACCTAGCTGATCCAGATGGAAAAGGTTTCTTAGACAAACAGGTAGAGTAGAACGTCCCTTTTTGAAGGCACTACATACATTTTTAATCAATGATTGACTAATAGAATTTGGCATTATTGCCAACCTTAACGAAACCATTCTTAGTTATGGATATTAATAATTAATATTTATTAATTATTGTCTGCTTGCAGTGTGCCTATTGTTTAAGCTATTTTTGTGGCCAGTCTTGTTTGTATAAAACTTAATTTAATATTTGCTACCAAAGAGAAGAGAAGCACAGACCTAAGCCTGTCAAGACATATACATTTAATGCATTGTGTATCAATTTTTTAAATATTATATAATAGTTAAATTGAGTCTTAGAATAAAATAAGTATAATTACTCATGTGGTGGGTTATTGAGTTATCAGGCATATGTTATAATTTAAGCTTTCTCTCTGTTTATTGTTTCCAGGGATTTTATGTTGCTCTGAGGCTTGTGGCCTGTGCACAGAGTGGTCAGGATGTCTCTCTTGCAAGTTTAAACCTTACTGCTCCCCCTCCCAAATTTGTAAGCATTTTATGCTGCATGCTGATACATAAAATACCCTAAATATTAACCGGGTAAATATGGGTCTGTCCCAAAATCTAGTGAGCTGCCTAAGTAGACACTGGCTATGTAGTCAGAGTTCTAACCAATGTCTGTTCTCATAAGGCAGATTATTGAGATGATCTAGTTCAAGAGGGATTGCTTTTTCCTGCACCCTGCATGTGACCAATTTTTACATACCTTAGCTGATAGCGTTGCTTCAGCATGATGGATGCTGCTCTTCCTGTTATTATCGTAATTTTAATTAATTTAAGAAGAGGTATAAATTGGAGTTGTGCTTGCTTCGATCATGGGATTGCCTTAGCCACTGAGGAGCTGTTAAATTCTGCCATAAAATTCAGCCAGATAAAGGTATCTCATTAAGCAGCGTATTTAAGAATTTAAGCCTATGTATCAGGAACACTCAAAATATGATGTAAAATGCTCTCTATGTAGGAAGCTCACAAGGTTTTGAGACAGACCCTGTGTCTCAACATCGTTAGCTTACCTGATTTCTATATTAAAGAATCAAACATATCAATAATTTTTTTATCACAGAAGGACCCTAGCAGCCCATCATTAACTGGTACATCATCAACTGACAGCCATTGGGCCGTTAGGGTAAGTCCCTTGACAAACACGCCTTTTAGCAACATTTTGAGATACACCTGTCTTAGTTACTGCTGAATGTTGTGTTACAAGACTAAAACATTTAGTTGCTTGAGGTGTTATATATAATTTCTTTTCTTCTTAAACAGTACATACAACAGTTTTAAGAAATGACAAAATATGAATGTGAGCAAATTTAAAGCCAACATAGAATTTCTTTTTAGAAAATAGATAAAGGCCAGTGCTCTGTATCTTGCTCTTTACTCCTGTGCACCTTCCACTTAAAACAGTTTTGGCTCATTGTCATTTAAAAAACAGGCTCTGAAACGGTTTTTTAGACAGGAAACTGTGTAAGAAAGTTGCTGTCACAGATGTTTCATTAAGACCCAAGGGAACAGTGTTATCTCTCTAAGCAGTTCTTGATGGCATTGACTGAGAGATGTCACACACTTTTTTTTTTTTTTTGCAAACAGTAAGTTAATCTTTGAGTTAACTTGTATGTGTCCATGGACAATGTACAGACAGCAATTGGTAGTGTTGTTATAAACCTTTATATAAACTTAATTCCATTTGTGTGAAACATCAATTAGTAAGAACTACCAATTAAAAGGGTATGTATGAATGTAAATGGTGTTTTCTTGTATCTGGTTCTTCTTTTGTGTATAAGTGCCCTTATGCACAAAATTATCAGTCATTTTACTCTTGCTCTGAATGTGTTTTGAAGATAATACTGCCATGTGGAGTCTCTAGATTAACTGGCCCATAACTGGCTCTTATCAGAGTGCCTCTGGACACTAACTTTTGTCTATGGTTTTTCAGCCTGAAGAGAAGAGCAAGTTTGATGGTATTTTTGAAAGTCTTGCACCAGTAAATGGGTTACTCTCTGGTGAAAAAGTCAAACCAGTCCTAATGAACTCAAAGCTACCTGTGGATGTTTTGGGAAAGGTATTTTAACACCCCCTGTTTTAGTTATTTAATGACTGTGTATATGCTTTAATCACATTTAGTTTGAATCAGGAGTAAATTTTCGTGATTTCACCAGGTTTGGGATTTAAGCGATATAGATAAAGATGGACACTTGGACAAGGATGAATTTGCAGTGGTGAGAAGAACATTATGGAAATAAATTTGAAAATATGGTTTGAGATTTTCTGTATCTATTTGCATACCTGTAAGGTTTAAAATGTGTGGAAAAAACGTATTTTCTTCCAGGCCATGCACCTAGTTTATCGTGCACTGGAGAAGGAACCTGTTCCCTCTGCTTTGCCCTCCTCTCTCATTCCTCCATCCAAAAGGAAGAAGTCAGCAGGCTCATTGCCTAGCATGGCCCCTGTGCTGCCAGGAAGCCCACCACCACCTAAAGACAGTCTACGCTCCACACCCTCCCATGGTAGCATGAACTCCCTTAACAGTGCTGGGAGCCTCTCTCCAAAACACACTATTAAATCCACACAGGTATGCAGCTCTAAAGCCTGTCTCACAAACACTATCATAAAGGAGCTATAGGTAAATTGTTATAGGTTAAAATTACAGCTTCAAAATCATTGTGATGATCAACACAGTTCTGTAAAATGTCCCCAGTGCCCCCTTTTGTAGATGAGAATAATTTTGAGCCCCCACCTCCCACACAGATGTACATTTTTGCTTCCAGACGCCACAGGAAACTGTAAATTTTTTTTAAACAAAACTAAATCCCTATATATATATATATATATATATATATATATATATATATATATATATATATATATATATATATATAACCTAATATATTAATGCAATTTGATTAAATACATTTATATACAGGGTATTTTAAATTTGCCTTTTGTAATAAACCTTTCACTTTAATTGTATTGGTTTAGGTGCAGCTCTGCTAAAATTACTTGATATAGTGAATAAGTTTGTTTTGAAATTTCCTTTTAAATCTGTCATCATTAGCACTCTGTGAACTGGGTAGTGGCAGCAGCAGACAGACAGCGATATGATGAAATCTTCTTGAAAACTGATGCCGACCTTGACGGCTTTGTCAGCGGACAAGAAGTGAAAGAGATCTTCATGCAATCTGGCCTTTCCCAGAATGTACTGGCACATATATGGTGAGTCATGATGTACGGTGCGCACTGTAGCATGGCCTTATTTGAGTGCTTCTAGATATTATTAATTGCACTACTGACAACATTTTAATCTGAATTTTACCTTGAAGAGCTGTTACAGTATCCATTAAAGTCACTTCATTGCTTAGTCAGTTCTGTGCAGCAGTTTGGTTTCTTTTGTCTGTTCAATTGAGTTTAACCTTATTTAAGTGAATATGGTGGCTGCATTCGTTTTAACCAGCCAGGTCAGAGTAGAAAACAAAAAAGAAAACATAACATTTTATGCAAGAAAGGCAGTAGTTGTCTGTTTCTTTTATTTTTTTTTCAGTCAATGGCAGTTTTAAAAATATGGATATTTGTACAGAACTACTGACAGTGGAGATTTGGAGGGAAGATGTATGTTTGGAAGTAGGTTATATGGACTGCATGGAAGAAAGTGTATAAATCTGTTGAAGCTAATGTGAGACTGAGCCATCTTATTTACCAGCTTGTGTAGAAGAGTACTTTCTTAAAAACTATATATATGGAAAATATATAAGGCATCATTTTATATTCATTGTCAGTCTCTGTGTAATAGCCCTCAGTTACTGCCCCAAAAATGGTACTTTATAAGCATATTTTCTTTCTAAAAATACATGTGGTGAGCATGGTGATGTGCAGTGAAAAGAACTGAGATAAATTGATTGTGAGTGTGTACTGTTCCAATGTCAGAGATTTTAAATGATTAGTAGCCTAACTCCCAATGTGTCATTTATTATTATTATATGTTCATATAGGGCTTTGGCAGACACACGGCAGATGGGGAAGCTGACCAGAGAACAGTTTGCACTGGCCATGCATTTCATCCAGCAGAAAGTGAGTAAAGGCTTGGACCCTCCTCAGGCCCTGACTCCAGACATGATTCCACCATCTGAGAGAGGCACTCCTGTGAGTACATGCATTTCAAAGATTCCTTGAGTTAATATGTGTAGATAAAGCAGACCCCAAAGCAATAAACAAACCTAAAACAAAAATGATAAATTGACCATTTATAAAACCGTATACTGAAAACATTTATTATTTTTAGATGTGAAGCACCTTATGGAATTGACTTGTATAACTCAATACCGCACTCATTAACTCACTAACATACCATACATATTCACACACATTCAGTAAAATGCTCAGTGTTGCTGTTTTTGTTCAAGCATATATTTTTATTACCATTAATTCCTCTTGCAATTTCTAACAGTTGCTGATAGTCTTAGTAAAGCTATGACAACATATTGCAGTATTTCATAATTTATTACTGTTAAAAGCGACATTCACAGTTGTAAAAACACTTCATATAAAATTCAGAAGCCTTCCTCACAATTTGCTAGCTCTCCAGTCTGTTTCTGTGCTGGAAGAATCCCAAATGTCACTAAATGAACAAAAAACAAAGGGGCCCCATCTGACATGCTTGGATGCCAAATGTTGAAAATCATGAAAACAGATGAGGATATTGCATAATGCCTACTCCATGGGTAGGTATTTTGGACTTATTTTTGCTGTTTTAGAATATTTAGGTTGGAACAGACTCAGGTGCGCACTAACTGAATGAAAGTAAATGCAGACCAAAAGTGCTACAAAACCAAACCACTTGAGATACAAATGAGTTTCTGTGGTAATTCAAATAGTGAATAAAAAGTTACAAACTTTCAAGTTAACCTTATGCCACATACAAACAACAATAATTTTTCCTGAAACCTACTGCTCCACTTAAAAAAAACAACAAAAAAAAAAAAAAAAACAATGCGGAGCTTCTGAACATTAAGGTTTAACTTAGCTTCACTACCTACTGCTTTCTCTGTATGAGCTCATATAGTTATGTTTCCTGAGTATTTAAATGCAAATTACAACCTTCAAAATCAAAATGAAGTTGTGTGTTTGAATTAAATATGATGTGCATATCTTTTATGTCAGTGTACTGATAATGTTTTTATGCAAAATTAAAACCTTGAGAACTGTTGGACACAGGCACTGATATATCTCCTTTAAAAAAATTATTTTAATCAGCATTTTTTTCCCCAATACTTATGATGAGCAGTTGATCATATACAAATCAGCTTACAATAGAATCTTATTACAGGGTTAAGGGTAGGGCTGAACAATTTAAGGAATATTTGGGAACACTTGGAGATTTGGGGGAAATCTCAATTGTGATTTTTCTAATAAGTATGAAGGCTAACCAGTAAGGCTAAACCACTGTGATTTTAAATTACAATTATTGTTTTATTTATGTCATTTATATGTATAGCACCAGGTGGTCATTAGTCATTTAAAAAGTGCACTTTTTCTTACTGAGATTTCAATATAAAATTATAAATGTTAACTTTAAACATGTTAACTTTACAATATTTGTATTCTTTTGAAGATTACTGAAGGTTAAAATACATGCTTTTAAATGTTTATAAAGATTGCTCCTCATCTGCCAGTTGATCCTTGATCTAGGCTACATTTAATTTTGTGCTAGTTCTTCTTTTGTTCTTGTCATACGCCCAAAGCGACAGGAGAACCAAGCAAGGACTAAGATTTTGGGCTTGTGTATATAGTGGCCTCAGCAAAACTCTTCTTTGCAACACAGTGCACAAACATCCTATTAGTCTTCATGGAGTAGAACTCATGTGATGTTTGCATTTAGGTGAATGTCACATTATGAGTCTTGCCCAAGGACACTGGTATATAACTTCCTAAAGAGACCCATTCAGCATGTCAAACTATTTTTCTTGCAGAATCTGTCTGGGTATATGACACCTGTAGGGTCGGAGATGGCAGCACTGACTGAGATGCGCAGAGTGAGTCTAACTTCTGCTTCACAAATTCTGTTTTATTCATTAACTCTGTTTTTTTTTCCTTTTTTACTTGTGTATTCTGGATATTCACTGCTTTGTTTGTAGGTAGACTTATTAGCGCTGGGGTTGTGAATCTGTAGGTACCTTACCAAAAGATTCATGGTGCCAAGATATGTTTAAAAAAGATTCTCAGATTGTGGTTACTCTGCATACTTTGTTAGCCTTCTTTTACTCTGTTCTTCAATAGTCAGGGGCACCTCTGAGCAGGTATTATATGGGTGTTTGATCATTTTGAGTGCTGCAGTGATATTGACTTGTGTTGTGCTGGTACAAGTGGGTCAGCCACAGCAGTACTGCTAGAGTTTTTAAACACCTCAGTGTCATTGCTGAATTGAGAATAGCCCACCGACAGCAAATATCCAGTCAACATCCTCCTGTAACCAGCATCAGCTGACCACTGATGAAGAACTAGAGGATGACCAACAGGAACTGTTTGCATTTAAAAGGTATTGCAGCATGGTGGGTGTGTCTAATACAGTGGCCAGTGAGTAGGCACAGTGTTTAAAAACTCCAGCAGAACTGCTTTGTCTGATCCACTCATATCAGTGCAACACACACTAACAAATCAACATGACAGTGTCACTGCAGCACTGAGAATGATCCCCAATTAGTTACTGCTATGTTGGGCTCTCACTATTGAAGAACAGAGTGAAAGGGGGACAACAGTGAATGCAGAGCAAAAATAAAAAATTATATATAATAAAATTTCCCAGTTCCAATGTTTAAAATCTTTGTGCCATTTCCAGTTAAAGTTTTATTTACATTTTGCACAGTGCCCTTGTCTGGAAGTGGGTTTTGTAGACCCATGCAGCCTTTTTTATTTTTTATTTTTTTTTTATTTATTTATTTATTTTTTTGCCCCTCTTTGGCACATTTTCACACCATCACCATAGACCTCTCTAAATCAACTTTAGATGTTATTTGTTATGTGATGTTTTTCCAACAGTTCACACAAGCCTTTGAAGGGTTAATAGTCAATTGTATTCTAATCTCAATTTTCTGGAAGATTCTCCAAATTTCCTGAGCTGCAGCTTCTAAGTAACATCGAAAACTGGGGCAAACCAGCCAAGGTCTCTGGAGTTGGCCTTGAAAACTTCTTAATATTTATTCTTAGTATAGATAGATAATATTTCTGAGCACCTTTATGCAAGTCTCTTTACTTGGCCATTGTCAAACCAGGCCATTTTTTAAATAAGAAAGAATTAATTGGTTAATTCAGATTTGGTGACTATGGGTTACTGGTAAGTATTTTCACAATCAGTAAAAATCTAAAAAAAATTCAATAGACTTGTTCAAGGCTTCCAATAAATTAGCCATGGCAATTTTTCATTTTTTATTCTACTACTGCATGTTCTTTTTTATTTTATTGCTTAATTATTTGTTATTGTTTGTCAAACAATTAAGTATATCTCCCTTTTGTCAAGAAGACATTATGTATTCTATCCCAAACAGTAAGGTTACCAATAACATTGAACTGAACTCTATTACTCATTTACTTGGTAGAAATACAACACTTCAATAACTACACTAGTGCAGAATGTATATAAAGCCAGAAATCTCATCAAGCATTTTTCTTTTCTATATTTAATGCTGCTGATGTATCTTGCTTACATCAGGCAATAATGTACAAGTTATGGGTATGTAAAACATGCACTCAGAAAACCCCAGAAAGATATATGAACAAATGCTTTTGTTGGCCTGTTAGTAGAAATGTGGTTAAAAGCATTTGTGAGAGCCCAATGGGTGCTGTGAATGGTGATGTGCCTTGCCTTCCCAGTGTGTGGAATGTGGAGGTGAAGCCTGAGCACCTTGTGCAGTCTTTTCTCCTATCGTGGTGGCTTCCTATGTGCTCTTCTGCCCTTCTGTTTGTGTGGCACTGTGGTGTTTTAGTGCCTGATGGCAACAACAAGGCTAAACAGAGTGTTGGTGTGTTCTAATACCTTTTAGGACAGCTCCAGCTCTGTAGGGTCTGGTGAATTCACTGGAATCAAAGAACTTGATGATATCAGCCAGGAGATCGCTCAGCTGCAAAGGTATGTTGAGATTAGTTTTATAAGGATTCTCTTATATACAACTTATGCACTACTGCAGCTGGCACAGTGGCGAGTACACAGTAATTCCTTTAATATTATATAATCTTGAAATATGTTTTTCCTAGTTTTTCAGATTTAAAAAGAGCTTACTCCACCCATCACATTTTAAAAACAAGTAGTATTGAAATAGTTTTATGTGAATGATTTTAGTTGTTTAGGAAATGTAAGTATAGGTATGGCATTCCTGTTAGATAGATAGATAGATAGATACATACATACATACACATTCACTCACTCACTCACTTACTTGGATAACTCTATTGATCCCTAGCCAGAATAAATTCAGATTCTGGATATCAAGTCAAATCAAACTTTATTTGTCGCATACATAAGCATGCCCTGTACAGCTAGCAATGAAAAGCTCATTTCAAAGATAGAAAATAGAAAGACTAAAATAAATAAAGGTAAAAAATAAACCTAAAATAAGATTATATATATATATATATATTGAGATATTAAAATAATAACTCAAGAAAAATGTCAACAGGTAGGTGTGCAGTACAGATGTCAGTAGTATTAAGGTTGGGGGGGTTGTTCCTTGCTTACTGTCCTGAGTTCAAGGCGCTGATGGGTTGTGGGAAAAAGCTTCTCCTCATCCTCTCTGTATTTGCATTCAGAAAGGGAAAGCTCTTTCCTGACTGCAACTGAAAGAAGAGTCCCCCATTGTCCCCCAGTCTGAAAATCTGAAAACTGAGTAAAGAGTCATTTTTAGATTGTAAGGCACAGAAATAAAAAAATAAATCAATTAAAATAAATAAAGCAATTAATTAATACAAAAAATGAAACTATATATGTATGCCCAATTGTATTTTTTTTTTTAATTTAGCTTCAAATAGTCAGAAAATGTAACATATATATTGTACAGATTGTGGTCATACAGTGTCTGCTATTTAATGGCATGCAGAGTTTATGTGACTTGGACTTTTGTAGTTTATTTAAAAATAAGACACAGGAGGCAGTTTGTTTTTTGTTTTCTATCTATACTGAAATAAAGTGACATGAAAAAATCACCTGGATATCCTGTGTAGAATATTCTAAAGATATTTTATGTTGAGTAAATGCCTTTTGTTGTTACCTTCTCTTTATACAATGATCTAAACACGCTTTAAAAATCAAGCAGAGTTTCTGTTCCAAAATGTGGGTCATGAGTCAGTTCCTAGTGTCACGCAGCGTTCTCTGGCAGCAGCGGTTCATGTCATGTCATTATATAACACCGTAGCTGGAGACATTTTCTCAGTCACAACACAAACTTTGCTTTGGGTTAGTGACACGTGACATCAGTAACACTCAGGCTTTGATAAAATGAATAGTGTACTAAAACAGCAACTCTGCTTGATTTTTCAAATGTGTTAGTTTTATGGTGTGCTTATTGTATGGACAAGGAAGAGGAGGTACAAAAACAAAGGCATTTGCCAAACAGTATTTAAATTTAATTATTATCTGATAAATGTGCTAAAATTGCTAAATATTTCTCAAGTTTTTGCATTCATTTTTTGTGTCTCTGTCTTTCTGTGTACGAGCATCGAGTTTTATTGTCTTCATGTGGAAAAAGAAATTCATGCCTCCTCCTGTCATCTTTAGTGTTTTCAGTTTGTTGATTAGCCCATCCTACTCATGCCCACAGTCAGTGTTCCTTTCCAAACTGGTTGCTTTGTAGATATGTTTGGACATTAAAGAAAGCTGCGGCTAAAAATGCACACCTCAAAGGAAAAAGGAAAGGTAAAGCATAACACCTATTCCTGGTGGTGGATGAGTTCTTTCCCTCTCACTGCTGAGCATAGCCTCATCTTCACCTCTTCTGCACACCTCCTTTAATGTGTGTCTTTGATTAAATCTTTTGTTCTCGCCACTTACTCTTCATGCTGCCACAGCACACTTGCTTTTACTCACTGGGAAATGCTCAGGTAAAACTCTCTCTCAGCTCTTTTGGTTTTAGTTTGTGTGATGGTGTTTTCTGTGGAGGAGGCACATTTGGAGGATTTGATTTATGTTTCTCCTTCAGAGGCTGATAAGGAGTTTTTATCGTGCTTTGTGTCTTTTTGCTGTCATTTGTGTTTGTGGTTATTAGGGAGAAATACACGCTGGAACAAGACATAAGAGAAGCAGAGGAGGCTATCAGACACAAAACTACTGAGGTCCAGGTGAAAGAATGGCATTTATTTTACAAAACCAGTAATTAGTGCTTTACATAATACAACCAGAATTCCAATGAAATTGGAACATTTTGTAAAACATAAATAAAAACAGAATACGATGATTTGCAAATACTTTTCAACCTATAGTCAGTTGAATATACTACAAAGACAAGATATTTAATGTTCAAACAGATAATCTTTATTGTTTTTTTGCAAATATTCAGACATTTTGAATTTGTGGCCTGCAAGACATTCCAAAAGATTTGGGACAGGGGCAACAAAAGACTGGGAAAGTTGAGGAATGCTCAAAAAACATCTGTTTGGAACATTCCACAGGTGAACAGGTTCGTTGGAAACTGGTGAGTGTCAGTCATTGGGTATAAAGGGAGTATCCCCGAAGGGCTCATTCGTTCACAAGTAACTGCGTGAGCAAATCATCCAACAGTTTAAGTACAACGTTTCTCAACATTCAATTGCAAGGAATTTAGGGATTTCATCATCTACTGTTCATAATATCATCAAAAAATTCAGAGAATCTGGTCAGTAAGCGGCAAGGCCAAAAACCAACATTGAATGCCAGTGACCTTCGATCCCTCAGGCAGCACTGCACTAAAAACCGGCATTATTCTGTAATGGATTACCACATGGGCTCAGGAACACTTCAGAAAACCATTGTCAGTGAACATTCCATCTACAAGTGCAAGTAAAAACTCTACCGTGCAAGTTAAAACTCTACCGTGCAAAGTGAATATATCAACCATATATCAACACCCAGAAATGCCACCAACCTTTCTAGGCCTGAGCTCATCTAAAATAGACTGACGCAATGTGGAAAAGTGTCCTGTGGTCTGACGAGTCCACATTTCAAATTGTTTTTGGAAATCATGGACGTTGTATCCTCCGGGCCAAAGAGGATAAGGACTGTCCAGATTGTTATCAATGCAAAGTTCAAAAGCCAGCGTCTCTGATCGTATAGGGTTATGTTAGTGCCCATGGCATGGGTCACTTGCACATCTGTGAAGGCACTATTAATGCTGAAAGGTACATACAGGTTTTGGATCAAAATATGCTGGCATCCAAGCAACATCTTTTTCAGGAACGTCCCTGCTTATTTAAGCAAGACAATGCCAAGGCACATTCTGCACGTGTTACAACAGCGTGGCTTTGTAGTAAAAGAGTGCGGATACTAGACTTGTCTGCAGTCCAGATCTGTCTCCCATTGAAAATGTGTGACGCATGATGAAACACAAAATGCAACAACGGAGACCCCGGACTGTTGAGCCACTGAAGTTGCTACGTTAAGCAAGAATTTCACCTACAAAGCTTCAACAATTAGTGTCCTCAGTTCCCAAATGCTTATTGAGTGTTGTTAAAAGGAAAGATGATGTAACACAGTGGTAAACATGGCCCTGTCCCAAATTTTTTGGAACGTGTTGCAGGCCTCAAATTCAAAATGATTGAATATTTGTGAAAAAACAGTAAGGTTTCTGTTTGAACATTAAATATTTTGTTTTTGTAGTATATTCAGTTGATATAGGTTGAAAAGGATTTGCAAATCATCATATTCTGCTTTTATTTATGTTTTACACAACGTCCCAATTTTATTGGAATTGGGGTTGTAATACAAATCTACAAAATGGAGAGTTATATAGAATGCTATAAAAATAATAGGTCATATACTATTTCTGGTCTCACTACACATCAGTGTAATCAACAGGGTTACTGTACATAGCACCTTTTGACTGATTATATTGTCATTGAAATGGAAAATATATCTTAGTAGTTCAGTGCATTCTGTGAATAAATGGTCAAGTACAACTTTTTTAAAATTAATTTGGGATTGTACCTTGTTTATTTCAAACTACAGTTTAAATAATGGGATTGTATATTAATTTTAATTTAAACATATTTATTAGGGGGTTGGCAAAATGCTGCTTATTGTTATTGTGAAAATAAGCATTTATCATATGAAATGTATATTACTATATTTGTCAATATCAAATAATTAATATTTTATTAATTAAAATATTAATAAACACTTAAACTCCATTGCATTGAACATTACTAATGTGCTGCCATTTATTTTTAGGAGATGCAGAATGATCTGGATCGAGAGACATGCAGTCTACAGGAGCTGGAGGCTCAGAAGCAAGATGCTCAGGACCGGCTGGATGAGATGGACCAGCAAAAGGCCAAGTTAGAAGATATGCTCAATGAAGTGCGGCAGAAATGCCAGGAGGAATCCCAAATGGTGAGCTGAATCCCAGTGCCATCTTTTGTATCCGCTACACACAAAAACAAAGGACCCTGGCTCACAATAAAGTGGAAAGGTATTATAATTTCATACTTGAACTGCAAATCAGGTTTCTGAAATATTGAATGTTATTGTAAAATCTCAGGTTTGAAAACTCATTGAATTGCTGTCTTGCTCAAATAGGGTAGCTTAAATAATATTGTGACGATTTATGTCTCAGAAGAAGCCCGTTGTTGAACTTAAGACCTAACTAAATGGTTGAATTGTACTTTAATTACTTCTAATTTAATAACTGTAATTAATTCTCCCTGTTTTCGTTATGGATTTATTTTGTCAATGTCAGTTTAATGGGACTGCAGCATATTTTAAAAGTCAAAAAGAAACGTTCAGAAATGTTCTGAATTTTTTTTTCCTGTGTTCAGATCTCATCCCTGCAGACTCAGATTCATTCTCAGGAGTCTGACTTGTTGAACCAGGAGGAGGAACTGAGTCGAGCCAAAGCAGACCTGAGTCGACTGCAACAAGAAGAGAGCCAGTTGGAGCAGAGCCTACAGGCTGGAAAAATCCAACTGGAAACCATCATTAAGTCGCTTAAGGCGACACAGGATGAGATTAACCAGGTAACCCCTCACTAGAGGTTGAGCTGCTTAAGCTTATAACTACTATCTTGAATGTACGTTTGTTTTGATTTACTTCATTCATTATCAGTAGCCACTTATTCAGTTCAGGGTCGCAGTTGATTTACAATTTGTGATTGTTTAAACATTTTGCATAATTAAGTTGTTAAGATTAACAAAGAAATTTGGAGTGATTTGATATGAAATACACAGGTCTAGAGAAATGTTAACAGTGATTTTGATAGGAACCAGAAATATGGGGCTCTCGCATAGCACAGCAATCTAAATGTAGAAGTGTAGTCTCTATGATGCCTCAGGTATCCAAGTCCCGGAGCCAAAAAGAGTACACTTTGGGTCTCTCCCTGGATGAGTGGGATAGCCTGCCATCTTCCCTCTTTTTACTGTATGCACAGTGCTTGGGGTTTTGGACCTCCGTCAGCTAATGTAACAGTCAGTGTGCTCCTCGAGCTTGTTGGGTTGCCCAGAGATGTATTTGTGGCAGTTTGTGAAAAAAGCTCATGGTCTCAGATGAAGCTTGTGTTTGCCCTTGCTTTGTTTTGATGCTGAATCATCCCACAGTAGCTAGATGAGCAAGCAAGTTAAGTTTAAAGGAAACGTCTAGGATTGTGGGGGAACTGCAATTCTCTCTGGTTTGTTTACATTCAGAAGTTTTGCAGCTTTGTGGAAAGGTATGTTTGAGGAGAAAAAACAACTTTTGTTTGTACATTGCTGAAATTTAACTTCTCTGTAAGTTTTTATTCATTGCTTGAATTAGCAGGGAAACTCGTTTATGACTCGGGTTGTTTGGTTTTTAACACTTTTGCTCTGTTTACGTTCATGCATTTAGCAGTCTAAATTTATAGTGGGTTCCTACAAGAATAATCTAGAACAGCAAAGTAAGTCAGTAGTACTCACTTATGGAGCAGGAATACAGCAATATCTTCATCTCGTTTCATGATTTTTAACATTTGGAGTGTTCTTTGCCGTTTTTCTGCCTTGAGCCGAGAGAGAGAAACTCTAGCATATCTGACCAACCCCAATGTGCTTCATTAATTTTTTTACTGACACCCGCACTTTGTAAACACATTAATTAGACTGGTCTCCAGCCCACTGACTGACAGACCGGAGAGCAAGCAAATGGTGAGGAAACATTTTCTGAGTTTTATAAAAATAGATTTTTGATAAATTTTTGTGTGAATGTCACCTGTAATCCCTTCAAGGTCACTTGAGTGACAGGTGCAGTGAGGTAATTAGTCATCAAATGAACAATTTTTAAATGTCTGAATGACATTATTTACATCTTAATTATTTAATTATGCATGTATTGAAATTTTAATATTAAGCACATGCAGGGGACAAACAGTAAATAGTAAAAATGTCTGTTATTGCTTTCATTTTCTCCATCTGTAATTTAGAATATACATTTGTGTTGACAAAAGTAAATGTTTGCCTGCAGTAAAGCCAAAGTAAAAAAAAAAAAACATATATATATATAATTTTTTTTTTCCTTTTTTAATCAGTGAGAGCTATAAAAATGTGCTTGTCTGAACAATGAAGGACAGAAAAGTATCTAGCACTGCATGTTACCCTAGTGTCCACTAGAGTGTGGTAAATTCATATGATGCAGGTTTAGCCTCTGTAGACAACGTAGTTTCCAGAAAGTACAGCACAGACCCAGAGATATTTAAAGGCGGATATTTAGATTAAGATATTTAACACAGTCATAATGTGTTATCATAATAATTTGCTGTGGCTCACAATTATCCATATACACTGTTCTTCACTGAAAGTAATTTCGACAGTTTTCTGAAAGTAATTCTGACAGTTAATCATATAAAAGATAGACCAGATAACAGTGAAATAGTTCCGAAAAACTGAAAATTAACTAACAATGAATAGGTTTTTTAATAATTCAAAATTAAATTACTGGGAAGAGTTAATCTTGTTTTGGACAAAAATATTTTTATTGGTTTCATCAGATACTGTAAGAGAAACCAGTATATGACAATATATGCATTGTTGCCAAAAATATATTTCAGTCATTTATAGAGCAACTGTTAAAGGGGAATTTCAGCAGTTTCCCAAACTGTCATCATACAAAAGTGGTTTGCTGTGAAATGTTTCATTGTACGGAAATTTACCACATGGTGATATTTACTGTCTGATGCTAACACTAAATAATGTCTGTTGAGTTTTTTATACATGTTGGTCAGGTATGTGCCAGTGTATGTCATTATACATACGTGTACACCACATGTAACTCTCTGCCAAATGTAAAATGTACATAAATGTAAATAAAAACAATGCTATGATTTGCATAACAGATCCATATTTTCTTCACAGCAGAACATAGAACACACATCAGATGTTAAATGGACATTTGACCATTTCATGAAAAATATTATCTTATTTAGGACTTTATGGCTGCAACCCATCTAAAAAATTTGGGACAGGGACATGTCTACCATTGTGTAGCATCCTGCTCCTTTTAACAACAGTCTGGGAAGCGTGGAGACCATTTGCTGGAGTTTTGGGACCGAAATGTTTTCCCATTCATGTCTGATGTAGGATTTATTTGCTCAGATAACAGTCTTTGCCTGATATTTCACATTCTTCTGAAATTTTTCCACAATATTTAGATGCAGTTCTTCATAGATCATTAAACCTCTGCCCATCTTTGCTTCTGAGAATGTGCCTCTGTAAAATGCTCTTTTTATATCCACTCTTGTTACTTAACTGCACATTGCTTCTCTAGATGTTTATTAATACCACTTACTTTTCCAACATTTGTTGAACCTGCTCTAAACGTTTTTGAGGTGTGTTGCTGCAAGTTGTAAATTAGTTAATAATGTATAAAATTTTACAATGTCTGATTTTTAACATCTATGTTATATTGATAAAAATATGGGTCTATGAGATATGCAGATCATTGCATTCCTCATTTATTTACATTTACTAACATTTCACACTGCTTCCTAACTTTTTTGGGGTGTTGTATTAATTTCATGTAATACAAGTTTGTGAGATTTTAGAGCCTTTTTATTTATTTGCACTGTGGTTTAGATTCAGCTTTTGTGTTTATCCACTACTTATTTACAACTTAACCATTGAATCATGTATGAGGTTTGAGAAGTTACATCTTTAAGTCATAGAAACATTTAACATTCTTCACTACTTTTTTGTTGAAGGCACGCAGCAAGCTGTCTCAGATCCAGGACAATCAGCATGAAATGAGCAAAAGTATTGAGCAGTACAGCAGCGCTCTGAATGGCATGCATGGGGGCAGCATGACCAACCTCGCCGATATGAGTGAGGGCTTCCCTGAGAAAGAAAATGGAGGCTTTGGAGCCATGGTGAGTAGCGGGTTACATCTCATCTCACTCTCTCTCTTTCTTTCTCACACTCGCACAGACAGAGAATGAAACACATGTAAACCTGAATTCCGGACTGCAGCAGTCAGTTAAAATTAGACCAACAGTAGAATACATGTCAGCAGTAAAGTGAGGTTTATGTGTTATGATTGTTCATACCTGTGATGGTGTGAGGAATGTAACATGTCTGAATATAGGGGCTGAAGAGTTGATGGCTAGGATGAGGTGTCAGCAATGATTTTTACTGCATGCATTGTTCAGTCAAACAGGGAGAGTAGGTTAAGTCAATGAGGCCAATTTTTGTGGTGTCATCTGCAAACGTCAGGATTTTGACAAAGTGGGTAGCTGAGGTAATTTTTGTACAATGAGTGGGGTAATGGGGAGAGCATACATCCTTGGGGCAGAGGGGGCCAGTGATTGTTAGAGTTGCTGATGAGAATTTTCACTAGCTCAATAAAACTCACCAGCTTCTCTCAACCTGCAAAGAAGCTGTTGATTCACTGACAGGTGGAGACAGGCACAATATTGTGTAAGAAAGTATTGTGGTGTAAGAATGGCCTCACTATTTTTGTACCCCATATACCACACCATACCATCAAGATGTGCAGCACCTGAAACTACGGATACTGGAAGCCTGTGCTAGCATTTCTCCTGCTCTGTTGCTATCAGTGTGTGAAGAGTGGGAGAATTGCATTGCATTGACAATCCAACACAATGGGCAACACTTTGAACACATTTTATAAGTGGTCAGAAACTTGTAAATAACTCATGAAAGAATAAAGTTACAATTTCCAATAAGTTCAAATTCCCAATAAGTTTGATCTGTCACATGACCCTCTTTCCATTGGAAAAAAAAAAACAAAAGTTGGATCCAAAATGGCCAACTTCAAAATGGCCACCATGGTCACCACCCATCTTGAAAAGTCTCCCCCCTCCCATATACTAATGTGCCACAAACAGGAAGTTAATATCACCAACCATTCCCATTTTATTAAGGTGTATCTATTTAAATGTCCCACCCTGTAGATTTCTAGCATATGTGCTTGTTTTGTTGAGGTGATGACGTTAAGCTGAAGTAACGTGTTCACTGCATCATTCACAGAAAAGTTGGCTCAATATGCAAACTGCAGGGTCTCAAACAGGGGGTTTGTGATGTCATTCAGATTTGCCAATATCAGTTTCTGAAATTATTTCTTTACTACGGATGACAGTGAGTCTTTAGTGATTCACTCCATTGGTGGTCACTTTCTTGGGAACATGTATTATTGTGGAGCATTTAAACCAAAAAGGGACTTTGCACAACTTTATTGATTTGTTGAAAATCTTTATGAAAACAGATGAAAGTTAGTCAGCTCAAACCTACAGACAGGAATGTAAAAGAGAGATCGACAGGCAGAGATTTGTGAACACTCAGAGTATAGCTACAATGCAGAGAAATTTAGATGATGGGATGAGTGGGTGGATAGATGGAGAAATGACATATGGGATTTTACATACTGATTACAAATAAATTTGAGTTAAGAAGGTTTTAAACATTGAGTGGAAAAAACAAAACATGAAATGTGGCTGGAGAATGTTATATAGAATGCTCATGTTTTTGTTTTATTTTTTCAAGCATTTTACTACAAACACTGAGGAAATGTGCGATATATTAACAAATTCAATATAAATGATAGATAAAAAAACAATTCATGTTAATCAAGTTTATTTTAACTGTTGTATGCAATTATGCTCAGTGGTCAAGTATGTACCTAGTCTGGGACCATTATTAATGCAGAATCATTAATCAATGCTTAAGAAATTCATATACCTTTGCCTTTAGGAGGACCCCTTTAAAGTGAAAACCAGCATGTTTAACAGCAACGCTCAGGAGATGCACACTGACCCCTTCCAGTCTGAAGACCCCTTCAAATCTGATCCTTTCAAAGGTTCTGCTCACATTTTTCTTTCTTCCTTCATCCATCAATCTTATGCTCCCCCCTGCTTGTCTGTCTCTTTTCTTGTTTGATCATGTTAGCCCCCAGCAAACACTGACCCACAAGCTGTCCAAATGGAAGTAATTTTAGAGCTGAAGTGTTTGTGTTTCTTTACTTGTAGGATATTATTTGGCATAGCTTTGAGGTCTTATTTTCAATGGTTATTCAATTTTCTTTATCTTTGTTCACTTAGGTGATCCTTTCCAGAATGATCCTTTTGCCAAACAGCCTCCCACAGCTACAGGTATTGACTACATCTAAGTGTGTGATGAGGTCAATGCTGTTTAAATGTATTTGTGAATACAATTTCTTTAACTTTAGCCACTTTACCCATTTGTATAGAAATGTTCCTTCTTGATATTAAAGCTGGAACTACAAGGCTAATGTTGCTTAAAGTCATCCCTACTTTATTTACACAAAACAGTGTGACATGAATTTCTATACACACTGTTCTGAAGCATTACAATATGGCACGTGAATAGTAAAAGTATACTAAAAACAGTCACCAAAGGCTCAATTTTTGCAAGCATATATAAGTCAGTGTAATCACATTATAACAAAGTTCATGAAAGAATTGTCATAAAGTTCAAGCAGGACATTTTTCAATGTAAGGTTGCTAAGAATTTAGATATTGGATCATCTACCGTACTTAATATTGTGAAATGATTCAAAAATTCTGGAGAAAAACCAGTCCATGCAGAGTAAGACTGGACACCAGTCCTGAATGACTATGACTTTCAAGCTCTCAGATTGCTTTGCATAGGAAACTGTCATGATATGGTAATAAATATAGCTTAGTTGTTGTCACTAAACAAAGTCTGCAACTGCATTAAGGTATGCAACCCCAAACTATAAAACACAATGAGAAAAAGGATTTATTTTTGTTCATTCTGGCTTCGTACAAGACTTTAGCTGCTCACCAATCTGTGGCAGCTGTTATCTGATACTCCTCTTCACGATGCATCATGTGAGAGAGATCTGGACTGCAGACAGGTCATTCAGGCACACACAGTCTTTGTCTACGAAGACATGTTGTTGTACTGTGTACAGAATCAGGCCTGGCATTGTCTTGCTAAAATAATCATGGACTTCCCAGGAAAAGACATTTACTTTCAAATCAATGGAAACATGTCTCACATGCAGGTCATCCATGTCGTGGTCACTGATGCATCTTCCAAACCACGAGGGATGTTTGCTTTTGCACCAATTGCTGATAACACTCTGGATGGTCCCTTTATATCATTAACATGGAAAACTCACTGTTCATTTTTCATGAAAACAAGCTGAAACATGGGTACCTTTGACCACACCACACATTCTTCTGTCTTTTGTATCATCTTGAAGATGAGCTTGGGTCCAGATAACTCTTTAGCATTTCTACATATAACTGAGGTATATCTAGGCTTTTGAAGTGCTTCCAAGATATATTCACTGTCGCATGGAAATTTCTTTTGCAGTGCCATCCAAGGGCTCAAATGTCACACTCAATCAAATTTGGTGTCTGGCCTTACCTAGCATGGACTGGTATTTCTCCAGAAGGCCTTAATTATCTTATTATTCTTAGCATTGTTGCATTGAAATTTTTTTTCTTTTTGAACTATCTGACAGATCTCTTATGAAGAATGATTTATACTTTAGATTCTTCAAAGTAGCCACCTTTTGCTTTGATGACAGGTTTGCACACTCTTGCCATTCTCTCAATAAGCTTCATAAGCTTTTATTGATTTTTTTTTTTTAATTTCTTAGCAAAGTAAGCCTCTTAACCCCTTTGCGCTATACTCTTTTCATAACACAATAGTTCCATGCAAAGTTTGACCACTAAACATATCTTGGCAGGTCAGCATTATCTGGGTTAAATGGAAATAATATTTTTTTTCTGCTGAACAATTTCTTTCCAAAAAGGCGTAAGTGTTATGGCTAATGTTGGCATGGATTGCAACAACTTGTTCAGTTACATGGGTACACTTCTCTTTTTTATATGTAACTTTCAGTTCTTCAACTCTCATACTAAATTGGGGTCATGCTGAAAGTTTAGCCTCACACCAATGTTTGGTAATATATAGTTAGTGAAATGACAGTGTAGAGTACTTTGTGACAGTGTAGAGTGCAGAGAAAAAGCAGCAACATGGGTTACAATGATTAAGCTACTATCTTGTTAAATTGAACAAAAGTATTCATCAGTATTTATATAAAAATAACTATAGAAATGTATTATTATTTTAGGTTTTGATTAAATATTATGATATTAAATGTTATTTTAATGTGGCTTAAATTAAGCAGCTACAGACACTCTGTCTTGAACAGTATGTGTCATTTATTGGCCAAACGTTTTAGGCTTTTTTTTAAAAGGTAAATTCCCCCCCAAACAAACCCCACACACACACCTACCTAATTGCTTGTTGACAAAACAAAGTGTTAACACTTAAATATTTTTTGTATTTAAAAATGTGTAGACCATCATGACCAGATGTCTGACAAAGTTTAAAATTTGGTGAAAAAAGAAATGTACAAACACTGCTGCAGCAATTTTTATAAAGTATCAAAAGGCCCCACTACCAGTTACTAAATGTACAGAGATCGTCCTCGTAAGGTGACAGAACAGTTCATTCTAAAATCCTGCACTGAAATAAAGCAAGTGCTTCTACCTTAGTTCTGTACATCAGAAATAGCCTTCACATTGAATTCCTAGACAATGTAACCAAATATCAGCTTCTATATAGGGCACTCAAGAAGAAAACCATTACTAGTCAGGCCTGATGCTATTAGTACATTCTTTGTGTAGTGAATATTGAAACTGATGCTAACCATACACTACAAGTCTTTAAAACCTCTCTTACTTTGACATCCTCTCACATATAAAGGAAAGGAGTTTTTAGGTAGAGACTTATGTTGCAAAGACTGGTGCTGTGTTCAGAATAGTTCACTGGTTAAGTCATTTACTACTCACTATTTAGTACATCTTGAACTGACTAGGAAAGGAGCAAATTTATTTTTGGGCATTATGTTCAAGAACACTGCATCGTAAAAAGTGACAGAAAAGTGACAGATACATTCATATTCAGTCGCATAAACAAACCAAACCCTGCCATATGAAGTGTTGAACAGGTAGATTAGCCTGTTACTGATTTGGGAAAGTACATACTGTGATTAGGATGTTTACACACTGAGTTGAGGTAAAAAAAAAAAAAATAATGTAGATGTAACTGGCATCTTGGGCCATCTGTGTATTCCTGCTGCTTTGACAATCCAACACAATGGGCCGAACTTTGACACAACACAACATCTTTTTTCTTGTTAGTAAGGAACCACCACATCCCATTATGGTACACATAGTAAGTTCTAGTTCAAGAGAGTGATTATGAATACACCTTGGGATTTTGCAAGGTCACTAATTACAAAAGGCTAAAACACAGTTGATTTTATTAGAATAGCAGCACAAGAAAAAGTCTTACTTATGACAGCTCCCCTGACCAACTCCTACCCAACAACAACTCCTACCCAACTCTAGCAAACACTCATGACTTTGTTTAGACTTTGGGAGGTCTGAGACAATGAAGTTGCTATAATAGTCATACAGAGAAAACATTATATGATGAAGTGTTTAGCATGTTGTGGAGTTATATGAGGGGCTTGAATTTTACAGATATTAAACTGAATTGTGGTGAATTTTTTAATGATTTTTAAAAAAATCATACGTAAGTTTGCCTGTTGTCAGGGATGTACTCTTCTGATGTTGAGTTCAGGGCTTCACATGTAGTATGGTGTCAAAATAAAACTAAAATTAAGACTTACAATGAATATAATTGTGAAGGGGAAACTATCTGCTCTCAAAATTACCATGCTGTGCTCCTGCAGATCCGTTTGGCGGAGATCCTTTTAAAGAGACAGATCCGTTCAAGACCACTTCAGAAGACTTTTTTAAGCGGCCAGCTAAAACTGATCCCTTCACCAGCTCAGATCCTTTTAGCAAAAGTGCTACTCTCCCAACAAAGGTAAAGAAGCAACTAGAAGTATTTAAATGAAGAAGTTGTGTTGAATGATTTGGGGGGGACATATTAAACTGCAATTTTTCTAACCTGCATTACAGTGATTTCACTTATTTAAATTACATTCTACAACACTCAGGGCCTTTTGTAGATAAGAAGAATGGAAATGCCTTGTAACTCACTCACATTCACTCATGGTTAGGAATTATACCATTCACTATTTCAAAGTACTCTTCACTAAGTTTTTCTTTTTTTTTTACCAATGAAATGAATGTCCATGGTTATGCCTTAGCTGTCAGAGGCCAGGAGTCTTAAGAGAGAAAGTTGGCCTTGCTCCCTCTGGCTGCGTGCTTGGGCTTTACCCATTTTTTCAGTGATTGGGTTCAGTGCTGTTCAATAAGAGTGGCTCAGGTAATGTGACAAACATAGACATTCAGTGCACTTTTCCAATACACTCTCTGATTCTTGTGTGATAGAGGGAATTCATCTTAGTCAGCATACAGGTTGGAATTGGCAACAACTAAAGATTGGTTGAAAAGTCTGCAAAAACCACTAATGCCTTTTCATTATTATTTATTGGGTTTTAAGCTTGAATGCCAAGTTTAGTTTTTAGTCTTGTTATTTTTGTGATATGTTGGTGTTGGTCATTTTTTCTTATTTTTCTATATATGAGAACATTACAAGCTCAGCTGTGTTATTGGTTAAAGAAAATCCAGCTTAATGGGGACATATTCTACCCCTTTTCCACAACTTAGCATAGGTCATTGTGGTCTTAATTAAACACGTGACATGATTTGATCAAAATACCACAAGTGACAATCTACACAACATTAGGACATTAATTTTGTTGATCTGAAGCTACTAACACACAAAGTGTATTTTGTTTTTGTTTTTTCTTTTGAATCAGTAAACATGACATAATATGTTTCCATAGCATGGTATCTACACAATTGACTCAATTATACTCAGTTTCTTGGTCCCTGGTACTTGGTTATTTTTCCACTACCGCAGCTCCCCTAAAATGTAGCTAGTGACATTGCAAAACACAGTAACAGGAACAGCAGGCATTGGAAAGCACAGCAATGGTGGAGGTAAGGTCAAGTAATGTTGTTGTTGATTTTGGGTACTTAACACAGCTTTGCCAT